>NC_143585.1:172194662-172502100 GCF_048544385.1 Mastigoproctus giganteus
ATTGGAGCAGTGTGACATTGGAGGCAAATTGCTGCTATGGATAAAGGGGTGGTTGAGGGGGAGAAGACAGAGAGTGGTAATCAATGGACACTGCTCATCGTGGACTGATGTTATTAGTGGAGTCCCTCAGGGCTCAGTGTTGGGTCCATTATTGTTTTCTGTATTTATAAATGATATTGATGATGGTATATCGGGCTTAATGTCCAAGTTTGCAGACGATACAAAGGTTGGCAGGGTTGTCAAGGACACTACTGACACTATGCTGCTGCAACAGGATCTGGAAAGGTTGAGCAGATGGGCTGAGAGGTGGCAAATGAAGTTTAATATTGACAAATGTAAAGTACTACACATGGGAAACAGCAACCCCAGAGCAATGTATCAACTCTGTTGTACTACACTGACAGTGGTAGAGAATGAAAGGGACTTGGGGGTGGTTGTGCAGGCAGATATGAAGTTCTCTGAGCAGTGCAGACGGGCTGCAAGAGTAGCTCATGGAGTATTGTCAATGATATACAGGAATTTTTCCAGCAGGGATAAGGAGGTGATTATTCCATTGTATAAGGCGATGGTCAGGCCACACCTAGAGTACTGTATACAGGTCTGGAGGCCTCATTTCAAGAAGGATGTAGAGATGCTGGAACGAGTACAGAGAAGGGCAACAAGATTAGTGTATGGAACAAAGGGGTGCTCTTACAAAGAAAGGCTTAAGTTTTGCAAATTACAGTGTCTGGAGACTAGGCACCAGCGAGGTGATCTGATAGAGGTGTATAAAGCCTTGAATGGTTTAAGCATGCTCAATGCTGATGGGATTCTTCCTCTAGCTCAGAAAAATCACCTGAGAGGGCATAAGTTCAAATTGAGGAAAGACAGATGTAGGATAGACGTGCGGAAATTTGCCTTTAGCCAGCGGGTGGTTGGTTGGTGGAACAGACTTCCATCCCTTGTGGTGGAGGTTGATAGCCTAAATAAGTTTAAGGCTCAGCTGGACAGGTATTTTGAATGAACAGAGGGGTGAAGTGGAAGTGGGTTTTTTTTTTTTTTTTTTGGCTGATGCTGCATAAGCTTGCTTTCTTGCATCAAATGCCTCTACTAATGCTAATGCTAAAAGCATCACCTCTTAAAAGTGAGTAAGAATGAAATATTTTAACAAGTTTAATAAGTTTAACAAGTTTTTAACAAGTTCTATTTAGTTTATATGGGGCTTTTAGTCCACAAAACATGGTCCTAACTGTTCAGCAGGTTCCAATCTTCTATCTAGGATTACCTCATTCAAACTTTGTAACAACATGGGATGATAAATCTTGTATTTAAATTCCTTTATGAATTTAAGTGTGTAGAGTCCAAAAACATTATTTCCAAACTTGATTTCTTTGAGATATTTTTTTCACTCTTACAAGTTCCAAATTGGCAGAGGTATTTCACATAAAAGTTCTATAAGGTTTTGGTAAACTGAACACAGTTCCCATTTCATCAATTTGGTTTGGTCTTTATTGTGGGTGGTTTATGTCCAAAATAATTCTTGAACTGGCATGCAACTTCTGCAGCATTTTCATATTTTACATATAACTTTACAATTTCAATCTGCTCCGTCATTGTAAGGCTCATGGTACTTTTCCTATATTGAAATTATTCTTGAACAATATAAAAAAAAAAAAAAGATTATAAAGTATTTTTAAAACACTTATAAATATTTACATCAACAGCTATTCAAAATAGTTTTCTTACATATGGGAAACCTAATATACAAAGGAAAAATAATTTTTAAGAATGACATTTGATATATTATACTATATATTAAACTAAGCTTACCTGAGATACGGCAAAGTAGCTGCTGTAAGCAAAAATATCAATATAAGATAATTTTCTTGACCCCATTGATCTACAGCACACTGGTACAAATATGACAGCAGCTCGATTCCCTAAAAGCAGAAAGGATTTTTTAATTACATATTTAAACACACATGTATATGATCATATAGTTAAGTATTCCACTGCATTCTAACAAATTTTTTCTAGTGGACAAAAAATACTGTGACAAACATCCAATAGCTGCAAAGTAATTAATATAAAGTAATATAAGGTAATGAAATTTGATACTAAAATTCATTATGAATAATATTATGACTTAGCAGAATCCTATGCTAATTTATGGGGAAAGCAAACCACTTTTGAAAAATGCAAATCAGCACATATATCCCTGGAATTTAATATCAAGCACAGCAGGATGTAGAAATTAATAGGAGGTAAAATTAGTCCTGAGAGCCAGGCAACACACGTAAAAAGTGTTTAAAAGAAGAACAACTCTTTATTGTATACAGAATGCACATTGCTGTACACAACACCCTTCATGGCTACAAGCCAGGGGTTAGGCTACTGATGAAAGTGCTGCAGATCCCTGATGACCAGGAGAAGGACAACAGTTGGTAACTCACACAGTTTGGTGGGGGGGTTGACAATGCAGTTTCTCTTTTCAGAGCATCCTACACATTTCCAAATGGGGACCAACATAACCACTGCATGTCCTCCACCAGTTGCACTCTATGGAGAAGTGCATTACAGTCTTCAAAACCTTAAAGCTATTCCACATACATTGTACATTATATCTATCACCACATTCTTCTCTAGTAATTGCTCTCCTGATGTTTATGGGTTAATTTTGGAGCTTCATCGCCATGATATTGAGAACTACAAGATTTGGGCCTTCATGGCAAGGCACTTCAATTAATGTCCAATGCCATTCCTATCATCACCCATAGTGCACTATGATATTACAAGGGACATTTGTAAAGTTTGTGACTTGAGTATAAAGGGTTTATCTGAGGCACCTGGTAACAAGTTACTTTTCAAAAGTATGATAATTTATGGTACCAATTCCTGTGTACATAAAAACGTGTACCAATTCCCAAAGGGAATTGGTACATTAGTCGAAATACATTGGTCGAAAATGTGTACCAATTCCCTTTGGGAATTGGTACACATTTTCGACCAATGCTGCAATGCATTGAATCCAACTACAAAGAAAGTTTCTCTTGGGCTTCCAGGAATTCATTTAATGCAGCAATGATATCAATGTCGGTGGGAAAATGAATGCCAGCCAGGTATTTTTTAAAACTGGAGAACAGGTCCATCCTCACATTCACCTGACCTTGCTAGATCAGGTGAATACGGGGGGATGGTCCAAGATTTCAATGGCATGGTCATGCAGTGCAGCCATGGAAATGACAACATGTGAGAAGGCACATTGTTGTGATGGAACATGACTCCTTTGCTGAATTTTGCTCAGCATTTTTCTTTGATGTTTTCACACAAATGCCTAACAAAGTCTGTGCAAGATGCCCCTGTGAATGTACAGCCTTTCTGAAGATAATCTACTGGCAACACTCCTATCAGCAAACATATGCCATCACCTTGTCAGCAAAAGGAATTCACTTGGCTTTCTTTGGAGGGAGAAAGAGCCATGTTTCCATTGTTTGGATTGCTCTGTGTCTCATGCATGGTCACAAATCTTGCAAGGAAATTTGCTGGATCTGCTTAAAAATGATGCAAATATTTAGTTGACTTGACAATTCTTGTGCATTTTTGATCTGTTGTCAACAAGTTGGGATCTATCATACTGGCACCTTTTTCACAGTAAGAACCTCCATTTTTATGTGGTACACAAGTTCAGATCAGATGCTCAAGATGCTGGCAATGTACCAAACTGTAATTCATCCATTGTTCATCACGAGATCATGCACACTGTCAACAACTTCTGGAGTGATGGACGTTGCAGGTGTTCCAAAGCATGGGTCATCTTCCAGGCTCTCCCTCCCACTGCTGCCCACTTCTCAATCATGAAATAAAAATGGAGCTGAATATGGTTACAAATGTTGTAACCATATTCTCATGAATTGCCTTTGATGTTAGTTCATTTTTCTCAAAATATTGGATGACTGCACAACCAATGGATGATGCTCCAAAATTAGTTTGTAAATTTTGAAGATGTCATCTTTTGTAGAAGAAAGGACCTGCCCCTCTACAGTGCAGAGGTCAAGACCAATAGTAAAAGGATGATAAATAACCTGAAGGTAAACTTCAATCAACTTGTCATTTAGCTCAGCTTGGCATAAAAGATTCACCAATAACACTGTAACCAAGATTTTGGGAATTGTCACCAGACAAAATGTTGATGCTGAACATGAAAACCAGGGGCTGCATTGAACTCTTCTCTAATTGAAACACCTTCATGAAGAGTCATATAACCAGATAATTCCTATTGTTTTCCCTGCATCTTCATGAGGTAAACTACTTCAGGTTCCTAAATATAGGAAAAGAATCTCTAAACCAAAAGTTCCACAACCCAGGCCTCATTGATGTCTTTCAATGCTTCTGTGCCTCTGTGGAAGATGATCCACATTGTGTACATTGTCCAATCCACCTGGACTATGATAAATTTCATATTACATAACAGCCAAAATGAAATCACTGAAACATAATATCTTGTTTCCAAGAACGCTCCCAGAAGAAATTGCATACTAAATTTTGCAGACATCAACTGCTGAAGAAAAAACTCAAAAGAAGAGAATGGAAAGTACAGTGTGTTTGGGAGAATAGGGAGGTTTGGGAGAGGCATGGCTCTTACCAAAAGTTCTCTAAAAGGAATCAGACGGTATCCAGAATCAGACCAGATTCCGATAAGCATTAGGCCTATGTGGCACAAAATCATAAAGGTAGAGGGGAAGATGATAGTCAGGGAACGTTACAGAAGAAATGATCTTGGGTATGATAGAAATCTCCACAAGCAACTTGAACGAGCAAAGTATAACTGCCTCACTATGGGCAACTTAAATTTACCTCTTAGAGACTGGAAATTATGGATGGGCAGTACACCACAGGAAAACAGATTTTTGAGCAATGTAGATGATGTTTTTTTTATTCTGGCACATCAGAGAAAGTACATGAAGTTCTAATATCCTCAACTTAGTTCTCATCAAAGATGAGAACAAAATTGCATACAAAATTGGACTGCAGGAACTAACAGCAGGTAGCGAACACAATGTCATAAAATGGGTAGTAGTGTCCAATGAGATTTCTGTGGTAAAGGCAAAAGGATAGCTCTTCAATTTCAAGAGATGGGTCTATAACAGATTGAGATATTTCTTGAGCTCTATCAACTGGAGAGAAAAACGAAACGATAAGATGTTGGATACAAGTTTATTCTGGGAAGTATTCAAGAGATTTATTCCGAAACCTACTAACCTCAGGGGCTCATATCTGAGCACTGAGTATGGGCTGGGCACACCCAGGGTCCTGAGCTGGATATCATCATTCTTCTTTTTCTTGGTGATTCCCTTCTTCTTCTCTCACTCTCTCTCTTCGAGTAATTCAGATTTTTTTTTTTTTTTTTTTTTTTTTTACTGGTGCAGCATAAGCCTCAGGCTTCATTGCACCATATGGATGATGATGATGATGATGATGATAATAATGATAACGGGAGCACGATGGTCCAGTGGTTAAGACACTTGACTACCAGCCTGATGGACACGGGTTCGAATCCCGCATTGGTGGAAGAGAATGTGGCTCTATTACGCTGGGAGACCGATATAATAATAGTATGAAATGAGAAAAAAAAATAATAAAATATTGCAAAAGTTACTTTTGCAATATTTTGCAATACTTGGGGAAGGTAAGTCCCATTGGACTTACCTTCCCCAAGGCTGGTGTGACGGCTGGGGCAGATAGTGGCGCCATCTGGTGTCATTCACAAGACTTAACTAAATAAATAAATAAACCACTGGACATAAGCCGAAGCTAAACAAGTCCACCTCCATAGAGGGATGATGTTGCAGATAAATATTATTCATAGTGCATCGAGTGTGGCGCAAAATAAAGTCACTCGCGTTCAGGCCTTAGGCAGAGGGGTCGGTTTGAAAAGTTGGAGACAGTCACCCGAGCAAGACAGTGGAGAAAGAGGCGCTGTCTCCCGAGCAAGACAGTGGAGAAAGAGGCGCTGTCCCCCATAAAGCTACCACAAGGGAAGGGCAAGACTATCCAGCCTCACCAACTGGAAGTGTTTCCTGCGCAACTGCGCTAGTGACCACCCAGGAAGAAAGAAAATGCCAATGCAAGAAGTGGAGCATTGAAATGAATACATACATCATGCAAGCATACTATGACATAACCAGGCTAGAGACTGATATGACAATGTACAGATCGCGACTACATACCAAGTGGTTAGAATGATACCTGGATATTCAGGTCACCGAACAGCGATTAGCAGACCAAAGAAGGACCATCGTCATGAATAACCTAATAGCTCCTGCCATCTTGGAAAAAATCAAGCAGGATGTCAGCGATCTGCTAAAAACCACAAAGAATATAGTCAATATGGAACCAGAGGAAGAACAGCAAGAAGAAAAACAACCCAGAGTAGCTGAAGTGGAAGGAGATTCTAATCGAATTCGAAGTAATGGACCCCACAAAAACCAACGTGATACCTAAGCAGAGGCCAAATAAAATCCTGTGGAGAGAAACAGACCACCTCAATCGGCAAATAATGCCACATTACCTTGACAACAATGGTGCAACGCTGGAGGCTATCCACAGAGCCGTATACTGTGCTGCCATAGCAGCCAATAGGATTAATGGAAAAGAAACGAGAGACCAGCAGCAGAAGAACCAAAAAGAGAAGGAATTGCCATCTTGGGAAAGAAGAATTTGGCTGAAGATGATAGAAGAATTAAGAGTCAAGATAAGTCAGTTGATCCAGTACCAACAGGGTAATAGAAGTAAGAAATTGATTGGAAAGGTGAAGAGCATCCTCAAGCGGGACAGTGCCCACAGCAAACATGAGACCAGAAATCAGAGAATACTTGAACACACATTGAAGCAGAACCTCTTCGCACTCATCAAGAGACTACACCGATACAAAGAGAGTTCCCAGAGGAAAATAAACAACCGAATCTTTGATGAGGACCAAAGAGCTTTCTACAGGAAACTGGGTGAAGATGAGAAAGCAGGAAACAGACCACCCGAGAAGAAGCCGATCAAAGAGTGCTGGGGAAATATCTCGAGCAGTGAAGTAAGACATAACAGCAAAATACCCTGGATAGAAGTAGAACAGAAGAAAATGAAGGACATACAAGAGATGAGAGAGTAGGAGATTCAAGTAGTAAAACAGTCGATCAGGAACACTCACAACTGGGGAACCCCGGAAACTGATAACATCCACAACTACTGGTACAAGAAGCTCACCTGCACACACAAGCACCTAGCAGAGCAGTTCACTCGAATGATAAGGCACCTGGAGATAATTCCGAAGTTACTCAATGAAGGAGTCACATATCTGAAGCCTAAAGATGAAGATACAAGAAACCCGGCGAAATACAGGGCAATCATATGCCTCCCAACGATGTACAAGATCCTGACCAGCTGCATAACTAAGAAGATATCAGACCACTTAGAGAGTCAGAACAGAATGGCCAAACAGCAGAAAGGATACAAGGAGCAATTAATGACAGATGCCGCAGTTATGGAGCAAGCGTTCAAGAAGCACTGCAACCTGTACACGGCCTACATCGATTAACGTAAGGTCTTCGACTCTGTACCTCATAGCTGGCTAATAGAGACCCTGAAGATCTACAAGGTCAATCCGATAGTGACAAACTTCCTAGGAGCAACACTGGAGAAACGGACTACCACCATTAAAAGAAGGTCGAGAACATTATAACCAGGGCAATCCCCATTAGAAGAGGAATCTTTCAGGGAGATGCTCTGAGCCCACTATGGTTCTGTCTAGCACTCAACCCGCTATCCACCATGCTCAACGTATGAGCATGATGGATAGCGGGTACTCAACGATATACTCAATGTATAATAATAAATTAATTAATAGTAATTAAAAAAAAATTTAATAAAATAAATAAACATCGTGAAAGTCTCCAAGGGACCTACCTACCCCAAGGTCAGAGTGGCAGCTAAGGCAGATTGTGGCGTCACTCACGAAAACTATCACTAGACATAAGGCGAAGCAAAACAGGTCCACCTGTTTTGCTTCAGCTTATGTCCAAGGGTCACAGAACCTCCAATAATGGATGATGTTGCAGAGAAATATTAATCATACTGCATCAAGTGGGGTGCAGAATAAAGTCACTCGCGTTCAGGCCTTCGGCAGAGGGTCAGTTCAAAAAATCATAAATGGTCTTCCGAGGAAGACAGTGGAGCGAGTGGTGCTGTCCCCCATTTGGCTACAACAAGAGAACGGCAAGACCAACCAGCCTTACCAACTGGAAGTGCTTCCTGCAAAACTGCGCTAGTGACTTCCCAGAAAGGGAGAAAACACCAACACATGAAGTGGAGCACCGAAATGAATACGTACATCATGCAAACATACTAAGAAATAACGAAGCTGGAGACCGAACAACAACTTACAGGGCAAGAATACATACCAAGTGGTTGGAACGATTCCCAGATATTCAGGGGTCACAGAACAGCAAATAGCGGACCAGAGAAGGACCATCGTCACGAAGAACCTGATAGCTCCTGCAATCTTGGAAAAAAATCAAGCAGGATGCGAGCAATCGACTACAAAGAATAAAGAATATGGAACCAGAAGAGGAAGAACATACCACCGCTGAACCGCAGGAGGAATAGCAAGAAGAAATACAACCTACAGCAGCTGAAGAGGAAACAGACGAGGTCATGATAACCAGAATAGAGTGGAAAAAGGACCTAGCAAAATTCGAAGGAATGGTGGACCCCACAAAGACTCACGTGATACCGAAGCAGAAGCCAAATAGAACCTTGTGGAGAGTTACAGACCACCTGAATCGGCACATAATACCGCCATTACCTCAACAGCAATGGTATAACACTGGAGGCCATTCATACAACCGTGTATTGTGCTGCGGTAGCAGCCACGAGGATTAATGGAAGATAAGCGAGAGACGAACAGCAGAAGAACCGAAAACAGGAACCACCAGCCTGGGAAAGAAGACTTCAGCAGAAAATAGAAGAATTAAGAGTCAAGATAGGCCAACTGATACAGTACCAACGGGCCAATAGGAGTAACAAAATAATTGGAAAAGTGAAGAGCATCCTCAAGACAGACAGCATCCACAGCAAATATGAGACAAAAAATCAGAGAATAGGAGAGTACTTGGACACATTGAAGCAGAACCTCCTTGCACTCGAGCAAGAGAGCCGATACAAAGAGAGCTCCCAGAGGAAATATAAACAACCGAATCTTCAATGAGGACCAAAGAGGCTTCTACAGGAATCTCGGAGAAGACAGGAAAGAAGGGAATGGACCACCTGAGCAGAAGACGATTGAAGAGTTCTGGGAAAACATATGAAGCAGGGAAGTAAGACACAACAGCCAAACCACCTGGATAGAACTAGAACACAAGAAAACCAAGGACGTACAAGAAATAAGAGGGTGGGACATTCGGGAAGAAGAAGTAAAACAGACTATAAAGAACTCTCACAACTGGCAAACACAAGGAATAGATAACGTCCACAACTACAGTACAAGAAGCTCACTTGCACACACACACACACACACACACACACACACACACACACACACACACACACACACACACACACACACACACACACACACACACACACACACACAAAAGCATCTAGATGATAAGGCACCTAGAGACAATCCCAAAGTTTCTCACTCAAGGAATCACATATCTGCAGCCTAAAGATGAAGATACAAGAAATCCAGCAAAATATAGGCCAATCACCTGCCTCCCAACAATGTACAAGATCCCAATCAGCTGCATAACCAGGAAGTTATTAGACCACTTGGAGAGCCAGAACATAATGGCCGAACAGCAGAAAGGATGCAAGCGGTTGAGCAAAGGATGCAAGGAACAATTAACCATAGATGCCATGGTTATTGAGCAAGCCTACAAGAAGCGCCGCAACATGTACACAGCCTACATCGATTACTGCAAGGCCTTCGACTCCGTGCCTCATAGCTGGATAATAGAGGTGCTGAACATCTACAAAGTCAATCCAATAGTGATAAACTTCCTAGGAGAAACAATGGCGAAGTGGAATACTATCATTTAGGTTGGAAATGTCACAACTAGGCCAATCCCATCAGGAGAGGAATATTTCAGGGAGATGCCCTGAGCCCATTGTGGTTCTGTCTAGCACTTAACCTGCTATCCACCAGGCTCAACAGTAGCAAATACGGATATAACCTCAAAGGAGGAAGGAAGAACTTGTACAACCTCACCCACGTATACGGATGATATCAAGCTCTACATGGGAACTGAGAATTCAATAATGTCTGCTGACAAGGCTAGTGAGAGCCGGACGTGTTCAAAGCCGCTAAGTGGATTTTTCTTATTTTTTGATTTGAAATTATTGTTTTTCTAAAACTTTTGATTTAAATTTAGTAGTATACCATTATTTTGTGATTTTCTGATTAATTCTGAATTGAGCCAGTGAGATTTGAAAGTTAATTAATACTTAAGTGTCCGTAGATTTATCGTTCGTAATTGCCGCCTTTGTCATACGATACATTATATACCCAACTAGATAGTGTTAGTATAGTATAGTATTATAATATTGTCAGTTGATCAGTAGAATCTATTAAACTTTGAACTTTGTTGTCAATTAAATTGTACTTTTAACTAAATACACATAACGACTTAGATTACAAACGTAACATAATTAATTAATACATAACTGATACGGAAGTTATATAAAGGGAACTCGTAGATAATTAATACTTGACACTAAAAAATATATATACCGTTATAAATGTTGGGATACAAGTTTAGGGTTATAATTTTGAACTGAAATTGAAATTTTATTGAAATAAATAGAAATCATGACTGATACCAGAGCAGCAAAGCAAAAGGCTCAAGCTAATGGAAGAGCTGTGGCTCAGAGGAGAACTGGGGGGGGGGGGAGCAGTTACCTTCTGAATCACAGCCTTTTAAAATGCACTGATTGCATGATGTTTGTGGAGCATTCAGCTATGGGACATGATATTGTCATGGGAGATGTCTTTGTGTGTGCGAGCGATGCAAGGAGTGTATCGGAATCAGGCAACAACTCAGCATTGTTATGGGCCTATATGAGAGCTTGAAGGACAGGGTGGATGCCCTTGAAGGAACTAAATTGAGGGGCCCATCAAGCTCTCAGCTGCCCACATCAATGCCAGAGCTTGCACATGCTCATTAGCATTAGCATTAGTACAGGCATATGATGCAAGAAAGCAAGCTTATTCAGCATCAGCAAAAAAAAAAAAAACAAAACACACCACTCCCATTTCACCCCTCCGTTCGCTCGAAATACCTGTCCAGTTGAGCCTTAAATTTGTTTAGGCCATCAACATCAACAACAAGTGATGGAAGTCGGTTCCATCAACCAAACCACCCGCTGGCCAAAGGCAAATTTCCGCACATCTATCCGACATCCGTCCTTCCTCAATTTGAATTTATGCCCTCTGAGCTGATTATTCTGAGCAAGATGAAGAATCCCATTGGCATTGAGCATGCTCAAACCATTCAAAGCCTTATACACCTCTATCAGATCACCACGCCGGTGCCTAGTCTCCAGACTCCGTAATTTGCAAAACTTAAGCCATTCTTCATAAGAGCAACCCTTTGTTCCATTCACTAATCTTGTTGCCCTTCTCTGTACCCGTTCCAGCAGCTCTACATCCTTCTTGAAATGAGGCCTCCAGACCTGTATACAGTACTCAAGATGTGGCCTAACCATTGCCTTATACAAGGGAATAATCACCTCCTTATCCCTGCTAGAAAAATTCCTGTATATCATTGACAAGACACCATGAGCTACTCTTGCAGCTCGTCTGCACTGCTCAGAGACCTTCATATCTGCCTGCACAATTACCCCCAGGTCCTTTTCATTCTCCACCACTGTCAGTGTAGTACCGCAGAGTTGATACGTTGCTCTGGGGTTACTGTATCCCATGTGTAGTACTTTACATTTGTCAATGTTAAACTTCATTTGCCACCTCTCAGCCCATCTGTTCAACCTTTCCAGATCCTGTTGTCTGTTCAACCTTTCCAGATCCTGTTGCAGCAGCATAGCATCAGTGGTGTCCTTAACAACCCTGCCAACCTTTGTATCATCTGCAAACTTGGACATTACACTTGATATCCCATCATCGATATCATTCATAAACACCGAAAACAACAACGGACCCAACACTGAACCCTGAGGAACTCCACTAATAACATTAGTCCACGTTGAGCAGTGTCCATTGATTACCACTCTCTGTCTTCTGCCACTCAACCATCCCCTTATCCATAGCAGCAATTTGCCTCCAATGCCACACTGCTCCAATTTGTGCAGCAGTCTTCCATGTGCAACAGTATCAAAAGCCTTTCTAAGATCCAAATATATAATATCAAAGTTATTCCCTGCATCCAGTTCTTTTGTGACTACATCATAGTATCCAATCAAATTGGTCAGGCAAGACCTGCCCTTAACAAAACCATGCTGCATCTGAGCTATAACTGAATTCTTATCTAGATGATCCTGCAGTGCTTCTTTAACCAGTGCCTCCATTAATTTACCTGGAACAGAAGTTAAACTAACAGGTCTATAATTACTTGTGTCAGCCTTTGATCCTCCTTTGTGAATTGGGGTTACATTTGCACATCTCCAGTCTATGGGTACCTCCCCTGAGTCCAAAGAAGCTCTCATAATTATGGCTAGGGGTTTGCTTACTTCCTTTGCTGCCTCCTTTAATATAACTGGATAGATCCCATCCACCCCAGGTGCCTTTTTTATGTTTATCCTCAACAATCTCTCCTCAACTTTCCTCTCAGTTATTACAAAATCATCCAGCTCACTGCCAATGTTTACTTTACCTACATTAGCATTAGTAGAGGCATTTGATGCAAGAAAGCAAGCTTATGCAGCATCAGCCAAAAAAAAAAAAAAAAAAAAAAAAAACCCACTTCCACTTCACCCCTCTGTTCGTTCAAAATACCTGTCCAGCTGAGCCTTAAATTTATTTAGGCTATCAACCTCCACCACAAGGGATGGAAGTCTGTTCCACCAACCAACCACCCGCTGGCTAAAGGCAAATGTCCGCACGTCTATCCTACATCTGTCTTTCCTCAATTTGAATTTATGCCCTCTCAGGTGATTTTTCTGAGCTGGAGGAAGAATCCCATCAGCATTGAGCATGCTTAAACCATTCAAGGCTTTATACACCTCTATCAGATCACCTCGCTGGTGCCTAGTCTCCAGACACTGTACTTTGCAAAACTTAAGCCTTTCTTTGTAAGAGCACCCCTTTGTTCCATTCACTAATCTTGTTGCCCTTCTCTGTACACGTTCCAGCAGCTCTACATCCTTCTTGAAATGAGGCCTCCAGACCTGTATGCAGTACTCTAGGTGTGGCCTGACCATCGCCTTATACAATGGAATAATCACCTCCTTATCCCTATAGGAAAAATTCCTGTATATCATTGACA
The DNA here is from genome assembly GCF_048544385.1 of Mastigoproctus giganteus. Lineage (NCBI taxonomy): Eukaryota > Metazoa > Arthropoda > Arachnida > Uropygi > Thelyphonidae > Mastigoproctus > Mastigoproctus giganteus. Next base: position 172,208,126 of record NC_143585.1, read on the forward strand.
ATACTCCATGAGCTACTCTTGCAGCCCGTCTCATGACGCAACACAGCAGCAACCACCAAAGCAGAATGCGCTGGTCCCACAGGAACTAGTAGTTGTTGGTGACTCTATTGTCAGGGAAATGGGGAACATGCTTTGTAAAAAGGATAGGTGGAACAGGACCAGGGTATGTCTGCCAAAAGGTGATATAGTTGTAAACGTTGGCACTAATGATATCAAGAGTAGGAGACCAGCAAAATTACTAAACAAGTACAGGTCACTGTTCAAAAAAAGCCGTGATGTAGGGTTGAAATTGAAAAAAGTGTCTGCAATTCTGCCCAGACACGATAGGAGGGAGTATATGATGGAGAGTCTTGTTGATCAATTCGGCCCTGGAAAGACTGTGCAAGGCTCAAGGAGTAGAATTTTTTTCAGCCTGGACAGTACTTGTTAACAGGAAAGACTGCTTCTACAGGGATGGGATCCACTTAAATAGAACGGGTGCAAGAATACTTGCTATCGAAGCAGTGTTAGGTGGGTCGGAAAACTGCTAGCTTGGGGGGGGGACAAAGACTAATAGATTAGCAGTAGCCACTGGCAGAGGTGAAAGAGATTCTTGCACTGCTTCTATTGGAATGAACAGAAGCCTGAAAAACAAGATGCACGATATTTCAGAGACTGCTGGGAGTCATCATCATCATCATCAGCCATTTTCAATCCACTGCAGGATGAAGGCCTCTCCAGCAACTTTCCAGTTCCTTCTGTTTTGAGCACTGGCCATCCATTTACTACTCAAAAACTCATGAATTTCATCTATCCATCTCCGCCTTTGTCTTCCAGGTTTTCTTCTAGCTCCTCTTGGGTACCATTCTGTTATTTTCTTAGTCCATCTGTCATCATGTCTTCGAGCTATGTGTCCTGCCCAAGACTATTTCAGTTCTTTAGTTTTGATAAGAATGTCCTTTACTTGAGTTTGCTGCCTCATCCATGTGTTTCTCTTCTTATCTAACAGTCTGATTCCCAATATAATTCGTTCCATTCTTCGCTGTGTAGTTCTTAGCTTCTCTTCCATTCTTTTGGTGAGTGCCCAAGTTTCACTTCCATAAGTCATGGTGGGGAGTATACATTGATTCATTATTTTACGTTTCAGACAAACTGGGATATTGCTCTTCAGTATGTGACTATATTTCCTGAATGCTATCCATCCAAAATTTATTCTTCTTTTGACTTCCAGCCATTTATCATTATTACAGCTAATAACTTGTCCCAGATAAGTATATGACTCCACCTTTTCAATTACTGCTCCTTTAATCATTATTTCCCTTTCCGTGGCATACTTGTTCATCATTACTTTTGTTTTAGCCATATTCATCTTTAGTCCAAAATCCTTACTAACTGTGTATAACTGATTAAGATTTTCCTCTAATTCTTTGGGATCGTGGCTTATGACCAGAATGTCATCTGCAAATCGTAAATGGTTTAGGTACTCTCCGTTCACATTGACTCCTTTCTGCGACCAGTCTAATCTTCTGAAAGCTTCCTCAAGGGCAGCAGTAAACAACTTCGGAGATATTGTGTCTCCTTGTCGAACTCCTTTCTCGATTTTAAATTTGCTACTGTCTTTGTCTAGTCTAATAAAGGATGTAGCACTCTCATATATTTTCTTCAAAATCATAATATATGGAGTATCTATGCTTTGTTTTTCCAGTGCCCGAAACATTGCCTTATGCTGTATGGAGTCAAATGCCTTTTCATAAATCACAAATGCCAGGCATAATGGTGTTTAATATTCATTTGATCTCTCCATTAGCTGTGATATTACGTGAAGGTGGTCCATAGTTGAGAATCCTGTCCTAAAGCCAGCTTGCTCTTTCGGTTGATTCTCATCAAGTATTCTTTCTAATCTGTTAGTAATGACCCTTGTGAACAACTTGTAGATATGGGATAACAAGCTAATTATTCTATAATTTCCAATTTCTGATTTATCTCCTTTCTTATGCAGCAAAACTATGATTGCATTATTCCACTGCTTATGCATCACACCTTTTCTAATGCACTTTGTGAAGAGCCTTGCCAGTTTTTGTGTTATGTCTCTTCCTCCCAATTTTAACAACTGTACAGTAACTTCATCTTCCCCCGGGGCTTTCCGATTCTTCATTTTCTTCAATGCATGTTCTACCTCATCAGGAAGAATATCGGGTATGTGGTATGTGTTGCTACTTTGCAATCCATCTTCCCCACTGCTGGTATCATTCCCTCGTTCCTTGTATAATTCCCTATAGTAGTCTTCTACTATTTGAATTATGCCTTCTTTGCTGTTTATAAGTACACCATCGCTATTCTTCAGTTTCAGTATCATTTGCCTTTCTGTATTACTGCTCATGGCTGCTGATTTCAATCCTTTGTTTTCCCTTAATGCTTGTTCTACTTTTCTTGTGTTAAATCTTCTTATGTCCTCTCTGAGTCTCTTTCTAATGGCTTTGCATAACTCAGTATACTCAATTTTCTCCCTGTCAGTGTTTTTCTTGCTCTTCATTTGTCGTCTTTGGTTCATCATGACAAGTGTTTCTTGACTAATTTTTTCTTCTTTGGATTTCTGTTTCCCTATAGGTTTCTTGGGCTTTATCACTTTCAGAAAGTTGTAATATTCCTCGTCGATATCTTGGTCCTGAGCAGTCTGCAGAAGCTCAAACTTGTTCTTAAGTTCCAGTACATACTGCTTTTTCTCCTCCTCTGTTATCTCAAAGACGATTGTATTATTTACTCGAGTCAGTTTTTTCCTTTCCTTTCCTACATCTATATCAAGTGTACATCTTACCATTCTGTGATCACTTCCAACATTTACCTTATTCAGGACGGTAACATCATTCACAATATATCTTCTGTTAGTGAGGAGGAAGTCGATTTCATTAGTTGTTAATCCATTTGGACTCTTCCATGTCCACTTTCTGTTCACCCTTTTCTTGAAAAAAGTGTTCATTACTGACATTCCTTGAGATTCTGCAAATTCCATAAGTCTTTCACCTCTTTTATTTCTTTCACCAATTCCAAAATTTCCTATAGTTCCTCTTTCTATGCTGTTTTGCCTTTTTCCAACCTTAGCATTGAAGTCCCCCATAATAATAGTGTAGTGGGTTTTCTGCTCATCTAGAAGACTCTCAATTTCAGTGTACATTTCTTCAACCTCTTCATCATCATGGCTCGATGTTGGTGCATAAATCATTATAATCTTTAGCATGTACCTCTTAGAAATCTTGAATATTAGTCTTGACACCCTTGGTCATGTACTTTTGAATTCCAAAATGTTGTTTTTAAAATCTTTATGGACCAGAAACCCAACTCCACCTTCACCCCTTTCACTGTTTCCATTGGTGTACAGCAGATTTCCACTTGATAAACTTATAAGTGATTCATTTCTTCTTCTTGTTTCAGCCAAACCGATGATATTCCAATTCACATTTTCTAATTCCTTTTCCAGCTCTAATATCCTGTCTTCACCGATGAGTGATCGTACGTTATAACAGGCCAAGTTCAATTTCCGTGCATGGCAGCCTGGTCGTACCCAGAGATTCTTAGCACCCTCTGCTTCCACTCTGATCCTCTCGCTGCTGTAAGAGGGAGAGTGAAAGCTGCTGGGGACTGAGGGCCATTTGTATTGTTGTGCTCTCACTGCTGGAGGGTTTGGTCTTTTCCTCTTCAGGCTGACCAGGTGTCTTGAAGAGAACCACTCTACACGTTCGTTGCCACCTAAGTGACGTAACAGGGCTTACCATCGAGAAGGTGTGCATGAGTGGATTTTAGGGAGGCAGGCCAACCAGACTTCTAAATCTTCTGTAATAGAGAGATATTGGATCCATCGGTGTTTTAGGCTGAGTGTCTGATAACACACAGGATACCTGTTCCCCTCTAAGCCCCCTGGGAGTCATTGCGGTACAAGTAAACACATGGGTTGTGTTAGGGTAGCTAAGAATAGAAACAGGTGCATGTAAACTTGCGTGTACACAAATGCTAGGAGTTTGGCAAATAAATTTGATGAATTTGAGGTATTGCTCAAAATATCACAGCAGATATTGTTGGGATATCAGAGATCTGGTGTCACACAGATATAAGGAATGCAGAACTGGAATTTGGGGAGTACAATGTGTGCAGAAAGGATAGACAGGATAGGAGGGGAGGAGGGGTTATGCTATTAGTTAAGAAACACATAAAATGCAAGGAAGTGAAGCCAATCGACATCGCTGAACAGTGCAGTGTCGAGTCAGTTTGGTGTGACATAAGCATTGGGAGATCAAAATTGAGAGTAGGAGTGTGTTATAGGCCTGATGAGTATAATAAGAAACACATACAGGGAAATAGAGTGGTCCAGTAAATCAGAGAGTCTTATAATGGGAGATTTTAATTTCCCAGGTATTTACTGGAATTTGTGGGTTGGTCACCCACACACTAGCAAGGCTTTTGTGGATTTATTGGATGATTGTTTTCTACATCAGCATGTTCGGGAGGCAATTAGAGTGAGTAATACTCTTGATTTGATTATCAGTAGTGATTCTTCATGCATTAAGAATCTGCAGATAAATGAACCACTAGGTGGCAGTGATCACAGTGTGTGAAGTGGGATTTACTCAAAGAGGTAACTACCATTAGGGGTAAAGGGAAGGGTTATTGCTTTCGTAAAGGCAACTACGATGGACTGGGACAGTATTTAAATTCTATACAGTGAGACCAACTGATGATTTTACCAAAAGCAAATTGAAAATGGGAAGCATTCAAAGAACTTATCTTGGAAGCTACTAGGCTTTACATACCAACTAAGAAATATTGTTCAATGTTTAGGCCTAAATGGATGTCACATGAACTAATGAGACATATGGCAGAGAAGCAAAATGCATAGGATATATACAAATTAACATGTGACACAGAAGCCGATCAAGTTGATCTGTAACCAAATTACAAAGGAGGTTAGGCAGGCGAAGGCAGATTACGAGAAATCTTTGGCAAGGGATGGAAAGGAAAACAGCAAAGAGTTCTTTACTTATGTAAACTCTAGAAAGAAGGGGATGAATCAGATTGGTCCACTTGATATCGATGGATCAACTGTTGATGATCCTGCTCAGGTAGCGAACAATCTACATGAATATTTTGCATCGACATTCACAAATGAGGAGTTATTCAGCGAGGGGAATGCCAGAGGTGTATTCAACTCTGGCAGTAAGATAGAGAATCTTGTAATAACTGAGAGTAAAGTGGAGGAGAAATTGATGAAGATAAAGAGAACAAAGGCACCTGGGGTGGATGGGATCTATCCAGTTATATTAAAGGAGGCAGCAGAGGAAGTAAGCAAACCATTAGGCATAATTATGAGAGCTTCCTTGGACTCAGGGAAGGTACCCACACACTGGAGATGTGCAAATGTGACCCCAATTCACAAAGGAGGATCAAAGGGTGACACAAGTAATTACAGATCTGTGAGTTTAACTTCTGTTCCAGGAAAATTAATGGATGCACTGGTTGAAGAAGCACTGCAGTATTATCTAGACAAGACTTCAGTTATATCTCGGACACAGCATGGTTTTGTTAAGGGGAACTCTTGCCTGACCAATTTGATTGGATACTATGATGCAGTCACAAAAGAACCGGATGCAGGGAATAACTTTGATATTATATACTTGGATCTCAGAAAGGCTTTTGATACAGTTGCACATGCAAGACTGCTGCACAAATTGGAGCAGTGTGGCACTGGCGGCAAATTGCTGCTATGGATAAAGGGGTTGTTGAGGGAGAGAAGACAGAGAGTGGTAATCAATGGACACTGCTCATTGTGGACTAATGTTATCAATGGAGTCCCTAAGGGTTCAGTGTTGGGTCTATTATTGTTTTCTGTATTTATAAATGATATTGATGATGGTATATCAAGCTTAATGTCCAAGTTTGCAGACGATACGAAGATTGGCAGAGTTGTCAAGACACTACTGACACTATGCTGCTGCATCAGGATCTGGAAAGGTTGAGCAGATGGGCTGAGAGGTGGCAAATGAAGTTTAACATTGAGAAATGTAAAGTACTACATATGGGAAACAGCAACCCCAGAGCAACGTATCAACTGTGTTTTACTACATTGACAGTGGTAGAGAATGAAAGGGACCTGGGGGTGGTTGTGAAGGCAGATCTGAAGTTCTCTGAGCAGTGCAGACTCACTGCAAGAGTAGCTCATGGTGTATTGTCAATGATATATAGGAATTTTTCTAGCAGGGATAAGGAGGTGATTATTCCCTTGAATAAAGCAATGGTCAGGCCACACCTCGAGTACTGTATACAGGTCTGGAGGCCACATTTCAAGAAGGATGTAGAGCTGCTGGAACAAGTACAGAGAAGGGCAACAAGATTAGTGAATTGAGCAAAGGGGTGTTCTTACGAAGAAATGCTTAAGTTTTGCAAATTACAATGTCTGGAGACTAGGCACCAGCGAGGTGATCTGATAGAGGTGTATAAAGTCTTGAATGGTTTGAGCATGTTCAAATTGAGGAAAGTCAGATGTAGGATAGACGTGCGGAAATTTGCCTTTAGCCAGCGGGTGGTTGGTTGGTTGGTGGAACAGACTTCCATCCCTTGTCGTGGAAGTTGATAGCCTAAATAAGTTTAAGGCTCAGCTGAACAGGTATTTCGAATGAACAGAGGAGTGAAGTGGAATTGGGTTTTTTTTTTTTTTTTTTTTTGGCTGATGCTGCATAAGCTTGCTTTCTTGCATCAAATGCCTCTACTAATGCTAATGGTAATGATATTAGGATGGAATATGGTCTTGATAAATGCAAGACCCCCAGATTGCATCAGGGAATATTAGTCAACCGAAACTACCAGCTGCAGAGCGGTAAAGAGATTGAAGCTATGGCAGAGGGAGAGAACTACAAATACTTGGGGATGATGCAGGCTCAGCAGTTACGGCACAAGGAAATTAAGGCCTGCCTGACAAAAAAATACCATCACACACACTCAGAAGCCTGCTGAATGGAGGGAACACAGTTAAAGCCATAAACACCTATGCAGTCCCAGTGCTGACATACTCCTTCGGAGTCATAGATTGGACTAACACCAAGCTGGAGAATATAATGAGAAATACAAGTACAATGATGACCAATACAACACCACCTGAGATCTGCCGTGGAGAGACTGACAATTGCCCAGGAAGGAGCCTGATAGACCTTATTGAACAACAGAAGACAGCGAAAGTTAACCTGAAGGATTACTTCCATAAACACACAGCAGCACTCCACCAGGCCATAAGGAAGACAGACAAGCAGTATACCCCACTCAACCTAAGCGAAGAATCCCCTCCCAGCCAGGAGGTACAAACGAAGTTAGAAAGATGGGCAGAGAAGACACTCCATGGCAGACACTACAATGATCTCCATCAAGATCACAGATCATAGATAAAACTGTTTCCAATGCATGGCTCATGAGTGGGACGCTCTTACCCAAGGCTGAAGGATTCATGCTGGCCATCTAAGAAGAGGTAATCAACACCAGAAACTATAGAAAATACATCGCCAAGGAACCCGAGTGTCTGAGGACACATGTCGATGATGCCACCTGGCCTCAGAAACAATCCAACACATCACTGCGGGATGCAAGGTGATCACCCAGACTGAGTAAACTCATAGACACTATCAGGTAGCCTGAATAATACATCAGAAGTCAGCAACAAAATACCAGTTTGTCGAAAAAAGTGTACGGTACTACAAGCATGAACCCACAAGCTGTACTAGAGACGCCAACCCACAAGCTGTACTGGGACCGTGCCATAATAACTGATAGGACAATCCCGCACAACAGACCGGACATAACCCTTGTGGACAAGAAGGAAAAGACTACCCATCTGATTGACATAACGGTACCCAACACTGGCAACCTGCAGAAAACCCATGAGGGAAAAACAGGAAGTACATGAACCTAACACAGGAGATCAAAGAGATGTGGCATATGCAACAAGTAATGACCATCCTGATCATCGTGTCAACCACAGGTATGGTGCCAAAGAACCCACATAACAGCCAAGCAACAATAGGTCTCCCAGCGAACACGTACAAGGAACTCCAGAAAGTCGCAATCCCGAACACCTGTAGGATAATCAGAGTTCCTCGACCAACAGTAACACCAGACATAACAACAACCACCCTACCACCCTGCGTACTTGGTAGCAATACCCATCACGTGGTGGAACCCCCAATCAGGGAGAAATAATATAATAATAATAATACATTTGTTTCAGCACTCAGGTTTTGCAAAAGAAAGTTGCCCAAGTGAATGCGTGACTACAGAGGTTAAGGACTTATTGAGCTAAAGAAAAAAGTATGGGATAGTTAGACAATTGCAAGATACTGATTTATCTTGGGGAAGTCTGCTGACGAGGCTAGAAGTGGACTGACTTCTCATTCCATGGGAAATAATCCCATGGAGGATCCCATCCTAGAAGGTAGACTCCGCGAGATTTCTTGAGATATATTTGTCTAATCTCCTGTAGACATTAATTACTCCAGGCATTTCCTCAGAGAAACACTTTTTTTTTTTTTTTATCCCAATCACACTATAAACAGGTTCACATGTCTTCAGAAGAACACGAGAATTTGCGCTATATACAAGAAAACGATCAATGTCCAGCAGGGTATATTTGGTTACAAAAAGTATCCAATTATCATCAACCTCTCATAAAATTATCCCAAATTAGAGAGTCTAAGCTCCTCTCTTCTTTAAAGTACAAAAACACAGAGGAAAAGCACTAAACACAGAGGGGAAAAAAAAAACATATACTAGCAATTTCAGTAGATTTTGCTAGGTCAATTGACTCACTGTGGTGGCATAGTGTCCTTAAGAGACTCCGCCGGACAAATGACCCCCAAAACTTTATCAGGTAATAAACAACTACCTCAAAGACAGAAGTGTCTCGGTTCGCACAAGGTTCCAGGAACTGACACACCCTGTGAAGAAAGGTTGCCCGCAGGGCTCAATCCTTGGCCCTTTCTTCTGGACAATTGTTCTATATGAATTTCTGGCCTTGGATCTGGGCCCAATTGAAAGCTTAGCCTTTGCAGATGACTTGATCCTCTTTATAAAATGAAATGCAAGATAGTTATAGAGCAAAGATCACAAGCCACTCTCATGAAGTTGCAGGAGTCGGCACAAATGCACATGCTCAGGATATCACTTGAAAAAACTAAATCCATACTTTTGAACGGAAACCTATGGAGACCCCAAATTAAAATTAATTGAAAATCTGTAAAAATGATATGAGAACTAAAATATCTACAGGTTGTTATTGACTCAAACCCCATTTGGCATACTTGGCAAAAAAAAAGTAAGAAACTTAAGCAGGCATGATTACCAGGATCAATCAGGCTGACTGGGGACTCAAAAGAAGGATCCCAGCAATAATATACCAAGCAGTGCTCTCACCTGTCATCTCCTATGGAGCTGGTGCGTGGTTTACCCACACGGCTAAAGTCAGAAACAGGAACAAATTAGAAACAATCTTCTCACTATCACCAGGGCATGTTGCACTGTGAGCACACTGGCACTGCAGGTATTCACTGGCGCTCTCCCACTTCACCTGGAAATAGCCAAAAGAGGCTTATATTACAGACTCAGGAAGGGCATGCCAACAAAATTTCTGGGGATAGCCTATGGCACAGCCAATAACATCAGGGCTGAAAGAAAGAAAACAGCAACAAAGCTCCATGAGCAGTGGCAATCAAATTGGGAGCAGGAAACCAGAGGTGCTGTTACCAAAAGGTTTCTACCACAGGTGGGAATGTTTAGTTCAAAGCCACCAAAGTGGTATGACCCTGGACTTTTTACAACCTTCATACCAACAGGTCATGACTCGCTAAAGGCAAAACTAACTTCCTTAGGGTTGACTGATGACCGAAATTGTACATGTGGCGAGAGTGAAGACTGGGTAAACATTCTTTATAAAAGTACAATCTGTGGACAGAACACAACAACAGAACAATACACACTATTCACACAAACCTACTTAAGAATCAACCTAAACACTGGTATTTTCCAAGTCTTAGGGAATATACTTTCTATTAAACAAAGGTTGTACAGATTGTCCAGTGCTATTTCAGGAAATTTTTTGATAATTTCTGCCTCTAGGAAGTCATGTCCAGGGCATTTATTATATTTAGTTTTGATATTGTTCTTCTATTGTGAGCAGTGGTTCAAAGTTGGCATTCCTATATTCTGTGTTTTCTTTAATTATATCACTCTGAGTAGGGGAATAATCCCCAGTCTCAGTCTGGATGATATTATCTAATATATTGTTGACAGACTCTACACAACACAGGGTTGGGGTTCCATTTGTCTTATTGTCATTTCTATGCCATCTTCCCTTCGTAGTTGTTGATTGTTTGTTTGTTATTTTGTTTCTAGGAGCATTAGCAACTAAGGCCATATTGCTCTGGGGATATGCGGTGGTCATTCCCTGACCTTTCCACATCCTCCGTATTTGGTGGTCACGGGCTCGAACCCGCAGCTTGTTGATTAGTACACAATTCCTCTATGGGTCGGTGTTTCCAGAAGTCCCTACCGAGTGCCACCAGGATTCCTTTTTCTTTTGTCTAATGAGGGCAGTGTATAAGTTCCTGAGAGTCCTATAGGCATCCCTCAGGGCATCAACCTCATTTTGGGGCCAAGATGTTCAGGCCCTCTGAAAGTGTGTTCTTGCTTGGTGGACCATTCTCCTGAGTGTAGTGAGTTCAGGGCACCACCATGGGACTATCTACTTCTTGGTTTTTTCTTTGGAATTGACAAGTTTGCTGTTCTGGTCAGTATTTGTCAATCATTGCATGTTTCGTCTGGGCTTTGGTGCTTGATCTAAACCGCTCATTTTCCTGTTCCTGCAGCTCTACTGGTATAAGTTCTGTGAATGGCTGTCAATTTGCTTTCTTTATGTTGTATCTCCTGATTTCCATTATTGACTGTTAGGTTGTCTATGGTGTCTGTTCAGCTTGAACGTAATGGCTTTGTGGTCTGATATTGTCCAGGATGGCTGGACATACCAGTTTTATATTTTATATGCTATAGAGCAGTGGTCTCAAACTCAAATTGCATGCAGGTCGAATGCACGATCTGAAAGCAGCTGACGGGTCGGAATTTTTTTTTAACAAAATGAGAGTGAATATAGGCACCGTATTTACAACAAATACATAATTGAAATGTATTCGCGGGCCATCTAAAATTGCTTCGGGTGGCCGGATGCGGCTCGCCAGTTTGAGACCACTGCTATAGAGTCTGTTGCCATAATCTATCTACCTATAGCAGTACAATATATCAATGTCACTTTCCCACATTGTACTGCTATAGGTAGATAGATTATGGGGTTGGTTCAATACCTGGGGAGGGATGTTGCAATATATTCTGTCAGGATTTGGCCATTGTGAGTGCCGCTTCTGTCTTCTGTATGGCTATGCCACAGGGATGACCAGTGGTTGTCACTAGCACAAACTATTATGTATGGGAAGTAAGATAAGTAGATATCACATGTTACGCATGGTGAAGCATGCCAAATTTGAAATAAAATTTTGAAAAAAAATATAAAAACTGATGAGCTTAGTGGTACCTTAAATCTACATGTAATTTTTTATATTTTAAAGGCATTTGTACAAATAATAAGCAGAATTATATGCACAGGCACACATTTAAAATTTTGTCTACAGTGAAGCCTCCTAAGACAACCACCTTTGGTTCCACACTTATATTTGGTCTTTTATAGAGGTGTTAGCCTTGCAGAAATATATAAAAAGTCAGATATATCAGGATATAAAGAAAAATTTAATAGGACAACAGAAATAAAAAGTCATATTTTAAAAACATTTTATTTGAAACTTTATAAGTTATTTTTTGATATTAACTATAAAAAGTCTTAAACTAAACAAAATTATTCAATTAATTATAAACTTTAATTATAAAAATCTTAAAACTAAACAGATAATATAAAATATATGTTTTTATTTTTTGAAATATTTGGGTAACGTAGCTTGTTTGGATGATTTAGTTTTTCTGTTGAATTATTTCCTTTTCTAAAATAGTTTCATAATCATTTAATAATTGAATTGTAACATTTAATTATTATTAAAATTGCAATATAAATTTTTAAGTCTTAAAACAGTATTTAAACTTTATTCTATTAGAATTTAATTTCTTCAACATGCTATTCATTGTTTGTATTCATACTTTCGTATATGTTTTCACTGTTGTCAATGTTCCTAGCAGAATCATTAAGCTCTTCTTCCCAGTTTTCATCACCATTTTCACATTGCCTGAATCTTCTTCAAATTCTTCATAAATGTTTACATTTATCTACTGTAAGGTGAACAATTTCTTTTTGTAACTCTATAAAATCGGTTCTAACATGTCGGTATCACAGATAATTCCACATTTATTGAAACACACTTTTGTATAGTATTTTCACTAACACTATTGCAGGACAATTTTATGTATTCAACTATGTCTGCTAGTGAACTTTTTTCAATTAATTCTTTTTCAAAATTCTATGCCACATCCATATTTGCTGCTATTACATCATACCAGTTAAACACATCTAATACATCATACTAATACAAGTTAAAATATATCAACAGTAGAACAACTTAAACGATTGAATGATACCTTGGTCCAGTGGTTGACAAACACTTGATGTATTAGCAGGCAGTAATAACAAACTAACATTATTAAATTCAAATTTTTTGATATGACATATATCATTACCTAATAATAGTAAGATCTTTCTATTTTCTGTTTTAAATTTTTTATCCAAATAATGAAGCCATTCAGAAAAAATAGTTCTTGTCATCCATGTTATTTTTATTGGCATACCAATCAACATTCATGGATGTCATATTCATGTTTTTAAAAATCTTGGTCTCAGCACAGTATTAATCTACATGTTAGATGTTCTTTTTCAACATTCTATGCCATGTCCATATTTGCATCTATTTGCATCTACAAAAAGAACATCTCTAGAATCTATAGATATTCTTTTTGTCCCAAAGAATTTACACACAGTAAAATTGTTACTCTTTGTTATTCCATTTTATAACCGAAAAAATTAGAACCCTTAAACACTTGTAAAAGCATGAGATATTGATTTACTTGTAAATCATGAGATTATTATTATTATTATTGGCCATATGGTGTAAGGAAGCCTGAGGCTTATGCTGCACCAGCCAAAAAAAATTTGAGTACACTGAGAGAGAGAGAGAGAGAGAAGCAGGAAGGAATCACCAAAAAAGAGAAGAACGACCATATCCAGCTCAGGACCCTGGGTGCGCCAAGCCCACACTCAACAAGATAAAAGTTCCATCTATATCAGGCCCGGGGAAACTGTGGCCTGCGGGACGCATGTGGCCCACCGCACATTTCTCTGCTGCCCACAAGCTTTAATTGTATTTTCAAAAAAAGTTTACTTATTTTATGCCTTTTGCGACACCTTTTTGAAAAATAAATTTGTATATGTAATACATTATAGAATTTGTCGACTTGTAAATTGTGTTATCATCTCTGTATTGTTCAAATTGAGATGGAATTTGAAATTGGGCATGAACCGGAGCGAGCCAACGGGCGCTTTTATAACGGTATAATTTGTGATTATAAACTAACAATGCAAAACTACGGTAACAGACAACCGGTGATGACGAAAACAGCTTTGCTGCAGTGGCGGAGTAATAGGATAGGACTGCTGACTGGCCACTGTTCCAATCTGTTTTCTCTGAGGGTCCATCCCACAGTTCATTTTTTTGCGTTATCTTCGTTTATCATCTTGGTGCCAGCAGCGATTAAAATAATATTTATGCCTTTTAAAAATGAATAAAAAACGAAAAATTCAACAAGAGCATCGTGTCTTCAATGAAGAGGGGAACACAAAATATTTTTTGCTAACATAAATAACAAGCCTATTTGTCTCATCTGCCGGGAGAGTATCTCAGTGTTGAAAGAGTACAATATTAAAAGACATTTCACTACTAAACATTCCAAATATGATGCCAATTTAACTCCGGAAGCGAGAAAGAAAACTGCTGATGGATTGATTCAAAATTTATCTAGACAACAAAATGTGTTTACGCGGGTAACTAAGGAACAAGCCAAGTTTTGTTATTTCTCATATAATTTAAAAAGCAACAAGCCTTTTTCTGATGGAGACTATATTAAAGAATGTATGACTGAAGCTTGTGGAATTATATGTCGTGACATTAAACACAAATTTGAGAATATAAGTTTATCTCGGCGAACCGTAGTAAGAAGAATTGAATGTATCGATACAAATTTGAATGAGCAATTATTATCAGTATTAGAATCCATAAAATGGTACTCGATAGCTCTTGACGAAAGTAACGACCAAAAGAATACTGCGCAGTTATTAATTTTCATACGTGGATGTACCTTTAATCTTGAAATTATTGAAGAGCTTCTTTCAATGGAATCTCTTAAAGAACCAAACAACGGGAGCTTATATATTTGAAAAAGTTGAAAAATGCTTAACAAGATATAATTTACAAGGGAACAAAATGGTAGGCATAACAACTAATGGAGCACCACATTTGACAGGTAAAAATGTTGGAGCGTTAAAGAAAATTCAGGATAAAATTTGTGAAAATTCTCCTGATTATAATTTAATTACAATTCATTGTATTATACATCAACAAGTATTATGTAAAAATGTGTTAAAAGTTGAACATGTCACATCTTGTATTGTTAAACAAGTAAATTTAATACGATCGAGGGGCCTGAAACACAGACAATTCATTAATTTTCTTCAAGATACTGAATCCGAGTACACAGATATTCCTTATCATAGCCAAATTCGATGGCTTGGTTTAGGAAAAGTTCTTCGCGAGTATGGGATCTTAAAGATGACATCATTCTATTTTTAAAACTGAAAAATATTATGGACTTTCCTGAATTAACTGATAATAACTGGATTTGTGATTTTGCATTTACCATGGACATCGTGACAAACTTAAATACTTTCAACACCATGTTACAAGGGAAAAATTTATACACCCATTATATGGTAAAAAGTTTGAATGGATTTCAATTAAAACTCCAGTTGTTACTTTGACATTTATTGATTAACAAGGTAGACCACTTTCCAACCATGAAGTTGCTGAAGATTCCAGAAAATAAATTTGAAAAATATTATGAAATTATCAACGCTTTGAATGATGGCTTTTCACAAAGATTTGGCAACTTCCGAAAAATTGAGACAACTTTGGCAATAGTGCGCAAACCATTTTCAACAGAAATTGATAGTGCACCAAGTGAACCACAACTTCAGATTATAGATCTGCAGTGTGATACCGATTTAAGGGAATTGCACCATCGTGAGGAAATCTGTAAATTTTACAATACTCTTAATTCGGACAAATTCGACGAACTTACAAAGATTTTGCCCGAAAAATGTTGGTTATTTTTGGATCAACCTATATGTGAACAAACATTTTCCATCATGAATCTAAATAAATTTTTTGCGATCAAGCATCACCGATGAACATTTACAAGCAGTTTTAAGAATCTCAACTACAAAATTAACACCCGAAATTAAAAAAAATGTTAAAAGATGCAAAACAGTTCCATTCATCTCATTAAATTCTTGGTTGTTAGAGAATAATTTTTTTTTTGTTATATTTCTTCTTCATGATAAAAAAAAAAAAAAAAGGTAAAGTGCAGCCATTATCAACTCACTGCAGGATGGAAGCATCCTCAACAATTCATGCTCAGGGAAATGGACCATAATCTGCCACGCTGGTCCATTGCGGGTTGGCAGATCGACTGTATTCAGCAGTCAGGGGCTTGATCCCCAGTGTACTACTGCACTCCCGCTCCTGACCACTCAGCTATGGAGGCCTTCATGATAACAAATAATATATATATAAAAATAGTATTTTATGTGGGACCCGCCTTCTTTTTGAATTCCTAAGGTGGCCCTTCAGCCAAAAAGTTTGCCCAGGCCTGATCTATATTAACATTAGCATTAGCATTTAGTAGATGCATACGATGCAAGAAAGCAACCTTATGCAGCATCAACTAAAATAAAAAAAAAAAAAAAAATCCTCCCATTTCACCCCTCCATTCGTTCCAAATCCCTGTCCAGCTTAGCCTTAAATTTATTTAGGCTATCAACTTCCACAACCAAAGATGGAAGTCTGTTCCACCAATCAACTACCCGCTGGCTAAAGGAAAATTTCTGCACACCTATTCTAAAGCTGTCTTTCCTCAATTTGAAACTGTGCCCCCTCAGGTTCTTAATGTGAGCAAGACAAAGAATCCCATCAGAATTCAGCTTGCTCAACCCATTCAAGGCCTTATACACCTGAATGAGATCACCTCGCAGGTGCCTACTCTCCAGGCACTGCAATTTGCAGAACTTAAGCCTTTCTTGGTAAGAGAAACCTTTGTTCCCCTCAACAACTTGTTGCCCTTCTTTGTACTCGTTCTAGCAACTCTACATCCTCCCTAAAATGAGGCCTCCAGACCTGTACACAGTACTCTAAGTGTGGCCTGACCACTGCCTTTGTATAAAGGGATAATCACCTCCCTGTCCCTGCTAGCAAAATTCCAAAATATCATTGACAATGACCTGCCCTGGCAGCCCGCCTGCACTGCTCAGCGAACTTCATATTTGACTGTACAATTACCCTCAGGTCTTTTTCACTTTCCACTTCACTGAGTGTAGTACCACACAGTTGGTATGCTTCTCTTTGGTTACTGCTACCCATATGCAGTACTTTCCATTTGTCAATGTTAAACTTCAGTTGATACTTTTCAGCCCATTTGCCCAACTTAACTAAATCCAGTTGGAGTAGCATACTGCCTTTACTGTCGTTAACAACCATACCAACCTTTGTATCATCTGAAAACTTCGACATTAAACCTGATATACTTTCATCAATATCATTTATAAATATATATAAAACAACAATGTGCCCAACACTGAACCCTGGGGAACTGCACTAATTACATTTGTCCATGAAGAGCAGTGTCCTTTGATTACCACTCTCTGTCGTCTCCCACTCAACCATCGCTTTATCAATTGTAGCAACTTACCCTTAATGCCATAACTCTCCAATTTGTACCACAGCCTTGCATGAGAAACAGTACCAAAAGCTTTCCTGAAATCCAAGTATATGACATAAAAATTGTTTTTGGTATTCAGTTCCTTTGTGACCACATCATAGCATCCAATCAAACTAGTCAGACAAGACCTACCATTAACAAACCCATGTTAAACCCATGCTTTACTATTACTGCAGTCTTGTACAGATGATCCTGCAATGCTTCTTTAACCAGTGATTCCATTATTTTTCCCCAGAACACAAGTAAAACTAACAGGTCTATAGTTACTTGTGTCACCTTTTGAGCCCCCTTTGTGAATTGGTGATACATAATTGAAATGTATTCATTTCAATTATGTATCACCTTTTGCAGATACATTTGCACACCTCCAGTCAATGGGGATCTCCTCTGAATTTGGGGAAGCTCTTATAATTATGGCTAAGGGTTTGCTTACTTCCTTTACTGCCTCCTTTAATTTAATTGGATAGATCCCGTCCATCCCAGGTGCCTTTTTTACGTTTAACTTCAACAATTTCTCCTCCAATTTGCTCTCAGTTATTACAAAATAACTTAGCTCCCTGTTAGAGTTTCATAAACTGTTGACACTCCCCTCATTGAACAATGCCTCGTCGTGAATGGAGATGCAAAATACTCATTAGGTTTATCAGCTACCTGAGCATGATCATCAATAGTCAACCCATCTATGTTAAGTGATCCAATCTGATTCACCCTCTCCTTCTAGAGTTTACATAAGTAAAGAACCCTTTGCTGTTTTTCTTTCCATCCTTTGCCAAAGATTTCTCATAATCTGCCTTCGCCTACCTAACTTTCTTTGTGACTGGATTACAGACTAGTTTATATCTGCCATAGGCTTCTCTGTCACCTGATACTTTATATGCATCCCATTAATTTTTCTTCTCTGCCACGAGCCTTAATTCATTAATTCATCCGACATCCATTTAGGCCTAAACATTGAACAGTATTTCTTAGTTGGAATTAAAAGCCTAGTAGCCTCCAAGATTAAATCCCTGAAGGCTTCTCATTTAGAATTCAACGTTGGTAACATCATCAGTTGATCCCACTGTACAGAATTTAAAAACTGTCTGAGACCCCTGTAGTCACTTTTAAGAAAGCAAAAGCCCTCCCCTTTAGCCTTGACGGTAGTTACATCTTTAAGTGATTCCCACATCAGTACATTGTGATCACTGACAGCCAGTGGTTCCTTTATCTGCCAATTCTTAATGCATGAATAATCACTGCTGATAATCAGATCAAGAGTATTACTCCCTCTGGTTGCCTCTCAAACATTTTGCTATAGAAAACAGTCATCCAATAAATCCGCAAAAGCCTTGCTAGTGTGCGAGTGACCCACCCATAAGTTCCAGTCAATATCTGGAAAGTTAAAATCCCACATTATAAGACATTCTGATTTACTGGGCCACTCTATTTCTCTGCACAACTGCTCATTATACTCATCAGATTCATTTCGCCTATAACACACACCTACTCTCATATTTTCTTTCCCAGTGCTTATATCACACCAAACAGACTCAACATTGCATTGTCCACCAACATTAGTTGAATGCACTTCCTTAGATTTTATGTGTTTCTTAACTAACAGCATAACCCCTCCTCCCTTCCTGTCCTGTCTATCCTTCCTGTACACATTTTACTCCCCAAATTCCAATTCTGCAGTGCTTATATCTGTGTGACACCAAGGGTCTGATGTCCCAACAATATCTGCCTTTGATGTCTTGACTAGCACTTCAAGCTCATTAAATTTATTAACTATAATCCTAGCATTGATATACATGTAAGAATACATGCACCTGTTCCTACTCTTAGTTACCCTAACACATACCATGTATTTACTTGTTCCATTATGACTCACAGCAGTCTTCGAAATCTCCATTTCCTTGCTTTTCAGGTTGCTCATTCACTGGGTTCATATTGTTGCGTTAAAAAGAGCAAACAAAAAATCCACTGGAACACAATTTCTACATAATGATGTCCTACATCATTTTCATTCATAGATGCACTTTCACCACTGAGTCTTCAAAATAATATTATTTCTGTTACAAGATTTACTAAGTCATCTATTTTTAGCAGAAAATATCTTTTTTTTTTTAAAGCCTTTGCAAAATTCAAAACTTTTTTTGTGTGTTATTGGAATTCCTCTAGCATGAGCAACATCAAACTGGGCATGTGTTAACTCGCTAAATTATTGATTTGGTTGATATGTTTCTCATCGAAACTTTTTTTTGCATTATAAATACACACTTCCTTAATACAGTGGATCCCCACTTTATGATATTAATTAGTTCCAGAGACACCATCATATCGTGAAAATATTGTAATGTGAATCCAATAACACATTGTTTTTTGGTCATTCATTCCAAGCAGAAAATATATTTTTTTTTTTTGGTCATTCATTCCAAGACCTCGGAAGTTGAAATTTTCGTTATATAACTAAGCTACTTATCTCTCATTCTCACAAAATCACACACGTACACCAACCATTGCTGAAATAATTTACTTTTAATTTACTTTAATACTGTAAAATATACATAGAACTAATAAAATAACAAACTTTTCTTTAAATTAATGTACAATTAAAATAAAATCTATTTACAATAAATATAAAAAATATATATGAAATATATAAGAATTTATGAGAAAATAAAATCGATAAAATAATCGATCTTTCAGAGGCATCCGCCTTCTTTCTCAACAGTAAGATTTTTATGGTACAGCACATCCTTAAATAACAGCAGGCTCATGGCTCTCAGCACGTGGTTCCACAGGAGCATGGGCAGTATTCTCTTCATGCGCACTGGAACCGGAAATAGCTCGGGAGCGTGCCAGGCAGAACCGATCATCCCGTCCGAGAATCACCGCCTCGAAGAGGGGATGAATACGAATTCCCGTCTCTGTTAATGGTATTGTTCTCAGAAGAATAAATCCACAAGCTCTCAAGCCACTTGTGGTCCCAACACCTATGTGCATGGTTGACGATGACAGCTTCGTCTGGGGAGATCCGATGACGCTTCTCCCCAAAGTGCTCTGCTACAGTGGACTTCCCATAATCCGCAGATTTTATAGCATTCATATGTTCCCCCAGACGATCTTTGAACTGCTGCCTCGTTTCACCAACATAACACTCCCCACAATCCGAGCATCTAATCTCATAAACTACCCCACTACTAACATCCCTTGGTATGGGGTCCTTAACCTGAGACACAACTGTGTGCAACCTCCGTCCCGGAAGCTGCACACAGCTTGTCTGACTGTCACATAATACATGTGCTATACGTTCCGTTAGGCCCGGATAGTAAGGAATGTATGCAGTGGCAACCAGTGTGAACAGCTCTCTTTGCTCAAACATAGCTCCTCTAATAAATTTGTCCAAGATTTACTGGGGGTAACCACATTTCCACTGTAACTCATATAATTTCTTCATTTCTATCCTAGGTCGGTGGTGGTGCAATGGGACCCAACCCTATCCAACAATGCCTTAAAGACACTGTTCTTATAATGGTTGGTTTGGGCCGTGTTATAGTGTGTATATTGGCCTCGGCACATGGGCTTCCTGTATACTCTAGTTTTTAGCCTGAGCCCTTCCCCATAAATCAACACATCAAGGAAAGGGAGGGTACCCCCTACTTCCACCTCCGAGGTAAATTGAATGAACGGGGAGAAGCTATTTAGAAAACTAAGTACATCATCTTCTCTCCCCCTCCGAATAATTGTGAACGTATCGTCAGCATATCTTTTCCACGTGCGCATGGGAGAATTTAATCTATCAAAAATCCTGGTTTCCAGCTCCTCCATAGCTAAATTTGTTATGATGGCACTGATGGGAGACCCCACTGCCGTGCCATGAACCTGCTTGTACATTGTATCCTGGAACACCATAGTGGTGCTTGAAATACAAAGCTCTACCCCCTTACAAATATCCTCTACACTTAAAGGAGTCCTATTACTTAAAGTGCTATCCTTTTCCAAAGCCATACGTGCACATCGCAACCCATGTTCAATGGGAATACACGTGATCAGGGACACCCCATCAAAAGATATCATAGCCTCACCTTCCTCTATGTTTTGATCCTTTACGAATCTCACAAATTCCCTACTGTCCCTAATGGTGAAAGCGTAATGTCCAACTATGGGTGAGATCAACATGTCTAAAATGCTGAAAAGAGCATGCGCACAACACATCCTTATTTAAGGATGTGTTGTACGCATGCTCTTTCCAGGTATGGTACAACACATGCTTATTTAAGGATGTGTTGTACCATCAAAATCTTACTGTTGAGAAAGGAGGCGGATGCCTCCAAAAGTGTCACGATTTTAGCAGTTTTAATCTCATTGTTTTATTGGTATTTTAGTAGTTTCATTATTTTATCGGTATTTTAGTAGTTTCATTATTTTATTGCTTTTATTTTCTCATAAATTCTTATATATTTTTATATTTATTGTAAATAAAATCTATTTTAATTCTACATTAATTTAAAGAAAAGTTTTGTTATTTTATTAGTTCAATGTATATTTTACAATATTAAAGTAAATTAAAAGTAAATTATTTCAGCAACGGTTAGTGTAAGTGTGTAATTTTTGTGAATATGAATTTTCCCAACCTCAAAGGCGTATTTGACAATTTAGTTAGAAATTATGGCCATTCTGTGTTACAACACATCCAAGAGTTTTAGAAGTACGGTGTAGGAGAAGCCAAACAGAAACAGCACTTGAGGTTTGCACACCGTTGTAAAGCCTATGGGCTTACACCACATGGATTTTGTGTCAAGGCGCCATTTGAAGACCATCGTTTATTAAATGTTACTAAATGGTATCAGAAGAAGATGTTGACGATTTGGATTGGCAAATTACATGACAACTTGAGACATATTAGGAGACAAAAAGGTTTGTTTTTGAGAAATATAGTTAGCAGTGTAAACTCAGTACATTTTCCACTTATAATGAGGGTGGTGTTGGACAAAGCAATTAGAATTTCAGATACCTATAGGCAAATACAAATAGGCAAGTTCAACAGGCTAATGGAGGAAGCTACGGCTTCCTCCATTAAATTTAGGTACTAAATTTGCTATGATCCCTCCCAAAACAACAATTGCTGAAGTTGCCATGGGTATTGAAAGAGCAATTAGTAAATTACCCGTGACACTGGCCAATGAAATACATGCAAGAACCTCAGCTATTCTTAGTCAGGTTAGGACTGCCCCCCGTTAACCTTAGTATTAGCCATAAGAAAGCATTAAAAGAACTTTGACAGGATGACAGTATCGTAGTCTTGCCGGCAGATAAAGGCAGATCAACTGTAATATTAGATAAAGATGAATATTATAAAAAAGCCTTGGAACTTTTAAATGATAGTGCCACATACAAGGTTACCCGTAGATTTTCCACTGGTGGGTTTAGAACGACAAGTCAACAAGATTTTACAACTTTGGCTGAAGGCGGGAAAGATTTCTAAGGAGGTGTTTTGGACATTACATGTAATGGGATGCCAATTACCCAAATTTTATGGCCTTCCAAAGACCCATAAGGCAAGAGGGGTGCCGCTCAAACCCATTGTGTCTTTTATAGGTAGCCCCACGCATGCTCTTTCCAGGTTTTTAACCAAGTTTATTTCACCCATAGTTGGACGTTCCACTTTCACCATTAGGGACAGTAGGGAATTTGTGAGATTCGTAAGGGATCAAAACATAGAGGAAGGCGAGGCTATGATATCTTTTGATGTGGTGTCCCTGTTCACATGTATTCCCATTGAACATGGGGTGCGATGTGCACATATGGCTTTGGAAAAGGATAACACCTTAAGTAATAGAACTCCTTTAAGTGTAGAGGATATTTTTAAAGGGGTAGAGCTTTGTCTTTCAAGCACCACTATGGTGTTCCAGGATACAATGAACAAGCAGGTTCATGGCGCGGCAATGGGATCTCCCATCAGTGCCATCATAGCAAATTTAGCTATGGAGGAGCTGGAAATCAGGATTTTTGATAGATTAAATTCTACCATGCGCACGTGGAAAAGATATGTTGATGATACGTTCACAATTATTCGGAGGGGGAGAGAAGATGACGTACTTAGTTTTCTAAATAGCTTCTCCCCGTTCATTCAATTTACCTCGGAGGTGGAAGTAGGGGGTACCCTCCCTTTCCTTGATGTGTTGGTTTATAGGGAAGGCCTCAGGCTAAACACTAGAGTATACAGGAAGTCCATGTGCCAAGGCCAATATACACACTATAACACAGCCCAAACCAACCATCATAAGAACAGTGTCGTTAAGGCATTGTTGGATAGGGATGGGTCCCATTGCAGCACCACCAAGGATAGAAATGAAGAAATTATACGAGTTACAGCAGACCTCAGGAAATGTGGTTACCCCCCCAGAGGATCTTGGACAAATTTATTAGAGGAGTGGAGTTTGAGCAAAGAGAGCCGTTAGCACCGGTTGCCACCGCACACATTCCTTACTATCCGGGCCTAACGGAACATATAGCATGTGTATTACGTGACAGTCAGACAAGCTGTGTGCAGCTTGCGGGATGGAGGTTGCACACAGTTGTGTCTCAAGTTAAGGACCCCATACCAAGGGATGTTAGTAGTGGGGTTGTTTATGAGATTAGATTCCTGGATTGTGAGGAGTGTTATGTTGGTGAAACGAGGCGGCGGTTAAGATCGTCTGGGGGAACATATGAATGCTATAAAATCTGTGGATTATGGGAAGCCCGCTGTAGTGGAACACTTTTGGGAGAAGCATCATCGGATCTTCCCGGACGAAGCTGTCATCGTCAACCATGCACATAGGTTTTGGGACCGCAAGTGGCTTGAGAGCTTGCAGATTTGTTCTTCTGAGAACAATACCATTAACAGAGACAGGGGAATTCGTATTCATCCCCTCTTTGAGGCGGTGATTCTCGCATGGAATAATCGGTTCCATCTGGCACTCTTGCGAGCCATTTCCGGTTCCAGTGTGCATGAAGAGAATACTCCCATGCTCCTGTGGAACCGCGTGCTGACAGCCGTGAGCCTGGTGCTATTTAAGGATGTGTTGTACCATAAAAATCTTACCGTTGAGAAAGGAGGCAGATGCCTCTGAAAGCTTCGGGATTTTAGCGGTTTTAGTCTCATTGTTTTATAGGTATTTTAGTAGTTTCATTATTTTATCGATTTTATTTTCTCATAAATTCTTATATATTTCATATATATTTTTATATTTATTGTAAATAGATTTTATTTTAATTGTACATTATATTGTACGTTATTTTATTAGTTCTATGTATATTTTACAGTATTAAAGTAAATTAAAAGTAAATTATTTCAACAACGGTTGGTGTACGTGTGTAATTTTTGTGAATATGAATTTTCCCAACCCCAGAGGCCTATTTAAAGGTCTACTTATCTCTCTCAGAGGATTTTTATATTGGAAATTATACATATTGATTAAAGCACAACACAAAAATATCACTTCAACTATAGGATACAAAAACAAAACATGCGGCCAACACATTTACAAATGCTATTAATGGCAAAAAGGAAGGACCATGTGGTCTGGTTAGAGATAATCATAAGTCCATTCCTTCGTAAAGTGAAATATGTAGGCGCCGGTTAGCATGATCATTGACTGGTGGAATCAGCTACTTTAATTTCAAAAAACCAATTTATATCATTAAAATGCATTACACTTTCATCGTTATCATATATTCGGTTATAAGAATCAATTTTGAATGCCTTTCTGATATTTTTCTAAATTGTTATTTCGGTTTTTAGGAGCATTAACAACTAAGGCCAAATTGCTCCGGGAATATGCGGTGGTCATTCCCTGACCTTTCCACATCCTCCGTATTTGGTGGTGAGGGCTCGAACCCCAGTCTAATCAAGAAGCATGTGCTACGCACTGCTGCTCCTTCCCACCTGGCTACGGAGGCACCCTATTTTTCTAAAGTACATATCTGGAGGTCACTATTAAAAAACAATAAAAACAATTTGCAGTTTCCAGTTTATTGAACTTTTCTGTTAGTTTGTTGTTGTTGTTGTTTGTTATTTGGAGCATTAGCAACTAAGGCCATATTGCTCCGTGGATATGCGGTGGTCATTCCCTGACCTTTCCGCATCCTCCGTATTTGGTGGACATGGGCTCGAACCCCGGTCTAATCAAGAAGGGTGTGCTAGGCACTGCTGCTCCTGCCCACCTGGCTACAGAGGCGCCTTTTCTGTTAGTAAACAATCTATTATAAACAGGTAGTAAACTCGATCTTATTGCATTTGGGTTTTAACATCATTATGGTGAAATGTGTTTCCGTTCACATTCAATCATATAAACCCCCCCCCCCCCAAAAAAAATGTCAGTGAACAGAAATATCAACTAGTTAGTATGTACATATTACAGTGCATATTAATTAAGCCATGTACATAAGCATAAATTTATTTTTATTTTGCTAACATGTGGAAAATATTTCTGCGATTTTCACTTATCATTTAATTTTGTTAATGGTAATGTAATAAAGTGTAAATTTGTGATTATTACTTTTATAAACTGTGGATATTATTCCTCTTATTTTTGGTTATTAGAATTACTGTTTAATAGAATTAAATTCAATTCGCAAACGTGATCACAATGACCAGCTTTCCTACATATCCTATACTGAATGGTATTTTATTATGGAGAGTCCATCATAAAGTGATTTCATTGTATAGTGACTGGATCATAAAGTAGGGGTCTATTGTATTATTTTTTTCTTGTAAAATTTTTTTAATTTGCATTTTACCTCAATTATACTTTTCTGCCAACCTTCTTTGCATTAAACCCCTTACTGCATTTTCTATAACTTTAATATTTTTAAATTAAAATTTAGATCTTGCATTTTTCTCCCATCACATCTAATTTTTGAAGATGGATAAATCAGAAATAAAGGAATAAAATACCTATGTCGAAGCAAAATTTATAGTTACTTCAGAAAGGCCAGATTAATAGAAATGAACAACAGGATTAATGGTCTCAGTCAGGTAAGACAATGATCTTAGAGAATTACAGATTCCTAGAAATCTGTGAAATATGCCAGCTGCCAAACAACAAAACTGACAATCACTGTCAAATCAGAGAGTGGTTACCTTACAGAATACAGGCCTTTTATAAAGGTGGTCTCATTGGGGAAGTCATGCTTATAGAGATTTCACTATACTTAATGTCTTTTCAACTGGAAAATCAATAAGATTTGAGTGTATAATTTTTGACTGATATATATAGGGTAGGGTAGCTAAGAATAGAAACAGGTGCAGGTATACTTGCGTGTACACCAATGCTAGGAGTTTAGTAAATAAATTTGATGAATTTGAGGTATTGCTCAAAACATCAAAGGCAGATATTGTTGGGATATCAGAGACGTGGTGTCACACAGATATAAGGGACGCAGAAATGCAATTTGGGGAGTACAACGTCTACAGAAAGGATAGACAGGATAGGAAGGGGGGAGGGGTTATGCTATTAGTTAAGAAACACATAAAAACCAAGGAAGTGAAGCCAGTCAACATCGCTGGACAGTGCAGTGTTGAGTCAGTTTGGTGTGACATAAGCACTGGGAGATCAAAATTGAGAGTAGGAGTGTGCTATAGGCCTAATGACTCTGATGAGTATAATAAGGAACTGTACAGGGAAATAGAGTGGGCCAGTAAATCAGAGAGTCTTATAATGGGAGATTTTAATTTCCCAGATATTGACTGGAATTTGGGGGCTGGTTACTCACACACTAGCAGGGCTTTTGTGGATTTATTGGATGATTGTTTTCTACATCAGCATGTTCGGGAGGCAACTAGAGGGAGTCATACTCTTGATTTGATTATCAGCAGTGATTCTTCATGCATTAAGAATCTGCAGATAAATGAACCACTAGGTGGCAGTGATCACAGTGTGCTGAAGTGGGATTTACTGAAAGAGGTAACTACCATTAGGGGTAAAGGGAAGGGTTATTGCTTCCGTAAAGGCGACTACGATGGACTGAGACAGTATTTAAATTCTATACAGTGGGACCAACTGATGATGTTACCAACAGCAAATTCAAAATGGGAAGCATTCAAAGAACTTATCTTGGAAGCTACTAGGCTTTACATACCAACTAAGAAATATTGTTCAAGGTTTAGGCCAAAATGGATGTCAGATGAACTAATGAGGCATATGGCAGAGAAGAAAAATGCATGGGATACTTACAAATTAACACATGACACAGAAGCCTATGATAGATACAAGTTGATATGCAACCAAGTTACAAAGGAGGTTAGGCAGGCGAAGGCAGATTACGAGAAATCCTTGGCAAGGGATGCAAAGAGTTCTTTACTTATGTAAACTCTAGAAGGAAGGGGATGAATCAGATTGGTCCACTTGATATTGATGGGTCAACTGTTGATGATCCTGCTCAGGTAGCTAACAAACTAAATGAATATTTTGCATCGACATTCACACATGAGGAGTTATTCAGCAAGGGGAATGCCAGAGGTGTATTCAACTCTAGCAGTAAGCTACAGAATCTTGAAATAACTGGGAGTAAAGTGGAGGAGAAACTGTTGAAGATAAACACAAGAAAGGCACCCGGGGTGGATGGGATCTATCCAGTTATATTAAAGGAGGCAGCAAAGGAAGTAAGCAAACCCTTAGCCATAATTATGAGAGCTTCCTTGGACTCAGGGGAGGTACCCATAGACTGGAAATGTGCAAATGTGACCCCAATTCACAAAGGAGGATCAAAGGCTGACACAAGTAATTATAGACCTGTGAGCTTAACTTCTGTTCCAGGAAAATTAATGGAGGCACTGGTTAAAGAAGCACTGCAGGATCATTTAGACAAGACTTCAGTTATAGCTCAGACACAGCATGGTTTTGTTAAGGGGAAGTCTTGCCTGACCAACTTGATTGGATATTATGATGCAGTCACAAAAGAACTGGATGCAGGGAATAACTTTGATATTATATACTTGGATCTTAGAAAGGCTTTTGATACTGTTGCACATGGAAGACTGCTACACAAATTGGAGCAGTGTGACATTGGAGGCAAATTGCTGCTATGGATAAAGGGGTGGTTGAGGGGGAGAAGACAGAGAGTGGTAATCAATGGACACTGCTCATCGTGGATTAATGTTATTAGTGGAGTCCCTCAGGGCTCAGTGTTGGGTCCATTATTGTTTTCTGTATTTATAAATGATATTGATGATGGTATATCAAGCTTAATGTCCAAGTTTGCAGATGATACAAAGGTTGGCAGGGTTGTCAAGGACACTACTGACACTATGCTGCTGCAACAGGATCTGGAAAGGTTGAGCAGATGGGCTGAGAGGTGGCA
This sequence comes from Mastigoproctus giganteus, assembly GCF_048544385.1. Lineage (NCBI taxonomy): Eukaryota > Metazoa > Arthropoda > Arachnida > Uropygi > Thelyphonidae > Mastigoproctus > Mastigoproctus giganteus. The sequence goes on from NC_143585.1 coordinate 172,236,554, forward strand.
AATGAAGTTTAACATTGACAAATGTGAAGTACTACACATGGGAAAAAGCAACCCCAGAGCAACGTATCAACTCTGTGGTACTACACTGACAGTGGTAGAGAATGAAAGGGACTTGGGGGTGATTGTGCAGGCAGATATGAAGTTCTCTGAGCAGTGCAGACGGGCTGCAAGAGTAGCTCATGGAGTATTGTCAATGATATACAGGAATTTTTCCAGCAGGGATAAGGAGGTGATTATTCCATTGTATAAGGCGATGGTCAGGCCACACCTAGAGTACTGTATACAGGTCTGGAGGCCTCATTTCAAGAAGGATGTAGAGCTGCTGGAACGAGTACAGAGAAGGGCAACAAGATTAGTGAATGGAACAAAGGGGTGCTCTTACGAAGAAAGGCTTAAGTTTTGCAAATTACAGTGTCTGGAGACTAGGCACCAGCGAGGTGATCTGATAGAGGTGTATAAAGCCCTGAATGGTTTAAGCATGCTCAATGCTGATGGGATTCTTCCTCTAGCTCAGAAAAATCACCTGAGAGGGCATAAATTCAAATTGAGGAAAGACAGATGTAGGATAGACGTGCGGAAATTTGCCTTTAGCCAGCGGGTGGTTGGTTGGTGGAACAGACTGCCATCCCTTGTGGTGGAGGTTGATAGCCTAAATAAGTTTAAGGCTCAGCTGGACAGGTATTTTGAACGAACAGAGGGGTGAAGTGGAAGTGGGTTTTTTTTTTTTTTTTTTTTTTTTTTGGCTGAAGCTGCATAAGCTTGCTTTCTTGCATCAAATGCCTCTACTAATGCTAATATATTTTTTTTTTTTTTTTTTTTTTAATTTTCAGAATAATTTTTTGATTTTTTTGAAAATAAAAAGTGTAAAAAATAATAAAAGCACTACTTTTTAAAAAAATTATTTTTCATTAGAAAAATAAAAAGATTACACAATACATTTTACAATCGTTTAAGAAAAGCTGAAATATTGGCATAATCCATGGGCAATTCAAAAACACACAAAAGGTTTTACTACATATATAAACAAAACAAAAACAAAAAAAAACACCTGCTAGATTCCACTCCACCATTTACTTTACACTATCTGCACAACATTGCTGGGTTTAGAACAGTTATTAATTTCCACTCTGCTGTTTTTCATCATTCCTATTATTTCATATAATTTTTAAAGTGCTAGATTCCTTGTAAAGTTACCATGCTTACTATCAATGCAATATTTATGCTCTTTATGCATTAGTTTCTTCCACTATGTAACCATTGCCATCTAGGATTTGAGTCACTACATATATACTATGTTCATTTTGATTGCAAATAAATATATATTATTATTTCTGTGTATTTATAAAAGCTAACCTTGGGAATACTGCCACGTGAAAATATACAATCTTTACTGGAACACTTGCACAACTGGGTAAGAAACCTAGGATTAAAATACCACATAAATAAAATTCAGTAAAATGACCTGATATATGTTAATTTATATGTATGTGCGCGCACTCTCTCTCTCTCTTCTCTCTCTCTCTCTCTCTCTCTCTCTCTCTCTCTCACACACACACACACACACACACACACACACACACCGAATAACAATATAAGGAAGAAAAAAATAAAAGAAAAAAGCACAAAAGGGGTAAAACAAACATTGGTAACTACAATGCATTATCAACCACATGTTCCCAGAATATAACAAAATTAATAGAAAAATAGAACAGCACTCTACCATGGCAGAAGGTAGAGAGACAAGCTGCATACCCCACTCACCCTATGTGCAGAGTCCCCTCCCACCCAGATGGCACAAAAAAAGCTGGAAAGATGGGCAAAGAAGACACTCCATGGAAGAGAGTACAATAACCTCCATCAAAATCACATACATAAAATGGCTTCCGCTGCATGGCTCACAAGTGTGGCGCTGTTCCCCGAGTCTGGAGGATTCATGCTTGCAATCCAAGAAAAGGTAATCAATGCCAAATACTATAGAAAATACATCACCAAGGTGCCTGGAGTGTTAGATAATACATGTCAATGATGCCATCTGGCTTCTGAAACAATCCAACACACCACTGCAGGATTCAAGGTGATCACCCAGACAGGATACAGTCACACACATGACCAGGTAACCAGGATAATACATCAGAAGCTAGTGAGGAAATACTAGATGATTAAAGAAAGTGTTCCACATTACAAGTACAAACCTAAGGCAGTACTAGAAATACATAAGCTGTACTGAGACCATGCCATAATAATGGACATGACAATCTCGCATTCAAAGAACTTATCTTGAAAGCTACTAGGCTTTACATACCAACTAAGAAATATTGTTCAAGATTTAAGCCAAAATGGATGTCAGATGAATTAATGAGACATATGGCAGAGAAGAAAAATGCATGGGATACATATAAATTAACATGTGACACAGAAGCCTATGATAGATATAAGCTGATCTGTAACCAAGTTACAAAGGAGGTTAGGCAGGCGAAGGCAGATTATGAGAAATCTTTGGCAAAGGATGCAAAGAAAAACAGCAAAGAGTTCTTTACTTATATAAACTCTAGAAGGAAGGGGATGAATCAGATTGGTCCACTTGATATCGATGGTTCAACTGTTGATGATCCTGCTCAGGTAGCTAACAAACTAAATGAATATTTTGCATCAACATTCACACATGAGGAGTTATTCAGCGAGGGGAATGCCAGAGGTGTATTCAACTCTGGCAGTAAGCTAGATAAACTTGTAATGACTGAGAGTAAAGTGGAGGAGAAATTGTTAAAGATAAACCCAAGAAAGGCACCTGGGGTGGATGGGATCTATCCAGTTATATTAAAGGAGGTGGCAAAGGAAGTAAGGAAACCCTTAGACATAATTATGAGATCTTCCTTGGACTCAGGGGAGGTACCCATAGACTGGAGATGTGCAAATGTGACCCCAATTCACAAAAGAGGATCAAAGGCTGACACAAGTAATTATAGACCAGCGAGTTTAACTTCTGTTCCTGTAAAATTAATGGAGGCACTGGTTAAAGAAGAACTGCAGGATCATCTTGACAAGACTTCAGTTATAGATCGGACACAGCATTGTTTTGTTAAGGGAAAGTCTTGCCTGACCAATTTGATTGGATACTATGATGCAGTCACAAAAGAACTGGATGCAGGGAATAACTTTGATATTATATATTTGGATCTTAGAAAGGCTTTTGATACTGTTGCACAGGGAAGACTGCTGCCCAAATTGGAGCAGTGTGGCATTGGAGGCAAATTGCTGCTATGGATAAAGGGATGATTGAGTGGGAGAAGACAGAGAGTGGTAATCAATGGACACTGCTCATCGTGGACTAATGTTATTAGTGGAGTCCCTCAGGGCTCAGTGTTGGGTCCATTATTGTTTTCTGTATTTATAAATGATGATGATGGTATATCAAGCTTAATGTCCAAGTTTGCAGACGATACAAAGGTTGGCCGGTTGGTTGGGTTTTATTAGTTGGCATTAGCAACTAAGGCTATAATGCGCCAAAACCTTGCCATAAAAAAGTAAAACTTTCAGTGGCCTAATGAATTAGGTCACTGAGTCAGGGTACAAAAACAAGTATAAACTGTAAAAGACAAATATCAGTAAACAAGTAACAATAATAAGGTAGATTCTTTAAATATGAGTAAAAAGATTTACTGATTTTAGAAAGCTAAAAACGGCAGACACATGGTCATTGTCGGATAAAATCTGACTGGGTGTATACGGCTCAGTCAGATGATTAAAAGCAGTAAAACGAGCATTTCTAAAACTGGTACAATTGCATAAAATATGTTCAACGGATAAAATTGTGTCGCATTGCTCGCACATAGGAGGGTCATCAGCCCTCAGCAAAAAGGAGTGTGTCACGTGACAGTGTCCTATGCGGAGCTGAGCAAGAACAACTTTCTCTTTGCGATCCCTGCGTAAGCTGGACCACCAAGGATGGATCACAGGCTTAATCCGACATAGTTTGTTTGTAGTAACTAGGCGATGCCACGAATCTTGCCACTAAGATTGTAAGTTATTACGGATCACTTGCCTGTAGTCTGTATAGGGGACTAACAGGTCAAGATTATCCATCAGGGCTGCCGATTTGGCTGGTGTCAGCCAAATCATTTCCTCTAATCCCAATGTGACTGGGGATCCAGCAGAAGCGGATATCGAATCCACTTGCATAGAGGCTGTATATTATCTGCTGAATTCGGGACAGGGTTCGATGATTAGTGCGTGACACCGCTAATAAAGCCTGTAGTGCACTCACTGAATCAGCATATATAATACACCGTTGGTATCAGTGTTTTCTTATGTGTAAAGTAAAGTAAAGTAAAGTGCAGCCGTTATCAACCCACTGCAGGATGGAAGCCTCCTCAACAATTCATGCTGAGGGAAATGGACCATAATCTGCCACGCTGGTCCAGTGCGGGTTGGCAGATCGACCGTATTCAGCAGTCAGGGGCTTGAACCCCGGTCTACTCAAAGAGCGTGTACTACTGCACTCCCGCTCCTGCCCACTCGGCTACGGAGGCCGGGTAGTACACGGCCTCCGTAGCCGAGTGTGATCTAGAGCTAACTCTATAGCATGCAGCTCTGTAGTGTAAATGCTGCAGTCAAGGGGTATCTGCTCTGATATGGTATTATTTGGAAAAAACACCAGCAGATCCCACATACGATTATGACTTCGAGCCATCTGTGTAAACTGGCAAGAAGTCAGAATGTTCTGCACGGTGTTGTGAATAGAACTGAAGGTAGCCAGAAGATGAGTATTAGACTTTGTCACAATCTTGAGCGAGAAGTCACATGCTGGTGTTTGTGCATGCCAGGGAGGAAGGGGCTCCTTTGGTGATTGAGCAACCTTGTCTACCGAGATGTTAAGCTTATTGAGTAGCTCTTGAACACGAATGCCGAATGGGCAATTGGCAGTGCGTCGTGTGTTATAAAGATTTTCCCATCGTGGCTCAAAAACGGATGTCCACATGGGGTGAGCTGCATATTGTAGGCATATTGTAGAGACAACTGCATTCGTCGAAGCGACAAGGGTGGTTCATTTGCTTCGACATACAGACTTTGGACAGGTGAGGTTCTGAATGCACCAGTAGCAATACAAATGGCTTGATGATGGATGGGGTCAAGCCAACGAACAGCGCTATTTCTGGCAGATGCATATATCTGAGACCCATAATCTAATTTTGAGCGTACAAGTGCACGGTATAGACAGAGTAGAGTGCATCGGTCTGCACCCCAAGAGGTAGAAGACAGAGAGTGGAGAATGTTAAGCCCTCTCGTGCACTTTGTGCGTAGCTGACGGATGTGTTGGACAAATGTCAGCTTTTTGTCAAAAATGAGTCCAAGAATTTCATCTCTGATACAACTGGAATGGTGCTTTGTACAAGTCGTAATTCAGGTTCAGGGTGGAGGTTACGTTTGCAACAAAAATGGATGCAAACGGTCTTCTCCAGTGAGAACCTGAAACCATTGGCCATGGCCAAGGAGTTAAGACGGTCAATAGCTTGTTGCAGTTATCTCTCAATAACCCTCATATTGCATGATTCAGAAAATATGCTGAAGTCATCGACGTAGAGTGCACTGCTTATAGTTGGAGGAAGTTGTTCAGAAATAGAATTTATTTTAATGACAAAAAGCGTGACACTTAAGACAGATCCTCGTGGTAACTCCCTCCTCTTGGCAAAAGGGCAGCGAAAGGGAGGATCCTACACGAACTTGGAAATAACGGCAGGATAAAAATTTTTAATAAAAACGGGAAGGTGACCTCTTAGACCGAGGTTGTAAAGATCTTTTAAAATACCAAATCTCCAAGTTGTGTTGTACGCTTTTTCCATGTCAAAGAAGATGGACACCAAGTGTTCTCTTTTTAGGAAAGCATCTCGGATAGATGTTTCCAGTCTAATTAAGTGGTCCAGTGTGGACATGTTTCTTCAGAAGCCGCACTGAAATCGGGAGAGAAGATCATTCGATAAATACCATAAGAGATGAGCATTGACCATTCTCTCCAATATTTTGCACAGACAGCTAGTCCGAGCAATATGACAATAGCTTTTGGGAGATTTAGGATCCTTTCCTGGCTTGGGAAAAGCAAGAATAGTTGCTTTGCACCAGGTATCCGGAAAATGCTCTTCAAGAAAGATTCTGTTGTACAGGAAGAGCAGACGGTCCATGGATTCTGGTGAAAGATGTTTGATCATTTCATAATGGATGTTGTCTGGTGCAACAGCGATAGCCTTTGTACGGGCAAGTGCTGCTTTCAGCTTGTGGTTAGTAAATGGCCCATTATATGTGTGAGAATCCTTTGATGTGAACTTAAGGGCCTGTTTTTCACTGTTGTGCTTTAAGACCAGAAACTCTGGGGAGTAAGATGATGTTAGAAAATGTTTCCCCAAGAGCATTGGCTATTGCAGTAGATTCTGCAATAGTACATCCATTATATTCCAGGACTGATGAGGGGTGTGCTGTGTATTTCCCCTTCATTTTCCAGATTTTTTCCCACACCACCTTAGCACTGGTAGACTGGGTAATCGATGACGTAAAACGGATCCATGATTCCTTCTGACTCTGACGGCGTATGTATCGTGCTTTAGCTCATGCATGTTTAAAGGCTAATAGATTGACCGTGGTAGGTTATCGTCAAAATATCCCCCAAGTTTTCTTTTGAGCCTTTTTGGCTGCTGTGCATTTTGGATTCCACCATGGTTTTGGAAACAGAAGAAACCGGGCGAACATTTTTGGAATTGTAGCTGCAGCTGCATGAACAATATTTTCTGTTATGTACGTGACTGCATCATTGCAGTCACGTACATAACTGCAGTACATAACCGTACGTGACTGCAGAGATGTCTAAATTTGCCAGGTGTTGAAAGGCACTCCAGTCAGCCTGATCACACTTCCACCGTGGTAACCTAAAAGGCAGACATGGTCTCCCAATGTGTAAGCAGGTTATCACAGGGAAGTGATCATTTCCATATGGGTTCTCCTCCACTTCCCAAGTGAGTAAAGGGAGAAGAGAAGGGGAGCAGATAGATAAATCAATGGCAGAAAACGTACGGGTAGGCATGTGGAAGAAGGTGTTTGTTCCAATATTTAGAAGGGAGAGATCATTGTCATTTAGCATACGCTCTATGACTCAACCCCTTCCATTGATGCTAGCACTACCCCACAGGATATTATGTCCACTGAAATCCCCGAGAAGTAAGAAAGGGGAAGGCAACTGCATTACAAGATCATCAAGGTCTTCCTGGGGGATGTCAGTCCCAGGTGGCAAATAAATAGAGCACACGGTTAATAAAAATCCCACTGTAAGGCGAATTGCAACAGCCTCTATGCTGATTGTAATTAGCAAGGGCTGAACTGGGGTCTGATTGCCCACAAGGATAGCGACTCCTCCATGAGCAGGACCATCTGCAATTCTATCCTTACGAAAATTTGAGATGTTTTATGCATGGTGAGATCATCATTTGCCTTTAGATAAGTCTCCTGCAAGCAAAAGCATGCAGGAGACTTATCTAAAGGCAAATGATGATGTCATCAGTATTTCGCCGGAATCCACGATAATTCCATTGTAGGATTTTAGCCATTATTTTGGCTTGGTGGATCCATCAGGCGGCTTCCGAGTTGCTGAGGGCTTACTTTTATCAGTCTTGGGTTTATCTCTTTTGGGGAAGTATGGACGCTGTCCGGTGTCCATTTTTTCCTCCACAAAGAGTTCCAAGACTGATTCGTCTGGTACCTCCTTGTCCTCTACATCCATTGTTTCTGTTATTATTGGTTGCTCTTTTCTACCACTTGGTTTTAGTAGTGGTGGAGCACTAGGAGGTACAGATATAGGAGTGGCAGCTGACTGTGTTTTTTTGGTGGACTTTTGTGAACTCAATAAATAGCGTGCAATCAGAGTGAATGACTCTCTTGGTGGTACAGTCATCTCTGTTTGTGTACCAAAAGTGCACTTTGCAGAAACCTTCTGAGCATATGAAGGCTTCCCGCTATTTGTTGGTTATATGCGTTTTCTAGCCTATGGGTAGGAGATGTTCAGCTCCGTTTTTAATTTCTGAATCTCCTTTTCGTCCTTCCAACGCTGGCATGCTTGAGAGTATGCAGGGTGCTGTCCTTGGCAGTTAGTACAATTAGGCTTAGGAGCTAGACATTCCTTGCTCTCATGAACTTTAGCACTACATCGAGCACAGGCAGGGTTACCACAACAAGCTGTTTGTGAGTGGCCGTACTTTTAAAATTTAAAACACCTCAGTGGGTTTGGAACATAAATCCTCAATAGGCAGTTTAAGTACCCTGCCTTGATGGAACTTGGAGGCCGTGGGGTGTTAATTGTTAGGATGAGAACTCAGGTAGGGACGAGATTCCCATCCTTATGCATGGATATTTGCTTGACAGCTGTTACTCCTTGTTCTTTTAATTCAGAGCAGATCTTTTCTCCAGAAACGTGAAGAAGATGCCACTCTGATATGACACCTCGTGAAGAGTTCAAAGTTTTGTGAGGGGTTACGATGATGGGTATCCCCGTATAGATGCGGCTTTCAAAATTTTTTCGGCTTGATTTGTGTTTGATGCTTCAATTAAAATATCTCCAGAACTCAGCCGTTTTACGGATTTGAGTGAACCTGCCATCCCTTTTAATCCTTTCTGGATAAAGAAAGGTGACATTTTCCCAATTGACCGCTCTCCAGCGGAATGGAGAATGAGGAAAAGAGGTGTCACAGATGGTGTTTTCTCCTCAGTTCTGGCTCTTTAAGCAGAATTGCTGTCACTCTCATCTGACGATCGATTAGGGGCCTTGTTGGGGCTCCAGAAGAAGAAGGATTTAAATTACTCATAGGAGTAAGATAAAAATTTCCGATGCACTAAGTACCTCACCCACCACGGAGCCCTACGAAGGGATGCCCACTTGTGAACTAGCATGTACTGCGTACAAGAATGGGATGCCAAGTTAGCTTAGGAGCACCATACCCACATTTCCAATAAGCCTTGATCCCGTCCCAGGACCAAAGGAAGGGAGACTTATTGGAACGCAGTTGACCGCAGTAGTAAGAACCACCTGCCGATTGATCCCAGTCGGGCCAGTCCAGGACCACCCGTCTTCTCGAAGCAGGGGCCAAAGTGGTGTATTAAGGCTGGGCCCTTCAACCACCAGGATCCCCCTTTCCAAATTGCATGGGTCGCGGTGCACGGCTGCACAGGCCGGATTCCAAAGATGTAACCCTGGAACCAAGGTACGGCGTTAGATCCCGGTGATGCTAATCTGTAAGCCCAGCAGCATCACTGGGAGATCCCCTCACCACGTACAGGTGCCCACGTCGGGGGGGGGGGGTTGTTAAGTACACTACTGACACTATGCTGCTGCAACAGGATCTGGAAAGGTTGAGCAGATGGGCTGAGATGTGGCAAATGAAGTTTAACATTGACAAATGTAAACTACTACATAGGGGAAACAGCAATCCCATTCTCTACCACTGTCAGTGTGGCTACTGACAGTGGTAGAGAATGAAAAGGACCTGGGGGTAATTGTGCAGGCAGATACGAAGTTCTCTGAGCAGTGCAGACAGGCTGTAAGAGTAGCTCATGGTGTCTTGTCAATGATATACAGGAATTTTTCTAGCAGGGATAAGGAGGTGATTATTCCCTTGTATAAGGCAATGGTGGTCACACCTTGAGTATTGTATACAGGTCTGGAGGCCTCATTTCAAGAAGGATGTAGAGCTGCTGGAATGAGTACCGAGAAGGGCAACAAGATTAGTGACTGGAACGAAGGGTTGCTCTTACGAAGAAAGGCTTAAGTTTTGTAAATTACAGTGTCTGGAGACTAGGCATCAGTCTGATAGAGGTGTATAAAGCCTTGAATGGTTTGAGCATGCTCAATGCCGATGGGATTCTTCCTCTTGCTCAGAATAAACACCTGAGAGGACATAAATTCAAATTGAGGAAAGACAGATGTAGGATAGATGTGTAGAAATTTGCCTTTAGCCAGCGGGTAGTTGGTTGGTGGATCAGACTTCCATCCCTTGTTGTGGAAGTTGATAGCCTAAATAAATTTAAAGCTCAGCTGGACAGGTATTTCGAACGAACAGAGGGGTGAAATGGAAGTGTTGTTTTTTTTTTTTTTTTTTTTTTTTTTTTTGGCTGATGCTGCATAAGCTCGCTTTCTTGCATCATATGCCTCTACTAATGCTAAGTGGTCCAATTAGATTCATCCCTTTCCTTCTAGAAATTACATAAGTAAAGAACTCTTTGCTGTTTTTCTTTGCATCCTTTTCCAAAGATTTCTTGCAATCTGCCTTCTCTGCCACAAGCCTCATTGATTCATCCTAGTAGCGATTAAGTGTCCCTGAAGGCTTCCCATTTAGAATTCAACGTTGTTAACCTCATTAATTGATCCCATTGTACAGAATTTAAATACTGTCTGAGACTCCTGTAGTCACCTTTAGGAAAGCAAAAGCCCTCCTCTTTAGCCTTGATGGTAGTTACATCTTTAAGTAATTCCCATATTGGTACATTGTGATCACTGTCACCCAGTGGTTCCTTGATCTGCAAATTCTTAATGCATGAATAATCACTGCTGATAATCAGATCAAGAGTATTACTCCCTCTGGTTGTCTCTTGAACATGCTGCTGTAGAAATCAGTCATCCAATAAATCCAAAAAAGTCTTGCTAGGGTGTAAGTGACCAACTCACAAGTTCCAGTCAATATCTGGAAAGTTAAAATCCACCATTATAAGACATTTCGATTTACAGGACCACTCTACTTCTCTGCACTACTGCTCATTATACTCATCAGATTTATTAGGCCTATAACACACACCTACTCTCATTTTTCTTTTCCCAGTGCTTAGGTCACACCAAACATCCATTTAAAGATTGCACAAAGAGAATAGATCTGCAAAAGTGTGCCAACTGCTGATGGAAAAAGTTCCCTTCTGTTGTTATTTATTTATTTTTTCTTGTTAGTTGTTGGTGCATCAGCTTCTATGGCCATAATGCCTCCCAAAGTTTTTGCATTTTACTGTGATCCAAGCCCGAGGCGGGAATCGAACCCGCGACCTTTGGGTTGCCAGGCATGCACTTTACCTACCTGGCTAGCCCGGTCGGCATTCCCTTCTGTGCATGTGCACTTGATGGAATATGTCCTGACTATGGTAAGGGCAGTCAATATCCTTAGACGAAGCGCCAACTATGATGACTAGTGTAAGTCTTCGGCTGTGTGGCTTGCTTGGGGGGGCCTCTGCCATTGTTTGGTTAAGTATACTCAGATTTGAGTAAGATTCAAGGCCAAGCACCTCAAGTGCCTGCAGAGCTACAAGTGAGTTGAGGCTTTGGTTGAGTGTTGGAGTGATGCTAGTGTGGCCCTCTTTTTGATGTTTCAAGTCACTTATTAGAGATAAACCTCTAATAAGAAGAACAGATTATTTCTAATAAGAATTGTATTATTGTCCATGATAACTGGCAATATAGAGAAAAAAGAAGTGGATCGCATCTATTGGCTCGAGAATGTTATTTATTTTTTATTTATTTTTTTTTAGAAGCATTAGCAACTAAGGCCATATTGCTCTGGGGATATGCGGTGGTCATTCCCTGACCTTTCCACATCCTCCATATTTGGTGGTCATGGGCTGCTCCTGCCCATGTGGCTACGGAGGTGCCTGGCTCGAGAATGTAACAGGGACGAGTATTGTTGATTAAGAGATGAATTGTTTATATTATTTTTTTGTCTGGCAAGATGTCGGAAAAAACGAGTTTCCTAGATGGGGCCACCTACCTCCTCGTGGTGGGGGTAGAGATGCCTTCCCGGCGCAAGGCTAAATGTAGCTTTACCTCTTGTTGTTAGTCATGTTGACTTTGAAGATGTTGTTGCAATTATATAACTAACCAGGCTAGGTTTAGGAACAGCAGTAGCAAAGACTAAGTGGGATATGGGTGGAAGCTAGGGTGGCTATTTGACCAGAGACTTGACAAATGACAAAATTACCCCAATGATGTACTGGTAAGCATCAATGAGGCACCCATGTTTACCAACATCCCTCTCAATGATGCTTAAAATTAGCCTGAGCTTTTGCCTTGACACATACAAAGGCCTCCCTATGAACCTTTTCAAAGATGTCATCTTGCATCTGATTAACATCATGGCTAGCCAAGCTGATTTCTAGCATCAAGAGCTCAACATGGGAACCGTCTTTCACTCTGTTTCACCTCTGTTTACAGAAGTCTTCATGACAGACCTTGAAGGTATCACCATTTCCACCTGCATATACATGCCTAAGCTATGGGTCACATTTGTCAACGATGTACTATTAGCAATGTGCTATTGACAAGAATAATTTGAAAAAATTGCCATTCTACATTAATATCATCCACTCTGACATTTCTTTTACTTTGGAACTGGAATAACATAACACCTTACCCTTCCTTAATTTACTCATCATGAGAGAGAGAGAGAGAGAGAGAGAGAGAGAGAGAGAGAGAGAGAGAGAGAGAGAGAGGGCATCTCTTTCTGCACACAGTTCACAGAAACCCACTGATACACTGTTCTGAATTTCTTTTGAAACAATTTACCCCCCCCCCCCACACTTCTGCACACAAAGTGAAGGCTGGATTGATAAAGATCCTAACCTTGAGGATGCTGAATTTTGTAATCAAAAAATTTAGCCACCAGAACCTGAACAAGTCAGAAATATTCCCACTAACAGTTTAGGTATCCTGAATGAACAAGAAAACATATGAACAGGAAATATCCCCACTTCTGGCTGGAAAAATCTATTATCAAAATAGCTAACCAGTACAATATGAAGATATAACTTAGAGGCAAACACAAGCTTTGCCAGATACTGTGAGCATCTGGCCTGTGTAAAACTCTGTCTACCAAAGTGACCAGCCAAAGAGGTAAACATGGCATTGGGAAATTGTAGTGAAGGTGGGGTATCGGAATGTGTTGGGATGAAATGCAGAGGCATTTTGGGGGGGGGGGGAATCAACTTAGCATTTCATAGCATCTGTGAAAACATGTTGTGAAATTCTTAGGGATCATAAAAATTTCTAAGTCTCACACTACTACTGTCTGAGAGAGCTCATAGAAGCCTGGTCTACTTAATACAGCCAAGATGCCAGCACCAACAGAAACACTGACAGGGTCACTGTCCCTCCCATTTGTATTGCCCTCTTCTCTGAACTCAGATGAAAGCACAGGAAATACCTCAGACTTCCTTCACCTCCTGTCATGATTCTACCAGCACCAGGATGTCTTAATGAATTCAGATAGTCTTTCCAGACAGTTAACAACTGGAAAACCAAACAAGCACCTACCATATAATCCTCAGCCATCTTAGGAAGAAAACTGCACATTAAAACAGACAACACAGAGCCAATCAGTATGTTAAATACATTCCATGAGAATGTGTTTAACAGTTAGATTTACAGAACAGTGTAGACAGTGTGGTGGATCATCTCCGGTGAGTAAATGAAGGTGGATCAGATGAGTATAACCTATTCTTGCTCTTGAACGGCCTACTTCTTCTAGTCTTGATGTATGTATGGACATTGGAGCACCAAATTTTCAGATCTTATTTAAATTGAAAGAGTTTATTATTTGTTTGAGAGTGCCATAGTACTTCCCATTCTGATAGGTATGCAGCATTAATGATTAGTGCATAGTCTGATGCTGGAAGAGGTATACTGGTTAAATCTAAGGCAGTTTGGTTTTTTGCATCTTTATCAGCCAGTTCATTACCCAAAATACTAGAATGTGTTGGAATCCAACAGAAGGTGACCAGTTGATGGCATTTCTCAATTTGCAATAAAAAGCTCCTAATTGAAGTTGTTTTGTGTATTTATCAATGATATTGATGAAGGTATATCAGGCTTAATGTCCAAGTTTGGAGATGATACAAAGGTTGGCAGGGTTGTTAATGACACTAAAGACAGTATGATACTGCGACACAATCTAGAAAAGTAAGACAGATGGGCTGAGAAGTGGCAACTGAAGTTTAACATTGACAAATGCAAAGTACTACATATGGGTAGTAGTAACCCAAGAGAAACGTACCAACTGTATGGTACTACACTCAGGGAGGTGGAGAATGAAAAAGACCTGGGGAGTAATTGTGCAGTCAAATATGAAATTCTCTGAGCAGTGCAGATGGGCTGCCAGAGCAGGTCATAGAGTTTTGTCAATGATATATAGGAATTTTGCTAGCAGAGACAGGGAGCTTATTATACCTTTGTATAAGGTAATGGTAAGTCCACACCTTGAGTATTGTGTACAGGCCTCATTTTAGGAAGGATGCAGAGTTGCTAGAACGAGTACAGAGAAGGGCAACAAGATTGGTGAGAGGAACAAAGGGGTGCACTTATGAAGAAAGGATTAAGTTTGGCAAGTTGCAGCATCTGGAGACTAGGCACCTGCAATCTGATTGAGGTGTATAAGGCCTTGAATGGTTTGAGCAGGCTCAATGCTGATGGGATACTTCCACTTTCTCAGACTAAGAACCTGAGGGGACATAGTTTCAAATTGAGGGAAGACAGTTGTAGAAAAAAATTGCAGAAGTTTGCCTTTGGCCAACGGGTAGTTGATTGCTGGAACAGACTTCCATCTGTTGTTGTGGAAGTTGATACCTTAAATAAATTTAAGGCTGAACTAGACAAACATTTGGAGTGACCGGATGGGTGAAATCAGAGGGGTTTTTTTTTTTTTTTTTTTGACTGATGCTGTATAAGCTTACTTTCTTGCATCATATGCCTCAATTAATGCTAAGGCTATAATGCCATAATTGAGCCGAGAGAGAGAGAGTCAGTATAAATAACAGATTTTTAAGAACAGTCAGAACAGAGATTTACTAAAGCTAGTTTAACTGCATATAATTCAGCTGAGAAGATAATGAATTCAGTTGCAAGGGATGCTGAAATAGTCATATTTGGAAATGCTCCAGCTGCTCTAACATTTGAATTAGATTTAGAGCCATCTGTTTAAATTGGATAAAAATCAATATATCTTTGAGTGTGACCTGCATAAACTTGTTTATGCAGGTCACACTCACGGGTAAAATATTCTTTCCCCACTGGCAGAAGTAAGTGCCACAGGTCGGTAAATGAGGACAAGCACATGGTGGTTTGGTGCCAGTTACTACCTGTTGTATGGAATGGATGGAAACATTCCAAACCTGTGTTAGTTCGAGGAAGGTTGGTTTTTGGTTTTTTAGGATGTAAAAACGACTATGGTTATAATGAGCCATGTCACAATTAAAATTTAAAAAGGTTGATATTTGTTAACCATTAGAGAGGTTACCCATTGAAAAGTTATATGTCTACCTCAATAAATAAAAATCAGTATAGCAGTAAAAACATGTTATTTATATTATATGAGTGTATACATGTTAATGTCTCAAAAAAATTAAAAAATGTTGACACATGGTGCATTTTTGGATAAAATCTTACTGACAATATAAGGCTGTCAGATGATTAAAAGCATTAAAACATGCATTTCTAAAATTGGTACATTTAGTTAAAATATATATAATGGATAAAACAGTGTCACATTGAATGCACAAGGCGGGAGGGGGGTCATTGGCAGAATGGATGTTTGTTATTTGGTTTTTAGGAGCATTAGCAACTAAGGCCATATTGCTCCGGGATATGCGGTGGTCATTCCCTGACCTTTCCGCATCCTCCGTATTTGGTGGTGACGGGCTCGAACCCCGGTCTAATCAAGAAGCGTGTGCTATGCACTGCTGCTCCTGCCCACCTGGCTACGGAGGCGCCAAAGGGCAGAATGGAGCAGAATGGAATGTGTCAGATAACTATGTCCTATGTGGAGTCGATCAAGAATAACTTCACCTTTACAAACTCGTGGAGACCAGACTGGCATGGTTTGATCACAAGCTTAATCTGATACAGTTTGTTTGTTGCCTGCCAATTCCATGAGTCTCGCCATTACGAATATATCTTGTTACGAATTATTTTCTTGTAGTCTGTGCTGATTTCGCTGCATTATCCGTCAAATTGTTTCTGATAATGCCGATATGGCTGGGGATCCAGCAATAGTGGATATCAAATCCACCTTCATAGAGAGAGCATATCATTTGCTGAACCCATGACAGAGTTGGATGAGTGGTGTATCTCATCACTGACAGAGCCTGTACATTCAAAGAATTGGTATAATAAATCGATGGTATTGCCCATTTCTTATGTGATCCAAAGCCAACTCTATAGCATGCAGCTCTGCTGTTGTTGTTAGGAGCATTAGCAAGTAAGTATTAGTAAGTGTGGTTTTTAGGAGCATTAGCAAGTAAGGCCATATTGCTCCGGGATATGCGGTGGTCATTCCCTGACCTTTCTGCATCCTCCATATTTGGTGGTGACGGGCTCGAACCCCGGTCTAATCAAGAAGCGTGTGCTACACACTGCTGCTCCTTCCCACCTGGCTACAGAGGTGCCATGCAGCTCTGCAGTGTATATGCTGCATTCAGAGGCAATCCACTCAGATATACCATAGTAAGAAAAGATGGCTGCAGATCCCACACATGATTCTGACATCGAGTCATCTGTATACGCAGGCAAGAAATCAGAATGTTCGGCTCTGTGTTGTGAGCAGAGCTTAAGAAGCAGTCACATGCTGGAGTTAAAGCATGTCTATGGCAGATACAGACGTGCTAGTCCATAATGAGTCACAAAAGAGATTAGGCAAGCAAAGGCAGATTACAAGAAATCTTTGGTAAAGGAGACTAAGAAAAACAGCAAGGACTTCTTTACTTATACAAAATCTAAACTCATTGATAATATATTAATGGTTTGACTGTTGATGATTCTGCACTGGTAGCTGACAAACTGAATGGGTATTTTGCATCTATATTCACACATGAGGAATTCTTTAGGGAAGTCGAGGACAAAAGCTTAATGATTTTTTAATAACTAACAGCAAAGTGGAGGAGAAATTCTTGAAGTTAAACAGAAGAAAGGCACCTGAAGTGGATGGGATCTATCCAGGTGTTTGCCATCTATCCAGGTGGCAAAGGAAGTAAGTAAACCATTAGCCCTAATTATGAGAGCATCCTTGGACTAAGGAGAAGTCCCCATGGAAATGTTTCCCCAATTCACAAAAGGGGGGGATCAAAAGGTGACATGAGTAAGACCTGTTAGTTTTACTTCGGTACCAGGAAAAATAATGGAGTCACTGGCTAAAGCAGCATTGCAGGATCATCTAGACAAGACTGCATTAATAATTCAGACACAGCATGGGTTTGTTAAGGGAAAGTCTTGTCTGAAAAATTTGATTAGATACTATGATGCTGTTTCAAAGGAACTGGATGTAAAAAATCATTTTGATATCACATACTTGGATTTCAGGAAAGCTTTTGATACAAGACTACTGTACAAATTGGAGCAGTATAGTATTAAGGGTAAGTTGCTGCTCTGGATAAAAGGGTGGTTGAGTGGGAGACGTCAGCGAGTGGTAAACAATGGACACTGGGTTTGGTGACAGGTCCGCTGTTGTTTTGTATATTTATCAATGATATTGATAAAGATACATCAGGCTTAATGTCCAAGTATGCAGATGATACAAAGGTTGGCAGGGTTGTTAATGACAGTAATGGCAGTATGCTACTGTAACAGGATCTAGAAAAGTTGGGCAGATGGGCTGAGAAGTGGCAACTGAAGTTTAACATTGACAAATGCAAAGTACTGAATATGGGTAGAAGTAATCCCATGTGGTACTACACTTAGTGTGGTAGAAAATAATAATGACCTGGGAGTAATTGTGCAGTCAGATATGAAGTTTGGCACAAGATAAATATTATATGACGATATATGGACAAGATGAATATTAATAGAATTTTCATGTAATTTAATTTCCAGAGGTTCTGTGTTTAATAATTTTATGTAATTACATTGAATTTTGAACATTTTGGTTTAATGATTTGAAAAAGAGTGGCTTTTGTTAATGGCATGGAAAGTCAATTCTCACACACATGCTCGATATGCACAAAATGAGGATTCATTTTGTTTCATACACAGATCCATAGTAAAATGAGTCGAGCCTTGATAAGATGAACTGCAATGACTGCAAGATATGTTATAAACCAGATCATTTATAGTGTGGGATGCTGACACTGGTGAGGAGGACTAAACCTGACCACTGTGGGACAAAACACCACACAGGCACTCCAACATAAGGTTTCCTATGTTGGAAAGTCCCCATCACACCAACTTGGATGGAACCCCCCCCACTTCGGCTGGTGAGTAACCCCACTGCCATCTGTCGACTCCAAACTCAAGGGCACGATGCACATTCTGTCCTGGGCTCTCTACTGTCTCCCCCTTCAACCAGGCAGGTGCCTTTACTATTGCCCCTCTTTCTCTTTACCACTTTAACCCCCCTCCCACTTACTGTTGCTCACTTTCTATCTTCACTCTTTCACTTTTTTTTTTTTTTTTTTTCCCACTGGGTTTTCCCTGTCTGTAGCCTTGGCTACCACACAGTTCACCCAGTCAGTGCTTTACACACCTTACTGCCCTGCCTGCATCCTCATGATGCTGGATAGTAAACTAGTGGTTTTTGTGTGAAAACACATGCTAAGAGGCCAGTTAAAACAACACAACCCATGCTAACACTCACTAACCTACATAAATCTGGCCTTTACACAATATTGTATTCATTATATTGCCTGGCATGGAGTTGAGGGAAACCCACAGAGCTGCATTACAACTTACACCATACACTATATTCTAAAGAATTAAGTTTCTACCATGGATTTCTAGATTTTAAAGACCTATACAGATGGGAGGAACTGAAATCATTCAGGTAAGTGTATTTTTATTAGTAAGTTTAGATCTTTTTTCAACTTTTAAGAGCTTTTAGCATTAGCATTAGTATATGCATATGATGCAAGAAAGCAAGCTTACGCAGTATCAGGCAGAAAAAAAAAAAAAAAAAAAAATTTTAGCCAATATGATCACCATGGAAATTGTACTGGTGCCAACATTAAATTTTTAGTCTCTCAGAAATGCAGAAATAAATTTTTTGAGCTTAAACATTGTTTAAAATATATTATTAGCTGAAGGGAACAAGTGTATAGGCATGGATCTGACTCACTTTTAGAAATTCAACCACATTTATTTGTGTAATACAAAAAACGTGCGATTTCCAATTCTCCCCCCCCCCCCCTCCAAATCAAAAATCATTAATAACTCTGCCGCAAATAGGTCAAATCCAACAAGTAACATATTGTTGGATTTGTTAGAGAGTATACAATCACAATATTGCAGAAAGAAAGTGATAAAATCTATAAATATGGTGGAAAAAGCAATGAAAGAAAAACACATGTATATTGACATAAGGGCCTGTCTAATCTTGAAGATTTCTCAGGTAAAGAACCCCAAAAGAAATAAATGAAAAACTCGAAAACTGTCCTCCTGGCCCTCACAGCATCAAGGAAGCAAAAAGAGGGATGATCCAAGAAGAAATTAAGGATACTAGAGAAAACAATGAAATTGAATCACAAAGAACTAAGGAAGAGATAAAATTCCAAAACTTGCTATAAATAACTGATCCCCTTAAAGAAATCAAGAAAATAAGACTCTACTTGGAAGACTTTATGCATAAACAGACCAACAGAATAATGTCTGCAAACTCTTAGACTGTAAACTCTTAGTCTGCTAAAGAACAAAAATAACTGAGCTAATCTTAGAAAATCAAATATTAAAGGCTAAACTTGTATTGCCCACTGAAGAAAAAGAGAAATACAAAACACATAAATAGCATGTCATATGCACAAGTGGCAAAGAGCAGTGCAAGAAAAGAAAATGCCAATCAAAAGAAAGAAATCATTATGCAGACAGGTATCGCTAAAGAAGCAAATCTCATTATTCTCAGAGCTAAAGAGCACACTAACTTAAAAACAAGCAAGGCTGTCAAAGAAACAGTCATGAGTAACTTAAACAACGTTAAAAGACATCAAGGTAAATAACCTAAATAAAATCCTAAGTAATGGCAGGATACTAAAAGTGGCTAAAGATGATTTGAACAAGGTTCAAAACTATCCTAAAATTTCAAACCTTGGCTTAAATTGTACAAACCAAAAGGAAGGAGTACAAATATATTAGTCTTTGACATTATAGATTCAAATCCCAAACGTGAGCTAACATCATCATCATCATCAACCATTTTCAATCCACTGCAGGATGAAGGCGTCACCAGCAACTTCCCAGTTCCTTCTGTTTTGTGCAATGGACATCCATTTACTACCCAAAAACTCATCAATTTCATCTACCCATCTCCGCCGTTGTCTTCCAGGTTTTCTTCTAGTTCCTCTTGGGTACCATTCTGTTATTTTCTTAGTCCATCTGTCATCATGTCTTCGAGCAATGTGTCCTGCCCAAGATCCTTTTAATTCTTCAGTTTTAGTTCTTTAGATAAGAATGTCCTTTACTTGAGTTTGCTGCCTAATCCATGTGTTTCTCTTCTTACCTAACAGTCTGATTCCCAATATAATTCGTTCCATTCTTCGCTGTGTAGTTCTCAGCTTCTCTTCCATTCTTTTGGTGAGTGCCCAAGTTTCACTTCCATAAGTCATGGTGGGGAGTATACATTAGTTCATTATTTTACATTTTAGACAAAGTGGGATATTGCTCTTCAGTATGTGACTATATTTCCTGAATGCTATCTATCCAAAATTTATTCTTCTCTTGACTTCCAGCCATTTATCATTATTATTACAGCTAACGACTTGTCCCAGATAAATATGTGACTCCACCTTTTCAATTACTGCTCCTTCAATCATTATGTCTCTTTCTGTGGCATACTTGTTCATCATTACTTTTATTTTAGCCATATTCATCTTTAGTCCAAAATCCTTACTAACTGTGCATAACTGATTAAGATTTTCCTCTAATTCTTTCGGATTGTGGCTTATGACCACAATGTAATCTGCAAATCGTAAATGGTTTAGGTACTCTCCATTCACATTGACTCCTTTCTGCGACCAGTCTAATCTTCTGAAAGCTTCCTCAGGGGCAGCAGTAAACAACTTCGGAGATATTGTGTCTCCTTGTCAAACTCCTTTCTCGATTTTAAATTTGCTACTGTCTTTGTCTAGTCTAATAAAGGAGGTAGCGTTCTCATATATTTTCTTCAAAATCATAATATATGGGGGTATCTATGCCTTGTCTTTCCAGTGCCCGAAACATCGTCTTATGCTGTATGAAGTCAAATGCCAGGCATAATGGTGTTTTATATTCATTTGCTTTCTCCATTGGCTGTGATATTACGTGAAGGTGATCCATAGTTGAGAATCCTGTCCTAAAGCCAGCTTGCTCTTTTGGTTTATTCTCATCAAGTATTCTTTCTAATCTCTTAGTAATGACCTTTGTGAACAACTTGTAGATGTGGGATAACAAGCTAATTGGTCTTTAATTTCCAATTTCTGATTTATTTCCTTTCTTATGCAGCAAAACTATGATTGCATTATTCCACTGCTTTGGCGTCACACCTTTTCTAATGCATTTTGTGAAGAGCCTTGCCAGTTTTTGTGTTATGTCTCTTCCTCCCAATTTTAACAACTCTACAGTAACTTCATCTTCCCCCGGGGCTTTCTGAGTCTTCATTTTCTTCAACGCCTGTTCTACCTCATCAGGAAGAATATTGGGTATGTCATATGTGTTGTTAATTTGCGATCCATCTTCCCCACTGCTGGCATCATTTCCTCGCTCCTTGTATAATTCTCTAAAGTATTCTTCTGCTATTTGAATTATGCCTTCTCTGCTATTTATAAGTACACCATCGCTATTCTTCAGTTTCAGTATCATTTGTCTTTCTGTATTACTGCTCATGGCTGCTGATGTAAGTCCTTTGTTTTACCTTAATGCTTGTTCTACTTTTCTTGTGTGAAATCTTCTTATGTCCTCTCTGAGCCTCTTTCTAATGGCTTTGCATAACTCAGTATACTCAATTTTCTCCTTGTCAGTGTTTCTCTTGCTCTTCATTTGTTGACTTCGGTTCATCATAAGTGTTTCTTGACTAATTTTTTCTTCTTTGGATTTCTTTTTCCCCTATAGGTTTCTTGGGCTTCATCACTTTCAGAAAGTTGTAATATTCCTCGTCGATATCTTGGTCCTGAGCAGTCTGCAGAAGCTCAAACTTGTTCTTAAGTTCCAATACATACTGTTCTTTTTCGTCTTCTGTTATCTCAAAGACCTTTGTATTATTTACTCAAGTCAGTTTTTTCCTTTCCTTTATCTATATCAAGTATGCATCTTACCATTCTATGATCACTTCCAACATTTACCTTATTCAGGATGGTAACATCATTCATGGTATATCTTCTGTTAGTGAGGATGAAGTGCCGACCGGGCTAGCCAGGTGAGTAAAGTGCCTGCTTGGCAACCCAAAGGTCATGGGTTCGAATCCTACCTCGAGCTTGGAGCAAAGTACTGCAAAAACCTTGGGAGGTGCACTATGGCCACAGAATCCGATGTGCCAACAACTACCAAAAAAAAAAAAAAAAAAAAAAATGAGGATGAAGTCGATTTCATTAATTGTTAATCCATTTGGACTCTTCCATGTCCACTTTCTGTTCACCCTTTTCTTGAAAAAAGTGTTCATTACTGACACTCCTTGAGATTCTGCAAATTCCACAAGTCTTTCACCTCTTTCATTTCTTTCACCAATTCCATGTGAGCTAACGACAGACTTCAATTACAAGAACTTCAAGAAATTCTAACCTTAGATGAGTTTATGGATGAATTTGTACTAAACAGAGCAACTAAAAAAAGAAAAAAATGGGCAGCTCAATGTTATTGCTGAAATTTCAGCTAGAATTTGGAAACATTAAAAACAACAACCAAGAATATATGTTGGCTGGACCAGCCATAGATTCAGGGAGCACTTCCCTGTACAAAGATTCTTTAATTGTCACAAATTTGATCACACTGCCAGAGACTGCAGTCAGAAAGAACCTGTCTGTGTTCACTGTGCAATGGATGGACATGACTATAACACTTGCATAAAATCAGCAGCCAAAATGTTAAACTTGCAAGGCGGCAAGGCTGACTGATCACTGTTTTTATCAGAAATAATAAGTGCCCCTGTTATAAAAAGATGATTAAGCTTATACAATTTAGGAGCAACCATAGGCCAGTTTGAAAATATAAGTGTGACTAATCTCAGCCTATTAAATACTCAAAAAAACTGTTGTCGATCAAATCAAGCTCAACCTAGAAGAAAATAATATAGATATCTTGGTACTCCGAGAACCCTACATACATATGGGTAGGGTTCAAGGATACCCAAGAAGCAATGAAATATTAGAGGGTGTCCCCTCTACAGCAACAATGGCCAAAAATACTGACTTCACAGTCACAAAGACAGCTCACTTCTGCTCCCCAGTGGCAGTGTGTGCCATTATCACTAGTGCTGTAGGACAGTTCTATATCATATCTCTTTATGCCAAATGAGGTGAAGACATAAACCCTACCATAGAATACAGGCAGTTCCCGCTTCACAAGTTTTCGCTTTATGAGTTTCTGGGTTTACAAGTTTTTTTTTTTTTTTTCAAGTATCAAATATGAACAAAATCAGAAATATGAACATTAATTAAAAAAAATGAATGATAAACATTCATAAATACCGCATTTCAAACCACGCTTATAGCTATATGATATAGTGTACCCCCGCTTTACAATATTAATCCATTCCAGAGACACCATAGTATTGTGAACTATCGTAAAGTGAATCCAATAACACATTGTTTTTTGGTAATTCGTTCCACAACCTCTGAAGTTGAAATTTTTGCTATATAAAATTCTCTAAAAGGTCATTTTTATAGTGTAAATTGTATTATAGAAGATACCAATTCAAATCATTAAAATGCAGTATGCTTTCATCGTTATCATATGTTCCCGTTATAAGAATCAATTTTGAAAGCCTTTATGATATTTTTCTAAAACACATTTCTGGAGTTCACTACCATAAAACAATAAAAACAATTTGCACTTTCCGGTTTATTGTGTTTTCTGTTACTGCAAGCAATTACAAATGGATAGTAAACTCGATGTTATTGCATTTGCGAAAATACCAATAGCTGAAATTGTGTGGTTTTTTTCGTTATTGGGTGAAATGTTTTTCCCCTTTACTGAAATCTTCAATCATATAAAAAACAAAAATTTTCAGAATCTTCACTTCGTTCCTTTTTTTTCAAACTTCGTAAACTTGTTACTCTGTGCAAATCGTGTTAGTTGCAATTTGTGCGTTCCGTTAAAAAATGGTTATGCATGCTATTGAAATTTATAAAGAAAAGAGATTATCTTGGAAACAAATGCCTCCTGAAGCATTTCTGAAAAAGATGACTCCTTGTGCAACAAACCAACGAGTGCAAAGCCAATAATGAGTGATCAACGAGAGTGCATTTAGTCGATGATGAAGAATAAACATTCTTCAACATTTGTAACTGGCGCCTCCGTAGCCAGGTGGGAAGGAGCAGCAGTGCGTAGCACACGCTTCTTGATTAGACCGGGGTTCGAGCCCGTCACCACCAAATACGGATGATGCGGAAAGGTCAGGAAATGGCCACCGCATATCCCGGAGCAATATGGCCTAAGCTGCTAATGCTCCTAAAAACCAAAACAACAACAACAACAACATTTGTAAGTCGTAAATAATTTCTTTATTATTATAATTTGCTTGATTTTACAGGCTATGTTTTCATTTCTTTGGATAAATCACTCATTGTTTAAACAAACTAATTAGCTAACTAATTTCATTGTTGAGCACTTAACCCCTATTTTTAACATTACGTATATGGGAAATATATTCCCACTTTACGAGCGCGTGCCAGGAACAAATTAACTTGTAAAGTTGGGAACTACCTATATTTTCAAGCAATCATACATTTGCTGCCTACTGCAAACATAGTGTGCTGATGTTAACTGCCAGTCAGCCTTACGGCATATCTGTGCAGAAGACACAGCAGGTACACACACAAGGGCTAAATTTTATCAGATTACACAGCTACTTCACCATTTCAAGTAATAAACCAACCAAATAACTTACCAACTTTTACTAGTACTATGTGGGAGAGTGATGTTACTCTTGCCACCAATTCAGTAGCTTATAAAATTACAGACTGCTGTGTCCAGCCAGACTGGGCTACATCAGATTATTTTTTATTTATTTTTTTTTTTTTTTATTACTCCGAAACAGCCGAAGCCTTACAGAGGAGGAATTTGACAGTAACAATACAGTAATAATTCTATTTACAATCTGTACACAATGTCAGGTCTCAATATACAATTTCAAATATACAAGGTCAATTTACAACACATACAATGCATACATTACAAGCGATTTGCAACTGAGCAAAGCTGTGGTAACAGGGAAATTTGTATTTCTAAGCATTTTGTTGTTTTCCTTTCTTGAGAGTTCACATTAAGTAGTTGCATTGATTGATTTGTGTTATTATTCTTATTGTTATCCCTATTTTTTTTTTTTTCCCTAATTGTTATTTCTTATCTTTGTTCATTGAAAAAAAATTTTTTTTTTTTTTTTTTTTTTGTTAAAGCTAAGTATACCTATCTTTATAGTATTATTATTGTTGCTATTATTAAATTAGTCATTTATTTTCATTCTCTTATTTTTTCAGAGCCATCACCATCAGACTAAACAGGCAACTACAAACAATCCAACAATTCCTGGTGGATGTCAAAAGGTATAACCTTAAAAAGGCAAACTGGCAGATTTTCACAGAACACACAGCAGCTGAGTTGCAAAAACAGGAAAATGAGTTGTCTAGATAAGGCAACAACTGTAACCCGGATGAGCAAGCACTGATTATGACAAACATTTTAATAGAAACATCAAACCAGTCAATCCCACGAAAAAAACCGAGGAAGCAAGTAGTGGTGCCCTGAACTGACTGTACTCAGGAGAAGGGTGCACCAGGCAAGGAGACATTTTCAAAGAGCCAGACCATCTTGGCCACAAAATAAGATAGATTCACTGAGAGATTTTTACAGAACTCTCAGAAATCAATACACAGCCCTCATCAGAGACAAGAAAAAAGAATCCTGGAGACACTTGGTGGGAAATCCTAGAAACAATGACCCTTGGGGAGTCGTCTACAGAATAGTGACCAACAAGTCGCCAAGATGTGATGTAATTTAAATAACTATCAAGCAAGATGGATCCCAACCTTGAGTTGGGCTGATTCTGTTAGCAACATCTTAGACAGTATTATCCAGACTGATAGGAGGTATTTGCCTACCCAGTTAGACATAATAAAAGAGAATACTGATTATGACAATGCCTTTGTTTGAACCTCTGTTTACTGTAGAAGACTTTGAAATAGCACTATCTAAAACCAAAAACAATATATTCCCAAATTTTGACCTCTTAGAGGTTGAAATTATAAAAAAAAAACTAGCACCATGAATTAATAGCACTATATAATAACTGTATGAAAGAAGGTAATTCCCAAAAATATGGAAAAAAGCTGTGTTATGATTAATTCAAAAAAACCCTGAGAAACCCCCTCCCACTGATCCAAAATCACAGTCCAATAGCCCAACACAACCTGACACTAATACTACCTGACCACCCACTAACTTACATAAATTTGGCCTTTACAGAGTTTGCATTCATCACATTGTTGCCTGATGCAGAGTTCGGGGAACCCCACCACTTTACACCATGTTCTAAAGAATTGCCAAATTAGGAGTCATAAATTCAAATTACAGGGCTTGAGGTTTAGATTAGATTGTAGAAAGTTTTCTTTTAGCCAGTGAGTTGTTGATTGCTCAACCAGGTTGCTCTGGCAGGTAACTGAAGTTGACAAGCTTGAATAATTTCAATGGTGTTTATTTATTGGTGTTTATTTATCCACTTGGTTGGTTTTCTTTTTTTTTTGCCAGTGCAGCCTGTGGCTTCCTTGCACAATATGGCAAATACCCTATTACTATTATTATGACATAAAAATTCAACTAATAATAAAATTCAACATGACAATATCATTGCATTGGCACACCAGAATTCTCACATTATGCAACATAAATTTTTAAATACTAATTGTCACTGATAACTTATGCTTTAAATAACTGAAAAACCAAATAAAGAAATACAAATAAGCACCTCATTTGTTTGAGCAAATGCCGACAAGCATTATGGAGACGAAGAATAGTAAAATCCATCTGCAACAATGACAAAACAGCTGCACGATAGAAATGAAGATACTGCCGTATTCCTCCTCTAAAAGATTGTAAGACCAAGCCTGCAATTAGAGAGCAAAATACAAATCTTTATAATCATTCACATTCAAACCATTCACAAAATAAAATTCTCATCAAGTTTGTTTGCTACAATTAATGCACATTTTGAGTGATGAAAGCATTATAATACAAGATACAATTTATAACATCTAAAAAATAATGTAAAATATAAAAAGGAAAAAACAGTGCAATTCAGAGAAATGTCAGTAACCTGGCAACTTAATGCAACTTAAAGCAAAAGACTCAAGCTAATGGAAATGCTGTGGCTCAGGGGAGAACTGAGGGGGGCAGTTGCCCTCTGAATCACAGCCTTTTAAGATGCACTATTTGCTTGATGTTTGCGGATCAGTCAGGTATCGGACATGACACTGCCATGGCGGATGTCTTTGTATGTGTGCGATGCAAGGAGTGTAAGGAAATCAGGCGACAACTCAGCGTTGTTATGGGCCTATATGAGAGCTTGAAGGACAGGGTGGATGCCCTCGAAGGATTACAGGTGAGGGGCCCATCAAGCTCTCAGCTGCCCACACCAATGCCAGAGCTTGCACTTGGTCATTGCGCAACACACCGGCAACCCCCAAGGCAGAATGCGCTGGTCCCAAAGGAACTAGTCGTTGTTGGTGACTCTATTGTCAGGGAAACGGGAAACATGCTTTGTAAAACGGATAGATGGAACAGGACCAGGGTATGTCTGCCAGGGGCAAAGGTTGATGACGTTGAAGAGCGGATATCATCTTTTAAGGGCACAAAAGGTGATATAGTTGTACACGTTGGCACAAATGATATTAAGAGTAGGAGACGGGCGGAATTACTTAACAAGTACAGGTGACTGATGAAAAAAAGCCGTGAATTACGGTTGAATTTGAAAGTGTCTGCAATTCTGCCCAGACACGATAGGAGGGAGTATATGATGAGAGCCCTGTCGATCAATTTGGCCCTGGAAAGACTGTGCAGGGCTCAAGGGGTAGAATTTTTTTCAGCTTGGTCTGTACTTGTTAACAGGAGAGACTGCTTCTACAGGGATGGGATACACTTAAATAGAAAGGGTGCAAGAATGTTTGCTAATGCTATCGAGGCAGTGTTAGGTGGGTCGGAAAACTGCTAGATTGGGGGGATACAAGGACTAATAGATTAACAGTAGCCACTGGCAGAGGAGAAAGTGATTCTTGCACTCCTTCTATTGGAATGAGCAGAAGCCTGGAAAATAAGATGCAGGATATTTCAGAGACTGCTGGGAATCATGGGGGTACAAGTGAACACATGGGTTGTGTTAGGGTGGCTAAGAGGAAGAGCAAGTGCATGTATAGTTGCATGTACACCAATGCTAGGAGTTTAGTAAATAAATTTGATGAATTTGAGGTATTGCTCAAAACATCAAAGGCAGATATTGTTGGGATCTCAGAGACGTGTAGTAACAGATATAAGGAATGCAGAACTGGAATTTGGGGAGTACAACGTCTACAGAAAGGACAGACAGGATAGGAAAGGAGGAGGGGTTATGCTATTAGTTAAGAAACACATAAAACCCAAGGAAGTGAAGCCAGTCGACATCGCTGGACAGTGCAGTGTTGAGTCAGTTTGGTGTGACATAAGCATTGGGAGATCAAAATTGAGAGTAGGAGTGTGCTATAGGCCTAATGACTCTGATGACTATAATAAGAAACTGTACGGGGAAACAGAGTGGGCCAGTAAATCAGAGAGTCTTATAATGGGGGATTTTAATTTCCCAGATATTGACTGGAATTTGGGGGCTGGTCACTCACACACTAGCAAGGCTTTTGTGGATTTATTGGATGATTGTTTTCTACATCAGCATGTTCGGGAGGCAACTAGAGGGGGTAATACTCTTGATTTGATTATCAGTAGTGATTCTTCATGCATTAAGAATCTGCAGATAAATGAACCACTAGGTGGCAGTGATCACAGTGTTCTGAAGTGGGAGTTACTCAAAGAGGTAACTACCATTAGGGGTAAAGGGAAGGGGTATTGCTTTCGTAAAGGCGACTACCATGGACTGAGAGAGTATTTAAATTCTATACAGTGGAATCAACTGATGATGTTACCAACAGCAAATTCAAAATGGGAAGCATTCAAAGAACTTATCTTGGAAGCTACTAGGCTTTACATACCAACTAAGAAATATTGTTCAAGGTTTAGGCCTAAATGGATGTCAGATGAACTAATGAGGCATATGGCAGAGAAGAAAAATGCATGGGATACATACAAATTAACACGTGACACAGAAGCCTATGATAGATACAAGTTGATCTGTAACCAAGTTACAAAGGAGGTTAGGCAGGCGAAGGCAGATTACGAGAGATCCTTGGCAAGGGATGCGAAGAAAAACAGCAAAGAGTTCTTTACTTATGTAAACTCTAGAAGGAAGGGGATGAATCAGATTGGTCCACTTGATATCGATGGGTCAACTGTTGATGACCCTGCTCAGGTAGCTAACAAACTAAATGAATATTTTGCATCGACATTCACACATGAGGAGTTATCCAGCGAGGGGAATGCCAGAGGTGTATTCAACTCTAGCAGTAAGCTAAAGAATCTTGTAATAACTGAGAGTAAAGTGGAGGAGAAATTGTTGAAGATAAACACAAGAAAGGCACCTGGGATGGATGGGATCTATCCAGTTATATTAAAGGAGGCAGCAAAGGAAGTAAGCAAACGCTTAGCCCTAATTATGAGAGCTTGGACTCAGGGGAGGTACCCATGGACTGGAGATGTGCAAATGTGACCCCAATTCACAAGGGAGGATCAAAGGCTGACACAAGTAATTATAGACATGTAAGTTTAACTTCTGTTCCTGGAAAATTAATGGAGGCACTGGTTAAAGAAGCACTGCAGGATCATCTAGACAAGACTTCAGTTATAGCTCGGACACAGCATGGTTTTGTTAAGGGGAAGTCTTGCCTGACCAATTTGACTGGATACTATGATGCAGTCACAAAAGAACTAGATGCAGGGAATAACTTTGATATTATATACTTGGATCTTAGAAAGGCTTTTGATACTGTTGCACATGGAAGACAGCTGCACAAATTGGAGCAGTGTGGCATTGGAGGCAAATTGCTGGTATGGATAAAGGGGTGGTTGAGGGGGAGAAGAGAGAGAGTGGTAATCAATGGACACTGCTCATTGTGGACTAATGTTATTAGTGGAGTCCCTCAGGGCTCAGTGTTGAGTCCATTATTGTTTTCTGTATTTATAAATGATATTGATGATGGTATATCAAGCTTAATGTCCAAGTTTGCAGACGATACGAAGGTTGGCAGGGTTGTTAAGGACACTACTGACACTATGCTGCTGCAACAGGATCTGGAAAGGTTGAGCAGATTGGCTGAGAGGTGGCAAATGAAGTTTAACATTGACAAATGTAAAGTACTACATATGGTAAACAGCAACCCCAGAGCAACGTATCAACTCTGTGGTACTACACTGACAGTGGTAGAGAATGAAAGGGACCTGGGGGTGGTTGTGCAGGCAGATATGAAGTTCTCTGAGCAGTGCAGACGGGCTGCAAGAGTAGCTCATGGTGTATTGTCAATGATATATAGGAATTTTTCTAGCAGGGATAAGGAAGTGATTATTCCCTTGTATAAGGCAATGGTCAGGCCACACCTAGAGTACTGTATACAGGCCTGGAGGCCTCATTTCAAGAAGGATGTAGAGCTGCTGGAACGAGTACAGAGAAGGGCAACAAGATTAGTGAATGGAACAACGGGGTGCTCTTACAAAGAAAGGCTTAGGTTTTGCGAATTACAGTGTCTGGAGACTAGGCACCAGTGAGGTTATCTGATAGAGGTGTACAAAGCCTTGAATGGTTTGAGCATGCTCAATGCTGATGGGATTCTTCCTCTTGCTCAGAATAATCACCTGAGAGGGCATAAATTCAAATTTGGGGAAAGACAGATGTAGGATAGACGTGAGGAAATTTGCCTTTAGCCAGCGGGTGGTTGGTTGGTGGAACAGACTTCCATCCCTTGTCGTGGAAGTTGATAGCCTAAATAAGTTTAAGGCTCAGCTGGACAGGTATTTCGAACGAACAGAGGGGTGAAGTGGAAGTGGTTATTTTTTATTTATTTATTTTACTTTATTTTTTTTTTTTTTTTGGCTGATGCTGCATAAGCTTGCTTTCTTGCATCAAATGCCTCTGCTAATGCTAATGCTAATTTCTATGTCCTTGAGACATAGAAATTGGCATAAGCTACCATTGGAGAAGATT
Organism: Mastigoproctus giganteus; assembly: GCF_048544385.1. Classification (NCBI taxonomy): domain Eukaryota; kingdom Metazoa; phylum Arthropoda; class Arachnida; order Uropygi; family Thelyphonidae; genus Mastigoproctus; species Mastigoproctus giganteus. The sequence continues at coordinate 172,268,047 of NC_143585.1, forward strand.
GTGAGATATTGGATTTTTCTTCTTTTTCTTTCTGGACACTAAATAGGAAATAAAAATCAAAGTACAAGTAAACACAGAATACATCAACAGCTCAGCTACTTCCATTTTGTTAATTTATTCATGTCATTAACTTAATAAAAGTCAACAAATTTAATTCTAACCAAAGGCAAATAATGGGCTAGTCGTCAAACTTTAAATAGTAGAAACTCGAACAAAATGGAGTTAACAACGCAATGACCTACAAAATTTCATTAGTAATTTTCTATTTGAAAATAAATAAAAAAAGGAGAAAATGAGACCACACAGGACATTCTACAAACAGCCCAAGAAGATCTCCCAGCTTATAAATTTAGTAAAGGTTTCAGATTATATACCAATATTGTGTATGTACCATAACAGTATTTAAAACCCTGTAATGCACCAGCCAACAAACAGCATATGGCAGTGAAACAACTAGCCTCCATTCCTTATTATTTCTTCCCAGTGATAATCGGGAACAAATTCACTGTGTAGCTATGTTCAGCTGCCTTCAGTTCACACAACATACTTGCCTGTTTTATTTACCAAAATATTAAATATGCAAAGTTGTAACTGAATGATTTGAAAGAAAAAAGTAGAATTACCTACCAATTCAAAAGAACAATGGCAATGGAAACATCCACAGAACAGGCATGCATCAGAGGTAAAAAATCTAGTGTGAAATAATAGAGAGTATGTAAAAGAAGGATTATTAATTAAGTTGACAGCCCTCTTTTCAATGGTGTAACTGCTTGAGAGCAGTTCTGGAGGAACCACCTCCACATGTGGAAGTAATATTCCATAGTAGGCTAGATTTGAAATTTGCAATGTCAGTAGATATTCAGAAGAAATGTGATGTCAAGAGCAAAAAAGAAAGCACAGTATTTTTGATGCAGAAGAAGCAAAATAGCGATGTGCTTGTGCCAAGACAAATCAGAAGTCAAATAATCCCCATAATGATATAAAAATAATAATAATATTAAAATTATTCATTCACAAGAAAAAATTGCAGCACACAAAGAGAAGCTAACAACCTTTCTTAGGAAATGAAATAAATTTACAAAAAATAGCAATACTCTTGATATGATTATGAGCACTAACCTTCCTGAATTAAGAATCTGCAGATAAAAGACCCATTAGGTGGCAGTGATCATAGTATATTGATGTTGGATTTAATTAAAGATGTAGCTACTGTCAACAGAAAAGGAAAGGACTTTTGCTTTCGTAAAGGTTACTACAATGGTCTCAGGCAGTTTTAAATTCTATGCAGTAGGACCGACTAATAAAGTTACCAGACAATTCTAAATGGGAAACATTCAGGGATGCAAATGTAGAAGCTACTAGGCTTTTTATGCTGACCAAAAGATACTGGCCAAGGGTTAGACTTAAGTGGATGCCAGATGAACTGATGAGAATAATGGCAGAAAAGTAAAATGCATTGAATGCATAAACTATTGGTGATATAGATTCATACAGCAGATACAGATTAGTCTGCTATCAAGTCACAAAGCAGTCACTAAGGCAGTTTTCACAAAGTCTCTGGCAAAGAATGTAAAGAAAAGCAGCAAAGACTTTTTTACTTAAGTAACTAATAGAAAAAAGTGGATGAATCACATGAGAGAGAGAGAGAGAGAGAGAGAGAGAGAGAGTCAGAAGTAGAAGGGAATCGCCAAGAAAGATATGAACGATGATATCCAGCTCAGGACCCTGGGTGTGCCAAGCACATGCTCACCAGATGTGAGCTCGTGAGTTTAAGGGAAATAATCCCCAACAATAATGAAATAACAAAGACTTTTTCATACTCAGTAGGGAGTATGAAATATAGAGAACAAAACAGAAGAGGAAATAAGGTTTGAAACTATTAACCCGATTCAAGACCCTATCAAACAAATTAAACAGGTAAAACTTTACTTAAAAGACTTCCTCCACAAGCGAAGAGACAAATAGAATAATGTTGGCAATCAGACTACAGATGGTCAACTGCTGAACAGTGCTGGAGTAGACAAAGAAATTAGTTTTCGAAACCAAAGTGGAAATAGTGTATAGTGTTATTTGTAAAGCAGCTCCAATTCCCCCAACTCTGCATCAAGAATGTGATGAATACCTCTGTAAAGGCCAGATATATAGGTTGGTGAATGTTTGTGCAGTATTAATGTGGGGTTGTGTTGTTCACCTGACCACTTAGCCTAGCTGCTTGTGTTTTCACACAGAAATGTCTAGTTTACCATCAAGAGCCACAAGAAGGTGGGCCAGACAGTAGGGAGTATAAAAGCAATGGCAGGCAGGTGAACCTTGTGGTAGCCAAAAAAAAAAAAAAAAGGGGGGGGGGGGTTAGAAGGTGGTAGTGGAGATATAGGTAGTGGGAGGGGATAAAAGTGGTAAGAATACAGGAGGACGGCAGTAGTGAAGGTGCCATCTGAGTAAAAGGGGGGAACAGAGCGGGGGAGTCCTCAACTCCGGACGCCCATCCTGCTCTGGGGATGGGAATTGACAGATAGCAGTGGGGTTACCCGCCAGGCAAAAGGGTAGAAGGAGCCACCCAGGCTGAAGGAAGGGGAGTGAGAAGTACCCAACCCAGGTAGAAGGTTCATACAGAAAGGGATCCCTAAGTTGGAGTGCGTGTTTTCTGCTCATTCCCACACTGGTCAGGGTTAAGTCCAACTGACCAGTGTCCATGTCACACCACGTGGAACAAATAGCTACGGCATGGTGTCTGCTAGAATAGGCAGGCGACCATGCTGGTCCTTCTGCTAACCAGTCATTCCAGGAGGGGGATTGGGGGAAGCATGCAATTCTTGCACTCAAAATCTTCATTCACTCACTGCTCTCATTCAGGTTTTATAGTTTTTTCTTACATTTTCTGTAAAGTTATATGGGTCTTTTTATATATATATATCATTCATCCATCTTCTTTCTCACACTTGTGGGGGGGGGGAAATGCTTGTTTGTTATTTAGTTTTTAGGAGCATTAGCAACTTAAGGCCATATTGCTCCGGGATATGCGGTGGTCATTCCCTGACCTTTCCGCATCCTCCGTATTTGGTGGTGACGGGCTCGAACCCCGGTCTAATCAAGAAGCATGTGCTACGCACTGCTGCTCCTTCCCACCTGGCTACGGAGGCGCCAAAGGGGGGGGAAATGCAATGGCATGTTGTGTATATTAACATGCCATTGCATTTCATAACGTGTATATTATAGATTAACTAAGCCAAGAGTAGGCTTTAGTAAATTTTTAACTGTAACATTATGCGGTTTGTGTTCTTTCTGTCACACATTTGCACTCACATTCATTCTTCTAGCTTTCATTTCATTTGCTCAGCTCTTTCTTTCTGCACTGCACACTCTGGGCACCTCAACTTACTATTATTCTTCAATTGAGGTGCAGGCCTGCTTAACATTTTTGCCAACCAGAGAAGAATGCAGTGGGTGTGTTTGTGTTGTTAGCAGTGGTGAGCTATAGTGGGCTCGTGAGAGCCTATTGTTATTTTTTTTGAAAATTTGCAAGCCCACTGTTGAGACAATCATTTATTTTACAAATAAAATCCTGAATGCAATTATTGAGTATCCAGAGCCGGAACTACAGTGGGACGAGTGGGGCCCCATCCCCAGCATTTTAATAGTGCAATTGATTAGTTATATATTTTAAAATTGCTTCATTTTTGATTTAATTACAGTCAGACCTGAGTTTAACCTACTTCTTTATTTTTTTAAAAATTCTCCTTGGTAATTACATTTAAAATAGTTTCTGCTGAACAAAGAAAATTTCTATGCATTGTTCTCACCTCTGGCCTTTAGGCAATTTAGGTAATTATAAAGTGCAAATTAAGGGTGAAAGGGATTACTGTTTCACAATGTTATTGGTGTCCCTAAAACTTATGCAGTCACATACCAAGAAGTCGCGCTACCCAATATGCTTTCCATAACCAGTCAGAGGATTAAGGAGATTCCCGCCACCTACAATAGCATCTGGTCAACATGTGTTGTGATTCCCCTTTACCCTGACAAGAAATCATGTTTTTCAGAGAAGTGAGTGATCCACGTGTTTCAGTAAATTTATCCTGTCTAAATTTACATGGTCACAGTAACTAATATCTGAGTGATTCTGATATTTTGCGCAGTATTCAAAGAAATTCAAAGTGACAGTAGCAATGTGGAGGGGGGGGGCATTTTGAAAGAAATTTTAAACGTATGCTACTCGGAATCTTTCATCTCCACTGGTGAGGCAACTAAGATATTAAGTAAACTTTCCGAAGATGAAATGTTGGCAGATGTGGAAACCGGTTCGAGGCTTTCATTGTGAAGAAAATGTTCCAAAATATAATGGCATACAGGTAATAATAAAAAAAACTGTATGTGTTATAAGACCAATCTCCAAAAAACCAGGGCAAATTAAAGATTATTGCTAAATAACTTTATGAGGAAACTATAAAGATCAGTTGTGTGTTCGGGCCACGATGGGCAGCTTGTACCTTGTGTACGGCAATTGTGGGATGGAGGAATTATCGTGCTTTGTGCAAACATTTTGAATCAGAAGTTAAATATTCTCAATTATTAAACCGACTTTTCAATCTGGAATTTCTTAATGATTTAGCACTAATGATCAACATCCTGCAGGAGCTCTCTTACCTTTCAAAAGCTTTACAAAGTCACAACATCACTATAGTAAAAGCAAATAAATTAATTATTCTAACTATCAATGCTATTGCTAATTTGAAAAATTCTGAAGGAAATTATGAAGCTAAAATTGAGAGCATGTTGAAGTGGAAAGAATTTGAAGGAAAAATTTGAAAAAGGAAAAATTTGTGATATGGGAAATATTTCATGTTATTTTTTATTTGCAATATTAAAATTTTATCACGAAAAAAAATGTATACATTATATTTCCCTAATTGTTAAAAAAAAAAAAAAAAAAGAATAAAAAAGTGGCGCATATGCCGAGCACCCACAGTAGATGGTTTTATGTGAATCCTTAGTGTTTCTTTTAGGTATTTTGATTTGAATATTGATTACAAAATAAAATACCTTTTGTATTGTAAATATTTTAGTGAGCATTTACAAATTTTCATAATTTCTAGAAGACGAGATACGATGGATTTAGGAAAACTAAAATAAGAGATGTATACTTGCAATTGCAATGTATCTAAATGTCTCTAGAAAACAGCGTCGATTGAAGTACCAATCTTGTAGTTGAAATGACATACGCAGCTGTTAGGGGCACCTATCAATGGAATGTTACTAAAATGCGAGATGAAAAAATAAATTGTTAACAAAATATTTGTATTGTTGCAGTCATATGACAAATACTTGTATTGTCCTAGTAATACGACAAATACTCGTATTGTTGAAAACATACTTCCTGCAGCATGATTGTTGCAATCATACTTACTTCGGGAAGTATGATTGTGACGTCATACTATTCAAAAAATTCTAAAAAGTTAGAACTCGAGATACTATTGTATCCAGATATCATTGTAAACGGGGGGGGGGGGGGTGACCAGGCTGACTCAAGTATCATACCAGTCACGAAAAATGCATGATGCGCTCTGATCACACTACTAGTGAGTACTCAGCACAGATGCAGACTAGTAGCGTGAGCATGGGAAGCGTTTCTGGCGGAAGCCGCAGTCAGCAAAACTGCAAGCCCATTGTTAAAATATTCACAGCTCACCACTGGTTGTTAGCATTAAAATAAACTAAGGTGAGTTGTTATTATATGTGTTCATACAGCCAATATTTATTCCTTCAGTCACTCCCACTTACCATAACCCTCATTCATTCATTCTCTCTCTCTCTCTCTCTTCCTCCCCCCTTTGCTGGACTACCCTCTTTCACCAAAACTAGCATTAGCATTAATAGAGGCACATGATGAAAGAAAGCAAGCTTATACAGAATCAGCAAAAAAAAAAAAAAAAAAAAAACACCCCTTCCCATTTCACTGATCCATTCATTCCCTTTTACCATAATTCCGATTTCTCTCTATCATTCAGAGTCCAGCCCACTTAATAAATCTTTCACACACCGTCTTTCTTTGGCTATAGATTAATGTTTTGCTGTGGGGGCTGGAAGGCTCATCTCTGGATATTTCTTTGGATTTCATATGCTTTTTGCATGAAGCTTGTGAAAGCTTTATAATTATTTTCTTCTATTATAAATAAGTGTTCTTGTCCCCTGGGTAGGGGGAAAATTTCTGCTATTAATTGGGTTCATGGTATGTCATAAATTATACATTCATAAAGAATGTGTGCCCAGTCTTCACTCTCGCCACAGGTACAGTTTGGGCCATCAGTCAGCCCTAAGGAGGTTAGTTTCACCTTTAGGAAGCCATGACTTGTCAGTATAAATGTTGTGAATAGTTGAGGGGTATACCACTTTGGTGGCTTTGGGCTAACCATTGCCATCTGTGGGAGAAACCCTTTGGTAGCTAGACCTCTGGTTTCCTGCTCCTAATTTGTTTGCCATAGCTCATGGAGTTTTATGGGTATTTTCTTTCTTTCAGCCTTGATGGTGTTGTCAGTGTCAAGGACTATCCCCAGAAATTCTGTGGATGCACCCTTTTTAAGTCTATAATACAAGCCTCTATTGGACACTTCCAGCTAAATGGGTGAGCACTAGCCAGCACCTGCAGTGGAGGTATGCTTACTGTCCAATATACTCTGGTAACTGTGAGAAGAATTGTCCTTTGTATTGATTCTAATTTATTCCTATATCATACTATAGCTGAGCGGGAAAATCATGCACCGGCTCCGTAGGTAATAGCAAGTAGGAATATTGCACAGTATATGACTGCCAGGGTCCACCTTTTGAGCCCCCAGTCTGCCCAAAAAAAAAAAAAAAAAAGATCCTGGCATTCATGCCAGCATAATTTCTCACTTTCTTTGCCAAGTAGGCAATGGGGATAAAAAGTTAATTTTGAGTCAAAGACAACTCCTAGTTATTTTAATGTGCTAATGCTAATTTGTGGAGGTCTTCTTATGTTTAAATTGCCTTTTAGAAGTATTTCTTTGGTTTTGACAGGTGACAGTTTGAGCATGTGCATTTGTGCCCACTCCTGCAGCTTCAAGAGGGAGGCATTTGATTTTTGCCGTGTTACCTTTTACCAGGAAAATCAAGTCATCTGCAAAGGCTAGGTTTTCCACCAGGCAAATATGCAAGGCCAGAAATTCATCCAGAACAATGTTCCAGAAGAAAGGGCCAAGGATTGCCTCCTGCAGGCACCATTATTCACAGGGTGTGTCAATTACTGGAACCTTGTGCGTACTGCGACACTTCTGTGTTTAAGGTAGCTCTCAATTAAATTATAGAGTTTTTGTGGGGCATTTGTCTGGCAGAGTCTCCTGAGAACACTAGGCCACCAGAGTGAGTCAGATGCCCCAGCAAAGTATATATAGAAATTGCCAACATATACTTATCCTGTGTGTTTTTGACTGTTGTCTCTAGGTGGTGCATGGTGTCCTCCATAGAGTTGCCCTGCTTAAAACCATACTGATTTTTAGAATGTAATCCTGCTTCTCTGTAGTACAGTAAACCCCCGCTATTCGCGGGGGTTACGTTCCTGAGAAATGCCACGAATACCGAAAACGCGAATACTGAGTTATGGCTCCCATAGTAATAAAGGGGTTCCGTTCCAAAGTATATAAGAAAAACTAGTCTAAAATTTTGTCTATGTATGTATTATATGTACCTTCATAATATGACTATGTACATAGACAGTACATAGTGAAATGCAAGCATATGGCATCGAAATGAAAATAAGAAACAATTTAATATTAAATGTAATATTTATTAGAAATTTCAAACAAATCTTTCAAACCAGCGTCTTTGCCAGCTGAAAAACCTATCCCGCCAGTGCTATCACCAGTTTCGCTAAAGTGTTGATAAAGGAGTTTTGGCTTTTCGCGAATGATGAGTGAACTTAACGGAATTTTATTTTGAGTTCGGTCTTCTATCGAACTCAAAAACTTCTAACTGTCAACATGAACGGATGCACTTGGTCAGCAACAATGTTTAGGTACGATGTGGCATTCAGACGTGAATCTATGGGTATCAATGGACCCAACGTGTGGCAAGAAAACATTCCACACACCATAACACTGCCCCCACCATCTTGCACAGTAGTCGTCAGACATGTGCGTGATCGCTTTTTCCATTTTTTCTAATTTAACATCAGGAGTTACAGAGCAAATTTTTGAAGCAATTAGTGCGTTTTCACGGACACTACGGCGGATGTTTTCTTCCGATTTCTTGATTGATTGTACCGTTGACTCATTGATTTTATAATGTTTTGCAACTGAGGAGACACTTTCACCATTAGAAATTTTATCTAATAACTCAATTTTATTCACTAATGTCATCACCTTCTTTGATATTTTCACATTTCTCTTGTTATTCGTAGTCATATTTTTGTAGGGGTTAGAAAGAACTTGTCCACAATAAAGTCACTTTCTTCCGTTAACACACTCGAAAGTCTGTTTTACACTGCAAAACGGTAGATTTATCACTTTTGTAAGCATATCAATTTATAAATTGATAAATTTATTCAGTTTATAAGCGTATAAATTAAAAGCAAACGACGAAACCTTCCATAACAAGCGCATAACACATATTGAACAAGGATTAGCGAGAAACATCCACGCTCGCGATTTTGTCACCCCTCATCCCCCACCCACTGAGCTCTGTTTTGACCGGGAAAGATAATTTTAGCTACGCCCATGTTTTTTTATGGTGGAAAATATTTACGCCGCTTTAAAATTCACATTTTTTAGGTTTCATTTTATATTAAATCGGCGATCGCGAATACGCGAAACCGCGAATACAGATACCGCGAATAGCGGGGGTTTACTGTATTGAGATAATTTGTTCTATATTCATCTTTCATATATTTTCCCTAGTACAGGGAGTAGGGCATTTTTTCCATATTTTTTGGAATATTCTTTCTATCGGGCAGTGGTTGTATTAAAGTCTATTAATTTGTTAGGTGCTATTTCTGTTAGTTTTTGATTATTTCAACCACTAAGAGGTCATAACCCGGGAAATTACTGCTCTTGGTTTTTTGTAGAAGAATAATTTCCTAATAATGTATTCTCCCGCTGTCTATCAAAAGGTTATAGATTCAGCCTCCTGGCCCCAAGGTATATCAGACCATTTTCTGAGAAAAAAAGAGCCCCCATCAACAACCTCAACTAATTCACCCTCCTTAATAGCAATCAACACTGCACGGGAACAAGCATGAATGCCCCACATTCCGGGCAATTTCTCAAAATGTGCGCAGCATAATTCAAAATTATACCAGTGGTGACAAACAGCAGCATCATCAAATTGGTACCATCAGCCTTCAAACACCAATGAATAACAGTTCAGGAATGCTCATCCCAACGTGGGTCACAAATCAACAAACTCAAAAGCCTGCCTTGAATAAAAATACTAGAGACACCTGTCTTAAAAAGATCCACAAAACTTGCATAATCAGAGTCTTGTACCAGAATGTTAGAAGCCTCCACAACAAACTGGATACCATAATCAAATTCTGCTTGCTAGTGATATCAATATTCTCTGTGTCACAGAAACCTGGCTTGATAAAGACCAAGAATTTTTTACATCTTGTACTCCAGCTGGGTATAAATCAGCGTTTACTTCTAGAGTTGGCCAAAGAGGAGGCGGTGTTGCCATTTTCTTTAAGAGCTCACAGGCCTCACTTGTTCATCAAGTTTCTAGCCAAACACCAGTATACGAAGCTCTCACTGTTACTCTCAGCTATCATAGCGTCCTTACAGATGTAATTGCCATATATATATATATTTAAATAATGGCTTAAAAGTTAAGATGCAATAACATAAAATAAGAAAAATATAATTACAGGCAGCAAAATGCACATCCCCCACATGATGCCCAGATATAACCAATAATTCAAAATAAAATAAAATATTTCTCGCTGCATAAGGACTACAGCCGTGCAAATCCTCTGCATTTGTGGATCGATCGGAGGAGGAATGGGTGGTTTGGTTCTTCGATCTTTTTGCCTTTGCGAGGATTATATAGCGATTGAAATGCAGCGGTTCCATGACCATTAATAGCCTCGTGGTCCTCTGTTGATATGGGGCACGATGGTCAGTCTATTATTTTGATATTTTGTTTTCTCTTAGTAGTTCTTTTAACTCCTTTTTGGTGATATTTCACGTTTTTCGGAACTGGTACATTACGAGGGGGTACCGCTAAATTATCATATAATTGGCATTATTTTAAATTTTATATCAGCTTTATTAATTGGATTTAAAGGGGATTTTTATTTAAAGGAAATTGGATCTAAATTATATAGGGTATTTTAGGCTACTGTTTGTCTTATTACCTTTACTTCCCCTTCCCTGTTGGTTTATTTCATTTTACATTATTTTTATGTTAATTTTCGCTCTACAGTTTTGCCATACTACTGGCTTATGTTTAATTTATTTTATTTTATTTTGCTTTGAATTATTGGATATATATATATATAATAAGTTTATTCTTTATATAGAGGTACTAAATAAACATCAATTATAGATCACCACATAATTAAAAAGATGCCATACACCTTTTTATAATGAAATAAATTATAAAAAAAATAAGTTTAAGTAACTTAAACCCAAATTACGTGGCACTCCTGGAATGTTTTTACAGCACCCCAGTTGAAAACCACTGAGTTAAAGGCAAAGGAATGAGTTATAATTTCAGAAAAGGAAATTTCAATAGCTTAGGGTGCTACATAACTTGGTAGATATCGCACAGAGAGTGAATACAATTGAATTAGGGTATACCTTTAAAACATTAATCACAGAAGCTTTGAATGCATATCTTTCCTTACATTAAAATAATTTTGCTCCTAGTGATATTTATTCATCCAATGGGACAAGAGAGATGCAAGTTATGTGGTAATACGTAACAAATACTAAGATACATAACAAAAGCTTGCTTTACTGTTGTAAAACAAGCTTATATTTTAGTGTGATCATGCTAGATAAACCTTGTGCATGCAATTTGTTTATCTAGAATGCCCACCCATATGTTACATATTTACATATGTAACATATTTATTATAAAATATCAGTGTAAACACACTATAGTTTTCTCATAAAAATGAACTACATTCGTAGTGTAAAGGCATTAATTTAATTGTATCTCATATTGTGACTACCTTCACAATGAGTTACCATGTATTGCACTACCTCGAATAAGTAACGCTTCACTAATAGAGAAACTATTTGTTACTTATTCTCAGTGGGCACCATCACCACCCAAGGCTTGTTGGCCTATCGTCGGTGGGTGGGCAGGAACCCTGGTGTTGCAATCATGCTAACCCAGCTGTGAAGTGATTCTGTGCCGACCGGGCTAGCTGGGTGGGTAAAGTGCCTGCCTGGCAACCCAAAGGTCGCGGGTTTGAATCCCGCCTTGGGCTTGGATCAAAGTACTGCAAAAACCTTGGGAGGTGCACTATGGCCACAGAAGCCGATGCAGCAACAACTACAAAAAAAATAATAATAATAAAAAAAAAAAGTGATTCTGTTGGATTGGAAAAGTGCCAATGTATCTCCAATACATAAGGGCAGTTCTAAAGTGAAGTGGGAAATTACCGGCCAGTTAGTCTAACTTCAGTAGTAGGGAAAATCATCGAGACTATGATCAAGGGTGGAATTCAGGATCACTTAGATAGAAATGGAATTCTGAAGGATACTCAGCATGGTTTTGTAAAGGGAAAATCATGTTTAACTAATCTGGTTAGCTATTTTCACAGGGTCATTCAAGAGCTGGACAGAGGGAATAATTTCGAAGTTGTTTATTTAGATTTCAGCAAAGCATTTGACTCAGTCCCACATAAGCGGTTAGTTTATAATCTGTAACAGGTTGGAATCACAGGGAAAATCCTTAGATGGATAGCAGGGTGGCTTCAGGGCAGGAGTCAGAGGGTTGTGATAAATGGTTATTCCTCAGATTGGGTTGATGTAAGAAGTGTGGTTCCCCAAGAATCAGTATTAGGACCATTGTTGTATTTGATTTTCATAAATGATATAAATGATAGAGGGCATGATGTCTCAATTTGCAGACGATGTGAAGATTGGTAGAGTAGTTATCTGGTGAATACTGGCTTGGCACAGCCAGGGTCCTGAGCTGGATATCCTCATTCTTCTCTTTATTGGTGATTACGTTTTACTTCTCTCTCTCTCTCTCTCTCTCTCTCTCAGGATAACTTGGGAATTTTTTTGGCTGGTGCAGAATAAGCCTCAGGCTTCCTTGCACCATATGGCTAATAATAATATGAGGAAAGACTTCAAATTGTGGGTTGCAGAGCTTGGAAACTAGGCACCTTAGAGGAGACTTGATTGAGGTGTTTAAGGCTCTGAGAGGCATAAGCAAAATGTATAAGGACGAAATTTTCACAGTTATAAATGGTTCTAGGACCAGGGGCCATAATTTCAAGTTACGGGAGAGTTGTTTAGACTGGATTGCAGGAAGTTTTATTTTAACCAGCGAGGTATAAATTATTGGAATAAGTTACCTACATGGGTGGTAGAGGCTGACAGTCTGGGGAAATTTAAAGGTCAGCTGGATAATTACCTAAGGGAGGAGGGAAATGTATAGGTTGTCCATTTCCTTTTCTCTTATTAATTTTTATTATTATTTTTTTAATTTTCTTCTTATTATTATTAATTTGTTTTTATTCTTATTTTATTGTACGTATTTTTTGTTATTTTATTTTATTATTATTTTTTTTATTATTTATTATTATTTTTTTGGCTGGTGCTGCATAAGCCATAGGCTTCTTTGCACCATGTGGCCATTACTAATACTAATACTAACTAATACTAAAAATTATTTTTTGCATCCAGTTCCTTTGCAACCACATCATAGTACCCAATCAAATTGGTCTGACAAGATTGCCACTTAAGAAACCCATGCTGTGTCTGAACTATAACTGCAGTCTTGTCTAGATGATCCTGCATTGCTTCTTCAACCAGTGAATCCATTATTTTTTCTGCAACAGAGGGTAAACTAACAGGTCTGTAATTACTTGTGTCACCCTTTGTCCTCCATATGAACAGAGAATAGATTCACACATCGCCTGTCTGTGAGGACCTCCCCTGAATCCAAGAATGATATCATAATTATGGCTAAGGATTTTGTTTAATTCCTTTCCAGCCTCTCTTACTGCACCTTTTTAATGCAGTAGATGTAAGTAGTAACTCTTCTTCCTTTCATCTAAATATCAACCATTAAAATCAATAATAAATACACGCAACTCTCGATTTACGAACATTCTCTATAACAAACGTCACAATTAATTCAAAATTTCTTAAAGTTGCCAATAGTTAGAGTTCCTTATAAAACAAAATGCGAAACGCATAGTGAACATGATTGTAAGATTTATATAAATAAACTTTTAAAAAATGTCTTTATTACAATAATTTTGAGAAAATTATTATAAGATAATTATACTGAACTGTTCTTGGTTAATAAAACTGATTTAGCCAGTAAAAAAACATTGGTTTACATGCTACCCTGCATAGAATGTTGAACTCTGATGAAGATATTGATGAGTAAAAGTTGAATACACATGTACAGTACATATATTATGTTAGTACTGTACTTGTTTTATTTATTTCTATTTTACAACTCTATGTTCTTAATTAAAATTAAAAAGTACGATATCTTGTTTTTTTTTAATTCTTTTCTTATTTTACGTTACTTATCGTATACGATAAACCAAAACGCATACATACATTATAATAAAACATACTGTATAGACCATTCGATGTTTAGTACATGGTTTTAATGCTTTAAAATGACTGCTAACGTATACAATATGTATAGTAAAAGTTCAGAAATGCAAGATACACATAATGAACAAAATGTATAACAAACAAAGTCTTGGAATGGAACTCGTTCATAAACCGAGAGTTTCCTGTAAATAAAATGAAGAAACAAGCGTACTACAAATATATATATATATATATATATATATATATATTTTTTTTTTTTTTTTTTTTTCTGAAAGTTCCCTGAAAACATTTTATTCATAATAATACACCAGACATTCAGAAATAATGGTATAGTAAATAAAATGTACTGTTATTTCTTGTAAATAATACATCAATTTTAATGCTGAAACTTTTTTACCAGTATTAATATGGGAATTAAAAGTGCGATAAAAAATGTGCAGGTTCAACTAACACAAAATTGAATCTTGGTAGTAATTTTGTGAAACGCTGTACCAGTTGCATGCTACAAAGTGTGTGTGGGGGGGGGGAGAGAAGGAGCATATGATTTATTCAAAAATGCATAAAGTGAAAGGGTGTAATATTGAAATCTTTTACCATATTTTTCTTCAAGTGAATGCTCCCATCATCTATATTTACAATCTGGGCTACAAAATGCCAATATAATTTTTCAAAAACATTAACATCGTATTGAATTTTTCACCAAAATTATTTTGTTCAAATGAGAATTCTAAAGTGCTAAAAATAAGGGAAATTAGCTGGACCTAGAAATATTTTTGTAATAGTGAAAATTTTGTTAAAACTGTATTCACAACAACAGGATTTTACTGTATATATATATAATTTACAAGAGAACTGATCTTTAGAGGGATGGCAGGGTTGCTGAGCTTCACTACTTGACCAATCAGGAAACAGTTGTTCTCATATGACATCACCTATTTCTTACATTCCTGACACCCAAACTACAAAGGCAAGTGGTTCATGTTTCAAAGGGACTAATAAGGGTTTTGGAACACTATACTGGAAATAAAGGTAATAATCATGGTGCAACAGTGCATTCATTTGTAGTTATCTCTCTTAAAGAAATTAACCCATATAGTAAACTACTCTTTAAAAGTGATGACTAGGGAAATACATGCAGCAATCTAGCAAAGGAGGAACTGGCAGTACCACAACACTTTCCTACAGTTCCCAACAGCCCAGTGTGATTTCTGGCACTTAAACATGGTCTAAATTTTAAAAAAATAAATACTAAATAAATTCATTGTTGAAAGACTAAAGCTGTCATCATTTCACAATGCAGCAGTAACAACATCTTTCAGTCTTGAAAAGGGAACTCAAAGAGGCTCCTAAATATAGGTAAATAACTGTGTGTGTGTGTGTGTGTGTGTGTGTGTGTGTGTGTGTGTGTGTGTGTGTGTGTGTGTGTGTGTGTGTGTGTGTGTGTGGATTTTTCAGTCTGAAGAACTTGCTTAAAAGATTCTATGTGATATTTTAACAATATTTAGAATTACTCTCATCTATATCTCTCAGAACACATCACTAAAAAAAAAAAAAAGAGAGAGAAACAAACCGGGGCCAACACATTTTAGAAATTGGCGGAGCATTTCGAAAAAAAACATACACCATATCATACTCTAAAAAATAAACCATTTACAAGTTTAAATATGTCTCAGATACTAAATAATTGTGTAGTTTCATTCATTTTTAAACACTCTCATTTAATCTTAATCAAAAGAAAAGTATTATAAGCCTTACGACAAATATTCAAAAATCAATTCTGCTTAAACATGAAGCCCCATCTTACCACCAGCATAATGCGAACCTGAAAGAGGTTCAACAGAAAACTTTTCCAGTCTTTGGTAATCCGTACCAGCCTCCAAAAAATCTGACATTACTTCCTTCATACAGCTAGGGGATAAATCTTGTAGATGTATTCCAGTCCTCAGTTGAAAGCTCTGTTTGTCCTATAAGTAATTTAAATATCAGCTTCTAAACAAATGTCATTACCACTGCATACTAGATTGCCTCATTAAATTTAAGTAATTTACTTTTTTCACAAATAAACATTAATTCCCATGTGCATAGTAGAGTCATATGAGGTAGTACATGTTTATTCAAAGAAATATACTGTCTTAAATACTATGAAATAATTCCTTTGTATATGTGAAAATTACACATTAAATTCCAACAATATCAGCCTCCAAAATACAGAATGAAAGATTCTGCAAAAGAAAAAAAGAAATATTACAAAATTAGATATCAAAGAAAAACAACCATGTAATAATATATTGATAAATTAATTTTAGCAACACTTGTTAAAAATTTAGAATGCTCTGATATCTTAATATGCATAGCTTGAACTGTATGTTTCAAAACCAGAATGGTAATGATATTATTATACACATCTTTGCTTAGAATAAAAAAAAGTGCATAAATAATTTTTGAAGAGTATCTGTATAACTATGATATTTAGGTGTCACTTGTGTCAAGTGGGCCGAATTTCAGTGAAATCCACTCATTCTGTGGCAACCAAATCCTCTGCCTGAACCTTCAACAATAGTCAGGCTGTTTGTTTGATTTATTGGTGCAAAGGCTATTAAGGCCTAATGCACCTATTACAGTTTTAGTTGGTATAGCTTTGGTTTATTAAACAGGTGAATTGCGATCAGATGGTATCTGTTTATCACTTTCAAGAAAGTAAAAAGATCATTAATATCTCATCGGTCTCCAAGGAGCTGCTGTAAAGAAAGTTGATAGGAAGAGAAAGCTATTCATCATTCTCTTAAGAATAATGGGCGTTTGATGCTAAGGTGTTTTACTGTGAGTTCAGTTTGACAGTTACTGTATAGTGGAGGATTATCCTGTGTGAGTAGTAAGTAACTATGAATTAGATAAGTATGTCCAATCCACAATCTAGCAAGTATGACATCTTCCTATTCCCTCTTAAGCTTGATAGCCACTGCTTTTGATCATTCTAAGGACTATACTAGACAAGCGCTTGAAGCACCACCGTAAGCTGGCATCGTGAACGCCTCCAAAACAGCAAACTACGCATAGCACTCCTAACGTCAGATCATTTCAAACTAGACGGGACGCTTCTAACATTTCACTGAATATTACCAGAGACTCACTTTTTCTATTCCCAGTCTCAAGATGGCTGTATTGTGTATTTATGTAGTGTTGATTGCAAGTAGAAAGAGAAAACAACAATGGTGGATTCATCCAGCAAATTCAAATAGGTTAAAAAATATATATATTACGTTGGAAACACACACGAAGTCTCCCAAGAAATTTTTTTTTTTTTTTTATTTTACAGAATGTTGATACAGAGTTTTGATGAACTTCTAATGATAATTAGTGAAAAAAATGAAAAATTTGATACCGTGATGCAGAAATCAATACAGATGTTTGTATCAATGCTTTATGTGCTGTGCCGACAGGCCAACTCCCACTAACTGAAATATTTCTGAAATGTTGTTTTCTTTGTTTGTAAAATTATTTTATTTCCATCTGCTATTCTTATTTGGAGATTAAGGTATTTGTCTTGCAGAATTACTTTCAGTAACATAAAGGGTAACATCCTGTTTTATTTTACCGCACAGGACTGTTCAGAAAAAAACGACATTCCTGTCTTTTCAGCACTCGACATAATTTCCAGATGGAATATTGACAAATACTTTCCACCATTTTGAAGCAGAAAACATTCTCCACTACCCACACTGTAACAGAGTACTTTTCATGCAATAAAGGATTACTGTTGTTTGATTTTACAAATTTTCATGAGAAGACATCAGCTTTTGAAATTTGTAGCGCAAATTTTGTCATGAGATCAAATATACATCCAGAAAAGGTGCTGTACCAATATTGATTCCTAAAAACAATTACAATAAAGTAATTTTTTTTTTTTTTTTTTTTTTTATCAAATACATATTGCAGTGTTATCAGTTTTACACCAGTTTTTCCCATTTCCAGTGTGGCTTCCAATAGATAAATTTCCTCAATTTTGTGTTAGTAGATGCCATACACATTGAAGAAAGGAAGTACGATCTTTTCGATTTTCAAAAACAATCATTGTAACTCTTTCAGTCATGTTTTTTATGCCAAGATACAGTTACGTGCATTATTTTATTATTATATATATATATATATATATTTTTTTTTTTTTTTTTTTCCTTGTATCATTATAGCAGCGACTCTGCACTTTGCAGCTTACTGCATGCTTTCATTGCTTTTGCAATACTTTTCAAAAAAGAAAGACACCAAAGTTATGTTTGAAAAGAAAGGTTTTCAAAATTCGTTTTGGAAGAAGACCTGAGACCACACATGATTCTCATTTGTACAACTAATGCCGACATTAGTTGTACTGTTCCAGTGGATATTCTTCAGGAATTTTCCCGATTACTGTTTTCATCTTATTTAATAATAATAAGGTTCTTTATTAACTTAAATTGTGTACATTCATGATTCCGTACCCAGATAACCCAGAATCTACCAATAAATTGTCTCTCCAAGTGAACAAACTTGTATTTCGTTAACTAATGAAACAGTAATAAAATAGAAGTAATATTTACAATAAATACAAGGCTCAGAACTCAGCTTTCTGATTCTTCTCATCATTACATAGTTCATCCCAGTTCAGAAACATTTCTTTTCCAATTTCAAACAACACTTTGTCATTATTTCTTTGTTGGAGTAGTCTTTTAATGAAGTGTTTTACAAGGGAGGCCTCCTTTCCACCTCACAAATAAACTCCTCTGTGTCAAACATCGCCTTCCCCAAAGTATAATAAACAAACCAATTAAGGCCAACCACCCCATGCACGTGGAGAATGTCTCCTCAGGCTATGCAAACAGCAAGGCGTATGCACTTGTAATGCATCCGAAGGCATTGGCAGGTGTTTTACACCAGCTTAAGTCGTCCTACGTGGCGTTCGAATTGTCTCTCAATTTACATGCCCTCTTTATCCTCTGCTTCCTGTAAAACTGGGTGTTGGAAGGCGTCGCTGATGCCACGCTTCAAGCGCTCATCTAGTATAGCCCTTGGTCTGAACAATTTAATCCTTTTGTTCTCCTGCCAAATGAAGAGCCATTTCGCCTTAATGGAAAACTGTATGATGGGTTTGTAAGGTATCTCGATGTCTGATATTATGAGACACATTCTTGGCAGAAAAATCTGGCAACAAAAGAAATAAACTGTTCCAGATTAAAAATGATCATGAGCAGTAGCTATCAAGACTAAGTGCTATGCTCCAAAGGAAGCTGCTGAGATACTGTAATATTTGGTAGAACTACAGTTGCTATTGTTATTTGGTTTTTTTTTTAGGAGCATTAGCAACTAAGGCCATATTGCTCCGGGAATATGCGGTGGTCATTCCCTGACCTTTCCGCATCCTCCGTATCTGGTGGTGACGGGCTCGAACCCCGGTTTAATCAAGAATCATGTGCTACGCACTGCTGCTTCTTCCCACCTGGCTACGGAGGCGCCAACTACAGTTGCACTAACATTACTGTGTCTTGGAAACGCCGGTGTAAATTTGGGGAAAATAGGATAATTCAAGAGTGAGCCACACGGATTTGCTTAATGTTAAAATTTGAAAGTGCATTCTTTCCCCAATGTTGGAAATATTTATCAACATATTGAAAAGGGTTCTTGCCATAGTGTCATCTGGAATTATGTTATTCATAATTAGTCCCAAACCTGTGTTTAAACATTGTAAACTAATGTCACATGGTTTATTCTGTAAAGATTTATTTTAACACAGATTATCCCATTTTGGTGTTAAAAGATAATGCCATATAGGATGATGTGGGAAACATTGATTTTAGGTGCACAATTTAATAGCAGAGCGTGCTGAAGAAGGAACAGGGATGGTTCATATAGAGACTCCAAACTGGCGATGTATGAAAAGCTCCTAGTGCATTTCAAAGGGCATTGTTATGTATAGGGTCAAGCCATTTTAATATACTCTATCTGGTTTAGGCATATACAGGAGATACCTAGTCTAATCTAGATCTAATTAATGAACGATATAGGTGTAGCTGCATGTACCAATCTGCACACCATCACATAGCAAAAATTACCATAAGTAGATTTAGTTTCCTTAGACAGGTTGTAAAAATATGCTTAATATGCTCCAAAAAACTTAATTTTTTATTCAAAATTAGTCAACAAAATCTAATACTATGTTGAAAAGTAACTGGATGACAGCAGAGAAAATTGAAATTGAAATATAAATTCCATTTATGGCAAAAATGAATTGCTGTTGCTTTTTGCTTTTCAAAATTGATAACAGTTAGTTTTTTCCCACTGGGCAAGCTTGTTAATAGTATTAAAATGCTATGTGCTAGTATTAAAATCCTTTCCTATCCTTCAATTAGATGCATGTTGTGAGAGTAGCATGAGATTGCAAGATCATCAGCATACAAGTATGTTTTGACTGTGTCAGGAATACATTTGGTAATTGAAGTGATCCTGATGAAGAAGAGTGTGGCACTAAGCACAGAGCCTTGGGTGATTCCTTCTTCTTGTACAAATGTATGGGAGAGAGCAGGGTTAAAAAAATACCTGAAAGGATCTATTGCTCAAAAAGTTCCATATAAATTTTGGAAAATGACCTCAAATACAGGATTCACAGAGATCCTGAAGAACACCAAATTGCCAGGTTGGGTCGATTTTTTGATGTCAAGACATATGATCACTAATTGTTCTTTCCTGTATTTCAAATGTTTCCTTCAGCTTTATCCACGCGGTTGAGTGCTGATCTGGTTCTTTAAAAATAATATTGATTTCAACTTAGAATGTTTCCAGCCTCTAAGAACCATGTCAACAGAGAATTAATTATTTTTAAAATTTTTTAACTAAACAGCTAGTTACGGGAACAGATCAGTAATTTGTTGGATCAGAATGATCCTTTCCTGGTTTTGGGAATGCCAATACAATAGAATGACACCTGCTAGTATGTTAGTAACCTTCATCAAAGATTATATTATACAGTTTTAAAGAGCAGATTCAAATGGTATAACATGGCATAAATAAACTCCATCAGGACCAGCAGCACTATTCTTTGATTGTGCAAGTGCACTATTAATTCGGCCATGGTACAGGGGTACATTATATGGAAGCTGGCATGTAGTATTAAAATTCAGATTTTATTTTTCTAAATGAACTTTACATGACTAAAAGGTTGGCTCATATGCAGTTACAGCTGAGGATTTGAAATATTTTACTAACGAATTGGCAATTAAGTGGATGGATTAAGAATTTCTTTCCGTTTAAGAATACAGGCAAAACCCCGTATAACATGGTACTTCTACAACATAGTTTGAGAACTGCGAGAAATCTTGCATAACATGGTATTTTTGAGCTTTTGTGCTAGGAAAACCTTGCTATTATGTTAGATTTAATTTTCGACATTTCCATTCCTTTTGTGAATCCCACTGTTGACTCGCTAGTTGTTATCACTTTCATGGTATTTTTCTAAAGCACATTTCTGGAGGTCACTACCATAAAA
Source organism: Mastigoproctus giganteus (assembly GCF_048544385.1). NCBI lineage: Eukaryota > Metazoa > Arthropoda > Arachnida > Uropygi > Thelyphonidae > Mastigoproctus > Mastigoproctus giganteus. The sequence continues at coordinate 172,289,320 of NC_143585.1, forward strand.
CAATAAAAACAATTTGCAGTTTCTGGTTTATTGGTTGGTCTTTTCTATTAGTGTAATCAATTATTACTATTTACTATTATAAAAATTAAGTATCGATAATTATATATATATATATATGTAAAAAATTGTTTTTTTTTTTTTGTTAGCTTCTGGAACATAACCCCCCTTTTTGTACTGGTTCATAGTCTCATCTAACACAGCTTCAAATTAAACAAGATTTTGTAGGGACCAAACTACCGTGTTATATGAGGTTACCTGTATTAGATTAGTTATAAGAAAATATTAACCATTAATTCTTCTCACTAGTCAAAACTGTCACAATGTGTAGTGTGGTTCTGTTTATAGAGGAGGTATATCAGGACCATTCCTCTTTTATATTCATTCATTGTATATGATAAACTTCAGCTCTTGCTTTCTTCAACTGTATCAGATTAGCAGTTGTTGGGTATTTGCGAAATAAATTGCTAGGTGCAGAGAATGTCAAGAAATTAGGAGCCAACTCAGCATTCTGATAGGTGTCCATGAGAGCTTGAAGAGTCAAGTGGATGCACTCAAAGAAATTAAATGGAGGGAGGGCATTAAGTTCTCAGCTGCCCAACTCAATGCCAGAGCACATTCTTATGCACCAGGCAACACAGCAGCAACCTTCAGGGCAGAATGCGCTGGTCCTACAGGAGCTAGTTATTGTTGGTGACTCAACTGTCAGGGAAACGGGATATATATAGTGCAAAACGAATAGGTGGAATAGGACCAGGGTATGTCTGCCAGGGACAAAGGTTTATGATTGTAGAGCAGATATCGTCTTTTAATGGCACAAAAGGCGATTTTGTTGTAAACGTTGGCACTAATGACACTAAGCATAGGAGACTATGGATTTACTAAGATTTACTAAGCTGAAACAAAAGTTGCAAGTTAGGGTTAAATTTGAAAGTATCTGCAATCTGCCCAGACACGATAGGAGGGGGGTATATGATGAGAGACTTGTCAATCAATTCGGCCCTGAAGAGATTGTGCAGGGTTCAAGGGGTAGAATTTTTCTTAGTGTGGTCTATGCTTGATAACAGGTCAAACTGCTTCTGCAGGGATGGGATACACTTAAATAGAAGTGTTGCAAGAATATTTGCTCATGCTATCGAGGCAATGTTAGGCGGGTTGGAAAACTGCTAGAATTGGGGGAGTTCACAGACTAATAGATTAACAGTAGCAGCAGGCAGAGGTGTAAATGATTTTGCACTGCTTCTATTGAAATGAGCAGCAGCCCAAAAAGCCAGATTCTGGGGATTTCATGAACTGCAAGGGTGGGGGGGGGGTTCTTGAAACAAGTAAATACATGGGCCATGTTAGGGTAACTAAGAATAAGAACAGATGCATGTATACTAGCATGGACACCAATGCTACGATTATAAATTTGATGAATATGATGAATATGAATATAAATTTGATGAATATAAAGTGCTGGTTAAGACATCCAAAGCAGATATTGTTGGGATATCAGAGACATGCTGCCACTCAGATATAATTGTTCCAGAATTGGAATTTAGGGAGTACAATATGTACAGAAAGGATAGACAGCATAGGAAGGGATGAGTGGTTATGCTGTTAGTTAAGAAACAAAATCTAAGGATGTGCACAGAGTTGACAAAGATGGATGCAATGTTAATTCAGTTTGGTGCGACATAAACACTGGGAAAGCAAAAGTGAGGGTAGGAAAGACTCTGATGTCATTCCTACCCTCATTGTACTCATCAGAGGCCCAATGACTCTGATGAGTACAATGAATAATTATACAGAGAAATAGAGTGAATCAGTAAATCAGAGTGTCTTATAATTAGCGGTTTTAGCTTCCCAGATATAGACTGGAACATGTGGGTTGGTCACTCACACACTAGCAAGGCTTTTGTGGATTTATTGGATAATTGTTTTCAACAGCAGCATGTTAGAGTGGAAAAAAGAGGGAGCAACACACTTGATCTGATTATCAGCAGCAGTGTCAGATCAGGATAGGGACACCGGGCAAGTGCCTCCCTGTAATTTTTTGGAAAATATACAATCGTTTAATTCCCTTTAGCCACAAAATATTTTCCTTTTTTTTTTTCATTGTTAACATAGGATTTTATCTATTTTTGCATTGTGATCAGCAATTTTCAACTGACTACAGTTGGCAACACTAATGCTAATGTGATCGAATTTCAAGAGCACAAAATGGAGCCACTCCAGTCATTTTTTTCTGGATCTGCCATTGATCAGCAGTGATTATTCGTGCGTTAAAAATTTACAGATCTCTGCTCCTCTCTCCAGCGCGCAAGAACAAAGTTATAAAGAAAATGACGAAGAGACCCACCGCAAACAGAAGTACAGTACAAGGAAAAATACAATTCAATCCAAAAAGAATAAACGAACAAAATTTATCATACCAAACAAAGTTCCTGGCGTGCCCTGGTAAAAATGGAAGGCAACAAAAAACCTTGGAGTTTGGTTCACAAGCTCATATGGAACAAAGTAGGGTCCACGGATATCAAGAAGTTTTCTTCTAGCTCCTCTCGGGTACCATTCTGTTATTTTCTTAATCCATCTGTCATCATGTCTTTGAGCTATGTGTCCTGCCCAAGACCATTTCAGTTCTTTAGTTTTCATAAGAATGTCCTTTACTTGAGTTTACTGCCTAATCCATGTGTTTCATTTCTTATCCAAAAGTCTGATTCCCAATATAATTCTTTCCATTCTTCGCTGTGTAGTTCTCAGCTTCTCTTAAATTCTTTTGGTGAGTGCCCAATTTCACTTCCATAAGTCATGATGGGGAGTATACATTGGTTCATTATTTTACGTTTCAGACAAACTGGGATATTGCTCCTCAGTATGTGACTATATTTCCTGAATGCTATCCATCCAAAATTTATACTTCTCTTGACTTCCAGCCATTTATCATTATTATTACAGCTAATGACTTGTCCCAGATAAGTATATGATTCCACCTTTTCAATTACTGCTCCTTCAATCATTATATCTCTTTCTGTGGCATACTTGTTCATTTTTACTTTTGTTTTAGCCATATTCATCTTTAGTCCAAAATCCTTACTAACTCTGCATAACTGATTAAGTTTTTCTGCTAATTCTTTAAGATCGTGGCTTATGACCACAATGTCATCTGCAAATCGTAAATGGTTTAGGTACTCTCCATTCACATTGACTCCTTTCTGCAACCAGTCTAATGTACTGAAAGTTTCCTCAAGCGCAGCAGTGAAAAACTTCAGAGATATTGTCTCTCCTTGTCAAACTCCTTTCTCAATTTTAAATTGACTACATCTTTGTCTAGTCTAATAAAGGAGGTAGCATTCACATATATTTTCTTCAAAATCATAATATATCTGGTATCTATGCCTTGTCTTTCCAGTGCCCGAAACATTGCCTTATGCTGTATAGAGTCATATGCCTTTTCATAATCCATAAATGCCAGGCATAATGGTGTTTTATATTCATTTGCTTTCTCAATTAGCTGTGACATTACGTGAAGGTGATACACCATTGAAAATCCCATCCTAAAGCCAGCTTGCTCTTTCAGCTGATTCTCATCAAGTATTCTTTCTAATCTGTTTCTACTTAGCATTGTGAACAACTTGTGGATTTGGGATAACAAGCTAACTGGTCTATAATTTCCAATTTCTGAATTATCTCCTTTCTTATGCAGCAAAATTTTGATTGCATTATTCCACGCCTTAGGCATCACACCTTTTCTAGTGCATTTTGTGAACAGTCTGGACAGTTTTTGAGCTATGTCTCTTCCTCCAAATTTTAACAATTCTAGAGTAACTTCATCTTTCCCCGGGGCTTTCTGATTCTTCATTTTCTTCAACGCATGTTCTACCTCATCAGGAAGGATATCAGGTATATTGTAGGTGTTACTAATTTGCAATCCATCTTCCCCACTGCTGGCATCATTCCCTCGCTCCTTATATAATTCTCTATAGTAGTCTTCTGCTATTTGAATTATGCCTTCTCTGCTATTTATAAGTAAACCATCACTATTCTTGTTTCAGTATCATTTGTCTTTCTGTATGACTGCTCATGGCTGTTGATTTAAATCCTTTGTTTTCCATTAATGTTTGTTCTACTTTTCTTGTGTTAAATTTTCTTATGTCCTCTCTGAGTCTCTTTCTAATGGCTTTGCATAACTCAGTATACTCAATTTTCTCCTTGTCGGTGTTTTTTTTGCTCTTCTTTTGTTGTCTTCGGTTCATCATGACAAGTATTTCTTGACTAATTTTTTCTTATTTGGATTTCTTTTTACGTATACGTTTCTTGGGCTTTATCACTTTCAGAAAGTTGTGATATTCCTCATTGATATCATGGTTCTGAGCAGTGTGCAGAAGCTCAAACTTGTTCTTAAGTTCCAGTGCATACTGCTTTTTCTCCTCTTCTGTTATCTCAAAGACCTTTGTATTATTTACTCGAGTCAGTTTTTTCCTTTCTTTTCTTATATCTATATCAAGTGTGCATCTTAACATGCTGTGATCACTTCCAACATTTCCCTTGTTCAATAAAGTAACATCATTCACAATATATCTGCTGTTAGTGAGGATGAAGTTGATTTCATTAGTTGTTAATCCATTTGAGCTCTTCCATGTCCACCCTTTTCTTGAAAAAATTGTTCATTACTGACATTTTTCAACTCTTTCATTTCTTCAAGTCTTTCAACTCTTTCATTTCTTTCACAAATTCCAAAATTTCCTATAGTTCCCTTTTCTGCACTGTTTTGTCTCTTTCCAACCTTAGCATTGAAGTGCCCCATAATGATAGTGTAGTGAGTTTTCTGTTCATCTAGAAGACTCTCAATTTCGGAGTACATTTCTTCAACCTCTTTATCATCATGGCTCGAAGTTGGTGCATAAATCATTATATCCTTTAGAAATCCTGAGTAGTAGTAGTCTTGACATCACCAAGGGTGTCAAGACTACTACTCAGGATTTCTAAAGGATACTTTTGAATTCCAAAATGTTGTTTTTTATATATCTTTATGGACCAGAAAGCCAACTCTACCTTCACTCCTTTCACTGCTTCCATTGGTGTACAGCAGTTTTCCACTTGATAAACTTATGAGTGATTAATTTCTTTTTCTTGTACTAGCCAAACCAATATTCAAATTCACATTTTCTAATTCCTTTTCCAGCTCTAATATTCTGTCTTCACCGATGAGCGATGTTACGTTGTAACAGGCCACGTTCAGTTTCCGTGCATGGCAGCCTCGTCATACTCAGAGATTCTAAGCACCCTCTGCTTCCACTCTGATGCTTTCCCTGCCGTAAGAGAGGGAGTGAAAGCCGCTGGGAACTGAGGGCCATTTGTTTCATCGTGCTGTTATGTGCTGGAGGTTTTGGTCTATTCCTCTTCACGTGTGGCGCCTCCGTAGCCAGGTGGGAAGGAGCGGCAGTGCGTAGAACACGCTTCTTGATTAGACCGGGGTTCGAGCCCGTCACCACCAAATACGGAGGATGCGGAAAGGTCAGGGAATGACCACCGCATATCCCGGAGCAATATGGCCTTAGTTGCTAATGCTCCTAAAAAAAAAAAAAAAACCAAAAAAACCAAAACCTCTTCACGCTGACCATGCATCTTGAAGAGAACCACTCTACACATTCGTTGCCACCTAAGTGATGTAACAGGGCTCACCATCGAGAAGGTGTGCATGAGAGGATTTTAGTCAGGCAGGCCAACCAGACTTCTCCTAAATCTTCTGAAATAGAAAGATATTGGATCCATCAGTGTTTTAGACTGGGTGTCTCAAAACACACAGAATGCCAGTTCCCTTCTAAGCCCCACAGAAGCATATGACAGATATCAGCTGGTCTGTAACCAAGTCACAAAGGAGGTTAGTCAGGCAAAGGCAGATTACGAGAAATATTTGACAAAGGTTGCAAAGAAAAACAGCAAAGAGCAAAACAGCTTTACTTTTGTAAACTCTAGAAGGAAATGGGATGAATCAGATTGGTCCACTTCATATCAATGGTTCAATTGTTAATGATCCTGCTCAGGTAGCTAACAAACTAAATGAATATTTTGCATCTACATTCACACATGAGGAGTTATTCAGGAAGGGGAATGCCACAGGTGAATTTGGCAGTAAGCTCGGTAATCTTGTAATAACTGAGAGTAAAGTGGAGGAGAAATTGTTGAAGATAAACATAAGAAAGGCACCGGGGGTGGATGGAATCTATCCAGTTATATTAAAGGAGGCAGCAAAGGAAATAAGTAAACCCTTAACCATAATTATGAGAGCTTCCTTAGACTCAAGGGAGGTACCCATGGACTGGAAATGTGCAGATGTGACCCCGATCATAAAAGAGGATCAAAGGGAGACACAGGTAATTACAGACCTGTTAGTTTAACTTCTGTTCCAGGGAAGTTAATGGAGGCACTGGTTAAAGAATCATTGCAGAATCATCTAGATACGACTTCAGCCATAGCTCGGACACAGCATGGGTTTGTTAAAGGGAAGTCTTCGCCTCACCAATTTGATTGGATATTATGATGTAGTCACAAAGGAACTGTATGCAAAGAATAATTTTGATATCATATATTTGGATCTTAGAAAGGTTTTGATACTGTTGCACATGGAAGACTGCTGCACAAATTGAGCAGTGGGGCATTGGACGCGAATTTCTGCTATGGATAAAGAGACGGTTGAGTGGGAGAAGAGAGAGAGTGGTAATCAATGAACACTGCTCTTCGTGGACTAATGTTATTAGTGGAGTCCCCCAGGTTTCAGTGTTGGGACGATTGTTGTTTTTTGTATTCATTAATGATGGTATATCAGGCTTAATGTCCAAGTTTGCAGCCTATATGAAGGTCAGGAGGGTTGTTAATTAAATTAAATTAAATGTTCTGTTTATACTCCGGGACGACCAAACGGTCAGAGGAGTTCAAAACGTGGTAGTAGTAGTGGCATGTGATGCAAGAAAGCAAGCGTATGAGCTTATGCAGCATCAGACAAAAAAAAAAAAATCACACCATTCCCTCCAAATGCCTGTCCAGTTCCTCCTTAAATTTATTCAACCTATCAACTTCCACAACGATAGACGGAAGTTTATTCCAGCAATTAACCACCCGCTTGCTGAAGGCAAATTTCCGCACATTTCTTCTACCTCTGTCCTTTCTTAATTTGAATTTATGTCCCCTTAGGTTCATAATCTGAACAAATGGAAGGATCCCATCAGAATTCAGCGTGCTCAACCCATTCAAGGCTTTATACACCTCAATCAGATCACCGCGCAGGTGCCTAGTCTCAGCTACTGCAATTTGCAGAACTTAAGCCTCTCTTGGTAAGAGGATCCCTTCATTCCCCTCACCAATCTTGTTGCCCTTCTCTGTACACACTGAAGCAAATCTACATCCTTTCTAAAATGAGGCCTCCAGACCTGTACGCAGTACTCAAGGCGTGGCCTGACCATTGCCTTATACAGAGGGACAATCACCTCCTTCTCCCTGCTAGCAAAATTCCTATATATCATTGACAAAACCCCATGACCTGCCCTGGCAGCCTGTCTGCATTGCTCAGAAAACTTCATATCTGACTGCACAATTACTCCCAGGTCTTTTTCATATTCTACCACCTTAAGTGTAGTACCATACAGTTGGTACGTTTCTCTGGGGTTACTTCTACCCATATGCAGTACTTTGCATTTGTTAAGGTTAAACTTCAGTTGCCACTTCTTAGCCCATCTGCCCAAATTATCTAGATCCTGTTGCAGTAGCACACTGCCATTGCTGTCAGCAACCCTGCCAACCTTTGTATCATCTGCAAACTTCGACATTAAGCTTGATATACCTTCATCAATATCATTGATAAATATACAAAACACCAGTGGACCCAACACCGAACCCTGTGGGACTCCACTAATCACATTAGTCCACGAAGAGCAGCACCCATTGATTACCACCCTCTGTCTTCTCCCACTTAACCATCCTTTTATCCATTGTAGCAACTTACCCTTAATACCATTCTGCTCCAAATTGTACAATTGGAGGGTAGACAGAATACAAGAAACAGCACCGTATTCAGCAGTCACGGGCTTGAACCCTGGTCACTCAAGGCACGTGTACTTATGCACGCGGGCACCTGACCACAAGGCCAAGGCTGCTGCAACAGGATTTATAAAAGTTGAACAGATGGGCTGAGATGTGGCAAATGAAGTTTAACATTGAGAAATGTAAAGTATTGCATATAGGAAGCAGTAACTGGTCTCTTGCCAAAGCTATTGGCCGCAACTTTTGCCCATCTCTGCTCCCACCTCTGTCCAAGCCAGATGGTTCCTTGTCACTTCAGCCAAAAGCTGACCTGCTAGCATACCATTTTTCTTTCAACTCATGCATTAACAATCTTGGTAAAACACCTCCCACTATTCCCAACATTCTCCATTCAATGCCTCCTGTGGTCTTCCGTCAAAAGGATGTCAGAAGGATTTTGACGAATATTGATGCTAAGAAAGCACCAGGTCCTGATGGTATTTCTCCACTTGTTCTCAAAACCTGTGCTCCTGAACTTATTGCTATTCTTTGCCGCCTTTTTTTCACTTTCTTATTCCAAACGTGTTTTTCCTTCTGCTTGGAAATTATCCAGCCAGTTCCTAAAAAGGGTGAGAAATCTCTCCAATCCAATTATCGTCCCATTGCAGTTACTTCTACTCTTTCTAAAGTAATGGAGAAATCAATTAACCGCCAAATTTTAAACTACCTAGAAACCTTCCATCTGATCAATGATCGCCAGTATGGATTCCGTCGGTGTCGATCCACTGGTGATATTCTGGCTTATGTTATCCATTTATGGACTAATTCAATGGAAAGGTTCGGTGAAACACAACTAGTTGCTCTTGACATCTCAAAGGCTTTCGATCTTGTTTGGCATAAAGGTCTTCTAAACAAGCTTCCATCTTATGGTTTGCCAACTGTTTTTAGTAATTGGTTATCCAGTTTTCTCTCTGATCGCTCACTGAGGGTGATTGTAGATGGCTCTCTGTCTTCTAACTTCTCCACTAATGCCGGTGGTTCCACAAGGTTCAGTTCTTTCCCCCACTCTTTTCCTCTTGTATATTAATGATCTTCTTCCATTGACTGGAAATCCTATAAATAGTTTTGCCGATGATAGCACATTGCATTCCACTTTCCATTTTGAGAAACCCTGTCCTCCTCAATCAGCTTCAACTTCTCGTTAATCTGCTATCAATTCCTTAAATGCCGATCTTCAGGTAATTCTCCAGTGGGGCAAAGACAACTTTGTTGATTTCAATACTTCTAAAACTCAGTCTTGTCTTATATCTCGCAAAAAGGATTCTTCAGCTCCTATGCTTATCTTTAGTGATACTCCAATTTCTAGGCAAAATGATATATCTCTTTTGGGGATTATCCTGACTTCTAATCTCTCTTGGCACAAGCACATTACAAATATTGCTTCTTCTGCATCTAAAAACTTTAGTTTTCTCTTTTGCTCTCGACGTTACTTTTCTTCCAAACAGCTGCTCACTCTGTATAAATCGCAAAGTTGGGTGGTGCCCCCAAAACCTCTCTCAGGCTTCTTGATTCCATTCAGAAGAGGGCAGTTAAGTTAATTAATGACTCATCTCTAACAGAGTCTCTCTCCACTCGCTGTCTCATAGACGCACTTCATGCTGCATGCCTCTTCTACAGATACTTCCATGGGCACTGTTCTTCTTAATTAGCTTCTATAATTCCTGCTCTCTCTCTCTTTCTTTCACAACAGTCCGAACACGTGCCACCACTAGCCAACATCCATTTACTGTCCAACTTGAAACTCACAGAACCAACTTTTCATCTTCCTCATTTATTCATTCAACTACCGTTTTCTGGAACAACCTTGCTTCATACGTATTTCCTGAAAATCAGTCTACAGAAGTTCAAGTCCAATGTCAACAAATATCTTCTTTCGTCTTCTCAACCTCCAACCCAAGCACGGTACTAAGTACTATAGGTTCTAACACCTCTCGTGTTTGGGGTTTACATGAAAAAAAAAAAAAAAAGTAAGTAACACCAGAGCAATGTATCAACTGTGTAGTACTACACTGACAATGGTACAGAATGAAAGGGCCCTGGGGGTAATTGTGCAGGCAGATATGAAGTTTTCTGAGCAGTACAGACTGTCTGCAAGAGTAGCTCATGGTGTCTTGTCAATGATATACAGGTATTTTTCTACCAGGGATAAAGAGGTGATTATCCCCTTTTATAAGGCAATGGTCAGGCCACGCCTTGTGTACTGTATACAGATCTGGAGGCCTCATTTTTGGAAGAATGTAGAGCTGTTGGAATAAGTACAGAGAAGGGCAACAAGATTAGTGAATGGAACAAAGGGTTGCTCTTATGATGAAAGGCTTAAGTTTTGCAAATTACAGTGTCTGGAGACTAGGCACCTGCAAGGTGATCTGATTGAGGTGTATAAAGCCTTGAATGGTTTGAGCATGCTGAATGCTGATAGGAATCTTCCTCTTGCTCAGAATAATCGCCTGAGTGGGCATAAATTCAAATTGAGGTAAGACAGTTATAGGATAGATGTGCAGAAGTTGCCTTTAGCCAGTGGGTGGTTGATTGCTGGAACAAACTTCCATTGTTGTTGTAGAAGTTGAAAGCTTAAACAGATTCAAGGCAGAACTGGACAAACATTTGGAGCAAGTGAATGGGTGAAATGAGAAGGGGTGTGTGTGGTTTTTTTTTTGGCTGATCCTATATAAGCTTGCTTTCTTATATCATGTGACCTTGCTAATGCTAAATGCTAATATGAAAAAACGCTAACTATTCAACACTTGTCTTAACGAAGGCTCCTTTCCTACACATTGGAAACACGACAACCTGAGGCTTTTACCCAAAGATTCAAATCAACCCACTGGTACAGCAAAAGCATACCATCCACAATTGCTCTATTACCAATATTAGGAAAAGTATTTGTGAAGTTACAGCTCACCTGTCTTCAGTCTGTCTATAAAACCAAAGGAATTGCTTCCACACACTCCAGTTTGGCTTCAAGCAGGGGTGCTCAACTATTGATACACTACTGGAAACTACTCAGCTAGCAGATAATTCTAATGCCTGTTACGTACTGGCATTTTTATATATTTTAAGGGATCTTTTGACACCGTATGGAGTCCAGGGATCCTGCAGCGAGTTAGAATATTTGGCTGCTCCTTCAATATCTTCAAATGTCTTACAGATTACTTCTCTAACAGAAAATTTTTCATAAAAACAAAATTTCATAGTATCACAAGCCAACTCACCAGGGGCTGCCTCCAGGGCTCTGTTCTGGGGCCAGCTGTTTGGAATATGATTCTGGATGAACGGCTTCTGCAGGACTTCCCCCATACCACACAGCTCTCATATACAGCAGAGATGGGGGAAACCCTGTTGCCATCAGACAATTAACACAATAACAACACACACACACACAGCTCTCATATGCAGATGACCTAGCTGCATATATCACTGTTGGGGGGAACCAACCCCTGGTGCCATCACACAATTAACACCACACAGCTCTCATATGAAGATGACCTAGTTATCATTGTTGAGGGGCCCTACTCGAGCAGCTATTGAGACCAGAGGCAACACAGTCTTGAATGCCCTGTCAGTTTGGGCTGAAGAGAATAAGCTGGAAATCACTACAGATAAAAGTAGAACCCGACTTCTTAAAGGATGTCTTGACATCAACAAACCACCAACCATTCATTATAAAGGACATGCAATCAAGAATCAACATTCATTCAAATATTTAGGTATAACATTCATGCTACATCTAAAGTCCATGAAAGAGAAGGCCAAAAATTATATCACTATTCTTGCTCACTTAGCATTAGCATTAGTAGAGGCATTTGATGCAAGAAAGCAAGCATATGCAGCATCAGCCAAAAGAAAAAAAAATAATAATAAATAAAAAAATAAAAAATAACCACTTACACTTCACCCCTCTGTTCGTTCGAAATACCTGTCCAGCTGAGCCTTAAACTTATTTAGGCTCTCAACTTCCCCAACAAGGGATGGAAGTCTGTTCCACCAACCAACCACCCGCTGGCTAAAGGCAAATTTCCTCACGTCTACCCTACATCTGTCTTTCCTCAATTGGAATTTATGCCCTCTCAGGTGATTATTCTGAGCAAGAGGAAGAATCCCATCAGCATTGAGCATGCTCAAACCATTCAAGGCTTTATACACCTCTATCAGATCACCTCACTGGTGTATAGTCCACAGACACTGTAATCTGCAAAACTTAAGCCTATCTTCGTAAGAGCACCCCTTTGTTCCATTCACTAATTTTGTTGCCCTTCTCGGTACTCGTTCCAGCATCTCTACATCCTTCTTGAAATGAGGCCTCCAGACCTGTATACAGTACTCTAGGTGTGGCCTGACCATTGCCTTATACAAGGGAATAATCACCTCCTTATCCCTGCTAGAAAAATTCCTATATATCATCGACAATACACTATGAGCTACTCTTGCAGCCCGTCTGCACTGCTAAGAAAACTTCATATCTGCCTGCACAACCACCCCCAGGTCCCTTTCATTCTCTACCACTGTCAGTGTAGTACCACAGAGTTGATACGGTCCTCTGGGAGTTGCTGTTTCCCCATACGTAGTACTTTACATTTGTCAATGTTAAACTCATTTTCCACCTCTCAGCCCATCTGCTCAACCTTTCCCGATCCTGTTGCAGTAGCATAGTGTCAGTAGTGTCCTTGACAACCCCGCCAACCTGCGTATCGTCTGCAAACTTGGACATTAAGCTTGATATACCATCATTAATATCAATTATAAATACAGAAAACAATAATGGACCCAATACTGAACCCTGAGGGACTCCACTAATAACATTAGTCCACGATGAGCAGTGTCCATTGATTACCACTCTCTGTCTTCTCCCCCTCAACCACCTCTTTTATCAATAGCAGCAATTTGCCTCCAATGCCACACTGCTCCAATTTGTGCAGCAGTCTTCCATGTGCAACAGTATCAAAAGCCTTTCTAAGATCCAAGTATATAATATCAAAGTTATTCCCTGCATCCAGTTCTTTTGTGACTGCATCATAGTATCCAATCAAATTGGTCAGGCAAGACTTCCCCTTAACAAAACCATGCTGTGTCTGAGCTATAACTGAAGTCTTGTCTAGATGATCCTGCAGTGCTTCTTTAACCAGTGCCTCCATTAATTTTCAGGGAACAGAAGTTAAAACTAACAGGTCTATAATTACTTGTGTCGCCCTTTGATCCTCTTTGTGAATTGGTGTCACATTTCCACATCTCCAGTCCATGGTTGAGTCCAAGGAAGCTCTCATAATTATGGCTAAGGGTTTCCTTTCTTCCTTTGCTGCCTCCTTTAATATAACTGGATAGATACCACCCCAGGTGCTTTTCTTGTATTTATCTTCAACAATTTCTCCTCCACTTTACTCTCAGTTATTACAAGATTCTCTAGCTTACTGCCAGAGTTGAATACACCTCTGGCATTCCCCTCGCTGAATAACTCCTCATGTGTGAATGTCGATGCAAAATATTCATTTTGTTTGTTAGCTACCTGAGCAGGATCATCAACAGTTGACCCATCGATATCAAGTGGACCAATCTGATTCATCCCCTTCCTTCTAGAGTTTACATAAGTAAAGAACTCTTTGCTGTTTTTCTTTGCATCCCTTGCCAAAGATTTCTCGTAATCTGCCTTCGCCTGCCTAACCTCCTTTGTAACTTGGTTACAAATCAACTAGTATCTATCATAGGCTTCTGTGTCACATTTGTATGTATCCCATGCATTTTTCTTCTCTGCCATATGTCTCATTAGTTCATCTGACATCCGCTTAGGCCTAAACCCTGAACAATATTTCTTAGTTGGTATGTAAAGCCTAGTAGCTTCCAAGATAAGCTCTTTGAATGCTTCCCATTTTGAATTTGCTGTTGGTAACATCATCAGTTGGTCCCTCTGTATAGAATTTAAATACTGTCTCAGTCCATCGTAGTCGCCTTTACAAAAGCCACTTCACCCGCAAAGACTGCTGTCTTAAGGGATTTGTACTCCATCTTCTTTATTCAGCTGTTTTTGTAATGTTCATAACATATGGTTCCATCGTTTGTCCATCATCAGCACTAGGAATGTTATCCTGCAGATACAATGTATTAACAGGCTGTTGACCTCCAAGCGGCCTTCACAGGGCTTTCTCATGCTATTAGAAAGAACAGAGAAACTGAATTCCTGGGGTGAAAAACTATTGTTGATGCAGATCCAAACCAAGAACTCCAGCGTACTTGGCAAGAACTTGTTTCTCTCTGGCAAATCCATTGGTATGATTCTACCAAAGGCAGTGCTACCAAGCTATTTCTACCTAGTGTCTCCTTCCCCAATAAACAAAGACTTTGCTGGCTCTTCCCTAATTTAGATCTTACCTTTCTTCTGACAGGTATTGGTCATTCAAAAAGCAACTTCAGGACTTTGGGGTTGTACACGATGCCCATTGTGTATGTGGTGAACTGGAGGACTGACACCATGTAATGCCCTCATGCACTCGTGTAACATCTACCTGGACCTACGTAAGTAACTGTTACTGGATAAAAATTTAACCACACTTAGTCCAGAAAGCAACTTATTAAAATCAAAAGAAGTGTTTTAATTAGCTTTTAGCAGATATGCTGCAGCAGTCTTCAAAAGGCATTGGTATCATCTCTCCATGTGTGACCCCACAATATAGACATCCAGACATGACGGACATCCAGATAAGACGTTCCTGAAACTGCTATGATCTCTCCTTGTACCTGCTCTTCCATCACTGGCCACTATCAGAACTGCATGAACACCCAACTAGACATTTTCCTCGTTGGAATGACGTCACAACTGATAGCAATCAAACTCAGACAATTCCCAATTACACCTACCCAACTTTGCAGACCTCCCTTGTTCTGAAAGCTGACTTCCTTTCCCTGGACTTCGGTGGGTTCCCCGAGCAGGGGTGATTCCTACTTCTCCCTTCCCTCCACTTCTTTCTGCTGGAGGATGCCTTCTTTCCTCATCCTCCTCCAATTACCTAATCACTTGTACTATCTTCCTCACTTGCTTCCCTTTTTTTCTTTTTTCTTTTTTTTTTTGTCTCCGTCCAGAAAGCTCATCAAGAGTTCCTGTTAAATTACCACAAAAGATCATAACAGCAAGATGTGACGAGGGCAGAAATGTTTCAAATGAGTGGGTAGCTAATGCCAGGGAAACAAGCTTAAATAACTTCAACAGGTGTGTCAGGGTAGTTAACTATACAAGAACACTAAATCTTAATTGTCTATACAGTAATGGCAGGAGTGTCGTCAATAAAATGAGTGAATTTGAACTGCTGGTTGGGAGAAGAAATGCCGACATAATGGAGTTTAAGAAAAAGTGGTGCCACCTGGAAACGGGACGATGAGTTTCAGTATGGTATGTACAATGGATTTATGAAGGATGGGGAGGTGGGGGCCATGCTTTGCATCAAAAGCAGCCTGAGCAAGACTCAGACATTTTGCATGCTAGTACAGAATCTGTATGGTGTGAGATAGTTGGAAGCAAAGGTATAATGAGAGTGTTAGTAATCTAAAGGCCAGGTGATTGTGAAGGTTATGCTGAGATACATGCAAATGGAATGGGCAAGTAAGTGTGAATGTCTTATTATGGATGATTTAATTTGCCTCTAATTGAGTGGAGCAAATGGGAAGGAAACTTTACGTGGAGGACAAAATTTTTAAATCAACTGGATGATTGTTGTTTGTATCAACATCTCAGGGAAAGTACAAGGGAAAGGAAAATTCTAGACCTGATCATCATCCAATGAACCACATGAGATACTTGGGCTAACAGTACAGGAACCAATACAGGAAGTGATCCCAGAGTTCTATGGTGGATGATGAAGAGAGAGGTAGCAGTAGTTAAAGGAATAGGTTATAATTTCAGGAAAAGAAATTACAAAGGTGCTTAAGGTGCTACATTGTCTCTATTAACTGGGTAGATAGCTCACAGACAGTGAATACAATTGAATTATGGTATACCTTAAAAACATTAATCACAGAAGCCTTGAATGCATATCTATCAGTACTTTAAAAAAGTTTTCCTCCTAGTGATATTCATTCGAATTATTGCAATTACAAATGCAATTAATTATTGACAACTGCCTCCATAACGTTCACCAGCATGTGATCCTCTGTCTAACATCTGATGTGCCATTGTAACGTTTTTTGTATATTAATGAATATTGTATACAATATTTGTAAATAGTTTATTATTTTGTAAATACAGTAAACCCCCACTATTCGCGGGGGTTACGTTCCTGAGAAATGCTGCGAATACCGAAAACGCAAATATTGAGTTATGGCTCCCATAGTAATAAAGGGGTTCCATTCCAAAATATGAAATATATAAGAAAAACTAGTCTAAAATTTTGTCTATGTATGCATTATATGTACCTTCATAATATGACTATGTACATAGATAGTACGTAGTGAAATGCAAGCATAAGGCATCGAAATGAAAATAAAAAACAATTTAATATTAAATGTAATATTTATTAGAAATTTCAAACAAATCTTTCAATCCAGTGCCTTTGCTATAGCTAAAAAAAACTTATCGAGCCAGCGCTATCACCAGTTTCACTAAAGTGTTGATAAAGGTGTTTTGCCTTTTCACGAATGATGAGTGAACTTAAGGGAATTTTATTCTGAGTTCAGTCTTCTATCCACAGATTTAAAGCTTTTTCCATTTTTTCTAATTTAACATCACGAGTTACAGAGCAAATTTTTGAAACAATTAGCACGTTTTCACGGACACTATGGAGAATTTTTTCTTCCGATTTTTTGATTGATCGTACCGTTGACGCATTGATTTTATGTTTTGCCACTAAGGAGACACTTTCACCATTAGAAATTTTGTCTAATAACTGAATTTTACTCACTAATGTCATCACTTTCTTTGATCTTTTCACAATTCCCTTGTTATTTGTAGCCATATTTTTGTAGGGGTTAGAAAAGAATTTGTCCACAATAAAGTCACTTTCTTCCGTTAACACACTCAAAAAAAGTCTGTTTACACTAACACACTGCAAAACGGTACATTTTTCACTTTTGTAAGCATATCAATTTATAAATTGATAAATTTATTCAATTTATAAGCATATAAATTAAAAGCAAACGACGAAACATTCCATGCATAACACATACTGAACAAGGATTAGCGAGAAACAACCATGCTCCCGATTGTGTCACCCCTCTGCCCCCACCCACTGAGTGCTGTTTTGACTGGGAAAGATGATTTTAGCCACGCCCATGTTTTTTTATGGCAGAAAATGTTCACGGCGATTTAAAATCCACATTTTTTAGGTTTCATTTTATATTAAATCAGCGACCGCGAAACTGCAAATAGTGGGGGTTTACTGTATTTTAAATATTTGCATAGTTTGTAAATATTTCAATTAAATAATTTAGTCCTGTTCTTTCGGATGCAACAATATTCCTCATGCATTATGGAACCTGAAGCAAAAGGCCTTTTCCTAAGAGACCTATGTAAACGCAGGTAAATAATTACATAGTGATATTGGCTGAAGTCCAGTATAGTATACACTGGCAGGTAGTTTGATGAAAGCAAGGAAGATGGCGATAATTGACAGGTGAAGGCACCTCCCTTTACTGATTGTTTTGTGTTGTCAAGGAGAGGGCTTAGCTTAGGTAGGGTGTTTATTCCTCCATTCGGCTGTTTTAAAACGAGTTACCGATTTTGCAAAACAGCAGTAAATGTGGGGAAAAATACCCTAAACATATCAACCTAGGATGAGCAGGGAAAACAGTGGCATCTGTCAATCACTGCTTTGTTCCCGTCTGTTTGTCGAAATATGGGAGTCACAACTTGCCAATCGCTGCTTTCACACTGTTTTGCTTGCCACCATGTTGGAGGATGTACACCGTTCTGGATTTTCCCGTGATATTTATTTGACCTTAAGAATGCCGTGCACTACAAATGCACAGGTAAATAATTACATAGATCATATCCTGATTACATATCAACCAGTGCGTTTCAACAGGTGTGTCTTTTACATAGAAAAGATTTGACTTACTCCGCATACCTCTACATTTTACATAGAAAAGCGTGCGCAAGGCCCCCTAGTGTACCATTAAAAAAATACTCCACGAGTAGGATTTCAAGTTGGATGAATAATGCAGTTGCCAGATTACTTGAGCAGAAAAAGATGCTGGAAAAGTTACAGAGCAATAAAGGGTACTGAAGCCTATAACAGCTACAAATTGATCTGTAATTGAGCCACAGAAATGGTTAGACTGGCAAAGGCAGATTATGAGAACTCACTAGCAAAAATTGGGGATAAGGAATTCTTCACATATATAAATACAAAGAAGAGAAGGACAAATCAGATATGATCCTTATGTAATGGACATGGGATACTATTAGATACCCAGCTGATATTGCAGATGACCTCAACAGTTATTTTGCATCAATATTTACAGAAGAAAAACCCTTTGTGTCAATGAGAAATTATGGAAGTGAAGTTGAAAATATGTAATTAATGATAGTGACATTTCACGTGATTATTTAATGAAAAACTTTCATGTCTACAAGTGAGTAAGGTTCCTGGGTTGATGGCATATACCCTATAATTTTAAGGGAGGAGTGCTAATTATGAGAGCATCATTGGGCTCAGGAGAGATTTCATTGGATTGGAAAATTGCCAATGTATCTACAATACATAAGGGCGGTTCTAAGAATGAAGTGGGAAATTACCAAGCGGTCAGTCTAACTTCAGTAGTAGGGAAAATCATGGAGGCAACGATCAAGAGTGGAATTCAGGGTCATTTAGATATAAATGGAATTCTGAATGATACACGGCATGGTTTTGTAAAGTGAAAATCATGTTTAACAAATCTGGTTAGCTATTTTGACAGGGTCTGTCATGAGATCGATTTAGGGAATAATTTCAACTTGTCTATTTACATTTCAGCAGAGCATTTGACTCAGTCCCACATCAGCGATTACTTTATAAGCTGGAACAGGTTGGAATCACAGGGAAAATCCTTAGATGGATAGCAGGATAGCTTCAGGGCAGGAGCAGAGGGTTGTGATAAATAGTTATTCCTCAGATTGGATTAATGTAAGAAATGGGTTCCACAGGGTTCAGTATTGGGACCACTGTTGTTTTTGATTTTCTTAAATGACATCAATGAAGGGATAGAGGGCGTGATTTCTAAATTTGCAAATGATGTATAGATTGGTAGAGCATTTAATGATCACCACCAAGCAGAGCTTCTTCAGCAGAGCTTTTGTCTTGGATAGACTTCAGGGATGGTCAGAAAAGTGGCAGCTTTGCTTTAATCCAGCAAAGTGCAAGTTCTTACATCTGGGAAAACAGCAACCCCAAAATAACTTATACACTTGGTGGAGTTGAACTAGAGTCAAAAGCGGAAGAAAGGGACTTGGGAGTTACAATATGATCAGACGTGTTATTGTTATTTGGTTTTTTTTAAGGAGCATTAGCAACTAAGGCCATATAGCTCCGGGGATATGCGGTGGTCATTCCCTGACATTTTTGCATCCTCCGTATTTGGTGGTCATGGGCTCGGACCCTAGTCTAATCAAGAAGCGTGTACTATGCACTGCTGCTCCTGCCCACCTGGCTACAGAGGCACCGATCAGACGTGAAGTTCTCAGAACATTGTAGATAGGATTACAAGGAAGCCTCATGGTATCCTATTGATGATTTATCAAACATTTTCTAGTAGAGATAAGGATGTTATAATCCCATTATATAAGGTTATTGTTAGGCCACACTTGGAATACTGTGCACAAATATGGAGACCGCACCTAATGAAAGACATTGTGCTTCTTTAAAGGGTCCAAAGATGGGTAACTCGCCTGGTGAGATCGGCAAAAGGGCATCCACATAAGAAAAGACTTTGAATATGTGGGCTGCACAGCCTGGAAACTAGGCAGCTTATAGGAGACTTTATTGAGGTGGTCAAGGCTCCGAGAGGCAAAAGTAAAATGAATGTGGACGAAATTTTCACAGTTATAAATGATTGAAGAACTAGGGACCATAAATTCAAGTTACTAGGGGGGAGTGTTTCGACTGGATTGCATGAAGTTTTATTATAGCCAGCTAGTTAAAAATTAGTGGAATAAGTTACGTACATGGGTTGTTGAGGCTCACAGTTTGAGGAAATTCAAAGGTTACCTGGATAGTTACCGGGAGGAAGGAAATTCACTGCGTATTTCCTTTTCTTTTATTATTTATTTATTTTACTTAATTTTATTATTATTATTTTACTCCTTTTTTTTTTTTTTTTTTTTTTTTTGTTACTTTTGGCTGGTGAAGCATAAGCCTTAGGCGTCCTTGCACCATATGGCCATTACTAATACAAGTCGACTGTCACTAAATGTTGGGACCTGTGGGGTGCCAGATTAGTGAGTTTGCTGGATCACCGGTGGTTATATTAGCACATACAGTTTACCCAACAGCTAACTACCTAATCCTACCTTTAACACATTGACTGCCAAGCTAGTACAAAAAATATTTAGCAAATAATTTGTTTAGTAATTCTAAAATAAATATCGTAATGTCAGTGTTGTTGTTTTTTCACTTAAAATATCAAAAAAAGAGTATTTTTTTGGGTTGCATATACGTGGCCCAGTAGGTTACTTTATTTCTTGAGAAGCCGTGTTGGCCTCAAACGTGTGACGCTATTAAGGCATACATATGAAGGTCGTTTGTGATTAGTTTATTGCACGCACTGCAATAAAACTAATTGCGATAAAATAAACTCTGCGATAAAATAAACTCTCAAATATCACAATAAACTTCAACCATTATGGAAAATGTATGGTGTTTGCACTTTACACCACGAGAAGCTTCCTTTATGCATTGGAACCACGGCTAGGGCTAAATGTGAGCATAATAAATGCAAAAAACAAGTAGGAATGGCTTGCCAGTGTTTACGAGTTTGCGGCAACAGCTGATGCTGCAACCAATGCCACCAAAACAGCAGTGGCAGGTCAGTACGCCGACCCGGGAATTTTGAAATTACACAGAAATTATGTCCGAATTAGCGGTGGAACTGGATTACCGGTGGCCAGATTAGTGATGGTCGACCTGTACTAACCTACTAGCCTATTAATTCTGGTTGGGTCTTCCAACACCACCAGTCTTTTTTGAAGCAGGAGCCATCCTCAACCACCAGGATGTCCCTTTACAAATTTACACAATTCAAAGCACATGGGAAAGAAACCATATTCCTGTGATGTTACCTTGAAACCTAGGCTATAGGTATTGGATCCCAATGATGGTAATCTAGAAGCCTTGCAGCATCACTGGGAAGTTTCTTCAACACATACAGATGTCCATGTCAATGGGTCTGTATAAGAAATGGAAATAAAGAATTCACTGTACTGTCTGACAGGAAATACGAATACAAAAAGCTGGGCATTCCTGTTGATGTGCATTTGTACACAGTCTGGTGTTGTGGTCAGTTTCATTGGCAGTGCATGATGAGTGCCTAGACTACTCAAGAAGAGGCTAGTTGTATTTTGCTTCTTTTAGTCCTGGAAGGATTAACTTTGCCTCCCAGGTTTCTAGCCCTACCATGCAGAGGCAGTGCTGACAAGACCCAAGTGGTTGAAAGAATTAGTTGATTAGCAAATTTAATAATACATGCATAAAGAAAATAATAGTAAAGAATAATACGTGTAAAAAAAAAAAAAGAAAGAATTTCCTTTTGTGTTTTAACTTGTGACTTTTCAAGTGTAGAACTGCTTTAAATGAAAAACTCTTTAGGAGAAAGAAGACAATATAAACTGAAAAAGAACTTTAATCACTTTCAAGAGCATGATATAAATCACTCTGGATTTGCATGACCTTGAATTCAATGGGCAAACAAGGAAACTCAAGAAAGGGTGTAGACTCTAAATGAACCTGAAGTTCTCTATTAGAAAGAAAGTTTTAAAAAAAAAGAAGAAAATTATCTCTAAGACCAAAGTCTTGTAATATGACAAATCACCATGCAATTACCTTGCATTTCTGAATGTTAAACCCAAACTGCCATTTCTCAGCACATTTCCCTAATTTTTTCTAAATGTTTTTGCACAGCTTACCTTGATTACTATCATTACTCACCTGCCAACTTTGGCATCATCTGCAAACTTTGACATTCACACTGAAATACCTTCATCAATATCTTTAATAAATATAGAAACATAAAATAACATTATGTCCACAAAGAGCAGTGTCCATTAATAACCATTCTCTGCCTTCTAACACTCAACCATCCCTTTATCTATAGCAGTAACTTGACATTAATGCCACACTTCTCCAATTTTTCAGCAATGTTTTATATGCAACAGTAGCAAAAGCTTTCCTGATGACCATGTATAGGATATCAAAATTATTTTTTGCATCTAGTTCCTTCTTTTACTGTATCACAGTCAAACCTGATTGCTCCTTAACAAATCAATGCTGCAGCTGCATTATAACTGCATTCCTGCCTAGATGGTCCTCAATTACTTTTTTAACCAGTAACTTCATTATTTTCCTTGGAACAGAAGTTACTCTAACAAGTTTGTATACTCATTTCATCCCTTGATCCCCCTTTATGAATTGGGGACACATTCGCACATTTTCATAAAGCCCTTTCCTGAATCCAAAGTTGTTCTCATAATTATGGCTAAGGATTGCTTACCCTCCTTTGCTGCCTCACTTAATATAATTGGATAGATACCATCCACCACAGGTGCCTTTTTATACATTTAACTTCAACAATTTCACTTTCCTCTCAGTTATCACAAAATCATTTAACTACCTGTTAGAGTTTGATAAACTTGTGTGAAAATACCTATTCAGTTTGTCAGAAACCTATGCAAAATCACTAGCACTTAAACATCAATATCAAGTGAATCAGCGTAATTCAATTCATTACTCTTGCTGTTAACATAAGTAAGAAAGTCTTTGCTGCTTTTCTTTACATTCTTTGCCAGAGATGCTAATCTGTAGAAATAGCAGCATCAATAGAAGCCCTCCCTCCCAATATCTACATGTGTGCACATCAAGGGGTACCGACAGTAAAATATTGCTGATGTTAATAAAATATTTTCCTATATGCATTAGGCATAAAATCTATGTTTTATAGCATTTTCTTTCATTTTCAGAAAATGATTTTTTTTTTTTTTTTGCAAGAATGACTCAGACCAGGGAAACAGGAGCTTTTAAAATAACTCAATACTTAAAGGGTTAATTAAAGTTTTAGTTACAGACTTATTTTAAGATTTGCAGTTTCATTTATAGTTCTCTTATACAAGTTCAGTAAAGATAAGAAATTTTGGCTTACATTTCCACTGTATTCCTTTCTTTTGTAAACTTATTAACTTAATTTACACATCCATACTAAACATATTTCAAAATTAAGCAACTAAAAGAAACAAAACATTACTTACCTCCATGAAGTAAAAAATATCTGAAGGAATCCCCATTAATAAATTTAACACTGCATATATTAAACACTGTTCAGTGACACAGACTCGGACACTATTTAAAAACACTGGATCCATAAGACATAATTCATTTAATTCAGCACGATGCAATACACTAGCTGCTTCTGAATCAGCTTCTGTTATATAAGGTTTTTCTTTGTGAACAGAATAGCTACATTAAATTAAAATCGGTATCATAAAGTGAAACCAAGTTAAAATAAAAATTCTAATTAATTTTCTATTGCAAATTCAATACCAAAGTGAGTGACTAAAAACTAAGTACAATTCTTGCTCCATTTAAGCATAAAAAAAGAATAACATCCAAGGAACACACACACTGTTAACAAACATATGAAGAAACCACAGAATAATCATATACACGATGTGAAATATCAATATACTAATGATGTAAAGGGTATTTTAGTAGCAGTATAAGCTGAGAAATGTAATGCATTACATTCAGTTTCAAGTGAAATAGCATGAGGAACAGCACTCAGCACATTTGAAGAGAAAAGAAAAATAAAAAGAGTTGTCACTTGGTTTGACTTTGATTCTGAAAGCTTTGTTCATGCTGGCAAAGTTAATGTATAGTTATCTAAGTTTGCAAATGATATGATGGTTGGCAGGGTTGATAATGTTGGGAATCAAGGAATCAAGGTAACCGAGATAAATTAGGCAGATGAGCTGAGAAATGGCAATTGAATTTTAACAATGATAAATGCAATATATACAACATATGGACTGCAGAAATCCCAGAAAAACATACCAATTAGGTGTAACCACATTGAAGACAATGGAGAATGAAAGGGACTTGGGAGAAACTGTACAGTCTGACATGAAATTCTCTGAGCACTGAAGCCACCAAAACAACTCATGGAATTCTGTCAATGATATACAAGAACTCTGCCAGCAGGGACACAATCATTAGCATTAGCATTAGTAGAGGAATTTGATGCAAGAAAGCAAGCTTATGCAGCATCAGCCAAAAAATAAAATAAATAAAAAATAACCACTTCCACTTCACCCCTCTGTTCATTCGAAATACCTGTCCAGCTGAGCCTTAAACTTATTTAGGCTATCAACTTCCACGACAAGGGATGGAAGTCTATTCCACCATCCAACTACCCGCTGGTTAAAGGCAAATTTCCGCACATCTATCCTATATCTGTCTTTCCTCAATTTGAATTTATGCCCACTCAGGTGATTATTCTGAGCAAGAGGCAGTATCCCATCAGCATTGAGCATGCTCAAACCATTCAAGGCTTTATACACCTCTATCAGATCACCTCGCTGGTGCCTAGTCCCCAGACACTGTAATTTGCAAAACTTAAGCCTTTCTTCATAAGAGCACCCCTTTGTTCCATTCACTAATCTTGTTGCACTTATCTGTACTCTATCCAGCATCTCTACATCCTTCTTGAAATGAGGCCTCCAGACCTTCCTTGCACCATATGGCTTATAATAATAATAAAACAATTTGCAGTTTCTGGTTTATTGGGCTTTTCAGTTAGTACAATATAATTATGAAAGGGTGGTAAACTTGATCTTACTGCATTTGCAATAATACTGATAGCTGGAATTCTGTGGGTTTTTAGGTTATTATGGTGTGAAATGTGTTTCCCCTTCCATGAAATCTTCAACCATATAAAAATCAAATAAATTTTCAGAATCTTCTCTTCATTTCTATTTTTTAAGCTTTATAAACTTGTCTCACTTGCGTAATTTGTGCATCCCATGTTCGTCGTTTGCTTGATTATCTTTTTTACTGTTTTAAATTTTACAATCCAACAAAAAAAGAAAGAAAATGTCTGTGAACAGAAATGTTTAAACCTGTGTCAGCAATTTTATTGGGTTTTAACTTTTTTTAGTGTTTTATTTAGAG
The DNA here is from genome assembly GCF_048544385.1 of Mastigoproctus giganteus. Lineage (NCBI taxonomy): Eukaryota > Metazoa > Arthropoda > Arachnida > Uropygi > Thelyphonidae > Mastigoproctus > Mastigoproctus giganteus. The sequence goes on from NC_143585.1 coordinate 172,314,705, forward strand.
ACAGAGTGCTCTGCCCCATCCCAATTTTTTCCATAAGCCCTGTTGTTTTTAATGTGCGAAATACCATAACATGGAGATTTTTAGGAACACATGTACTACATTAAAGCAGAACTGACTGTATATGATAGTTCAGTGTCACACTGAACTGTTTATGACAGTTTAGTTTATGACAATTTCATGTATGAGACAGTTTTGTGAAAGATGGTGGCTACAGCAATTTGGTATATGCATGACAATTTGGTGTATCACACAGTGACCAGAAATCAATAATGAATTCACCAAGCTGTGGTCATTAAATTAACTATACACAGAATGGTACATTAAAAGTTTGTATTTTTAGTCTTGCCTTATAACCAAGACCAGAGCACATAGGACCTGTAACCTGCTATTTCTTTTCTTTCCATTTTGTTCTGTGGCACAATAGTTTATTGAATTAGTCTTGCTTTGTCATACATGGAATTTCCACATAGAATTTACTGAATCATCATACTCACCAAATTGTCCATCAGCGGGTTTGAAAGTCAAAAGTTGGCAGCTGTGTTTTAATCAAGCAAGTAAGTGCTGGAAAAAATTCTCTAGCATGTTGCTTACTATGTTGTTGTGTAATTCTCAAAATGTTTGGAAAATGAGTTACTCAATTTTTCAGAGAATTGCTTCACTGGAGACATTTTCAGAAGATGGTAGTAATTAGTTTGTTCCAGAAAAGCCAAATTGTTCACAAATGTCCAGGCATTTCTTGTAATCTGACTATGAGATCATCATTTAATTATTTTTTCCATTTCCCAAGAATGTCGACATCTTTAAAAAATATGAGGTGTGGCAATAAAGTTCCTGGTGCTGTTGCAGTCAGGTTTGATGAGTTTTTGAATAAACAGAAGTGATTTTTTGTAGTTCAAATTTCCTCCAACAGATGGTGGTACAGAGATTATCCAGTAGGCTGACCGGTTGCAAGTAACAGTCATTTTCTTTGTTAACACTAATATTCTGTATCACGGTTTTGCAATAGAGCAATTTTAAATTTTGTTAAAACTGGGAAAATCTTCAACAGAAATGTATAAAATGTTAGAAACTGTTTACGACGAGGAAACATTGTTGTGCCAGTGTATTTTTAAATCTAAGAAGTGGGCATATGTCAATCTCTTGAAATGAGGACAGAGTTGCAAAAGTTTGGAAAATTGGGGCAGGAGATTATCAGTTAACTCTCGGTATGATAGCTAATCAGCTGGATTTGAACAAGGAGACTATTCGTCAAATTCGTAATGAACATTTTGGGCAAAGGAAGGTCTGTGCAAAATTTGTGCCTTACAGATGAGCAGTAGCAAGAGTTGATCATACAAAGACATCATCCAGACTTGTCAAGACAATTCTAATTTCCTCGATGATACTGTCATTGGAAAGGAATGTTGGGTGTTTCGTTAAGACGCAGAAACAAAGTGTCAGAGCATGCAGTGGACTTCAAAATCATATAACTGGATAGATCCCATCCGCCCAAGGTGCCTTTCTTGTATTTATCTTCAATAATTTCTCCTCCACTTTACACTCAATTATTACAATACCATCTAGCTCACTGCCAGTGTTTACTTCATCTATAGCATTCCCCTTCCTGAATAACTCCTCATGTGTGAATGTAGATGCAAAATATTTATTTAGTTTTTTAGCTACCTGAGCAGGATCATAAACAGTTGAACCATCGATATCAAGTGGACCAATCTGATTCATCCCCTTCCTTCTAGAGTTTACATAAGTAAAGAACTCTTTGCTGTTTTTCTTTGCATCCCTTGCCAAGGATTTCTCGTAATCTGCCTTCGCCTGCCTAACCTCCTTTGTAACTTGGTTACAGATAAACTTATATCTATCATAGGCTTCTGTGTCACATGTAAATTTATATGTATCCCATGCATTTTTCTTCTCTGCCATATGTCTCATTAGTTCATTTGACATCCATTTAGGCCTGAACCTTCAACAATAATTATTAGTTGGTATGCAAAGCCTAGTAGCTTCCAAGATAAGTTCTTTGAATGCTTCCCATTTTGAGTTTGCTGTTGGTAACATCATCAGTTGGCCCACTGTATAGAATTTAAATACTGTCTCAGACCATCGTAGTCGCCTTTACGAAAGCAATAACCCTTCCCTTTACCCCTGATGGTAGTTACCTCCTTGAGTAAATCCCACTTCAGCACACTGTGATCACTGCCACCTAGTGGTTTGTGTATCTGCAGATTCTTAATGCATGAAGAATCACTACTGATAATCAAATCAAGAGTATTGCTCCCTCTAGTTGCCTCCCGAACATGCTGATTTAGAAAACAATCATCCAATAAATCCACAAAAGCCTTGCTAGTGTGTGTGAGTGACCAGCCCCCAAATTCCAGTCAATATCTGGGAAATTAAAATCCCCCATTATAAGACTCTCTGATTTACTGGCCCACTCTATTTCCCTGTACAGTTTCTTATTATACTCATCAGAGTCATTAGGCCTTTAGCACACTCCTCCTCTCAATTTTGATCTCCCAATGCTTATGTCACACCAAACTGACTCAACACTGCACTGTCCAGCGATGTCAACTGGCTTCACTTCCTTGGATTTTATATGTTTCTTAACTAATAGCATAACCCCTCCTCCCTTCCTATCCTGTCTATCCTTTCTGTAGACGTTGTACTCCCCAAATTCCAGTTCTGCATTACTTATATCTGTCTGACACCACGTCTCTGATATCCCAACAATATCCGCCTTTGATGTTTTGAGCAATACCTCAAATTCATCAAATTTATTTACCAAACTCCTAGCATTGGTGTACACACAAGCATACATGCACCTGTTCTTTTTCTTAGCTACCCTAACACAACCCATCTATATACTTGTACCCCAATGACTTCCAGCAGACTCTGAAATATCCTGCATCTTGTTTTTCAAGCTGCTGCTCATTCCAATAGAAGCAGTGCAAGAATCACTTTCACCTCTGCCAGTGGCTACTGTTAATCTATTAGTCCTTGTATCCCCCAATCTAGCAGTTTTTCGACCCACTTAACACTGCCTCAATAGCATCAGCAAACATTCTTGCACCCTTTCTATTTAAGTGTATCCCATCCCCGTAGAAGCAGTCTCTCCTGTGAACAAGTACAGACCAGGCTGAAAAAAATTCTACCCCTTGAGCATTGCACAATCTTTCCAGGGCTGAACTGATTGACAGGGCTCTCATCATATACTCCCTCCTATCGTGTCTGGGCAGAATTGCAGACAGTTTCAAATTCAACGCTAATTCAAGGGTTTTTTCAACAGTGACCTGTACTTGTTAAGTAATTCCGCCAGTCTCCTACTCTTAATATCATTAGTGCCAACGTGTACAACTATATCACCTTTTGTGCCCTTAAAAGATGATATCCGCTCTACAATGTCATCAACCTTTGCCCCTGGCAGACATACCCCGGTCCTGTTCCACCTATCCTTTTTACAAAGCATATTCCCCATTTCCCTGACAATAGAGTCACCAACAACTACTAGTTCCTTTGGGACCAGCGCATTCTGCCTTGGGGGTTGCCGCTGTGTTGCGCGATGACCAAGTGCAAGCTCTGGCATTGGTGTGGGCAGCTCAGAGCTTGATGGGCCCCTCAATTTTAATCCTTCGAGGGCATCCACCCCGTCCTTCAAGCTCTCATATAGGCCCATAACAACGCTGAGTTCTCACCTGATTTCCTTACACTCCTTGCATCGCGTACATACAAAGACATCCCCCATGGCAATGTCAGGTCCCGTATCTGACTGCTCCACAAACATCAAGCAAGTAGTGCATTTTAAAAGGCTGTGATTCAGAGGGCAACTGCCCCTCTCAGTTCTCCCCTGAGCCACAGTACTCCCATTAGCTTGAGCCTTTTGCTTTGCTGCTCTGGTCTGAGTCATGATTTCGATTTAATTTCAATAAAATTTCAATTTCAGTACGAAATTAAAACCCTAAACTTGTATCCCAACACAGTTATAACACTATATTTATGTTTCAGTATCGAGTGTTATCTAACTTTATTTAACTTCCGTATCAAGTTAAGTATTCTTCTTCTTCTTTAATGCTGCCGAATGGCGTTTGCGACTTCGTTTTGATATTGTTCTCTGTCTAGCGCTGCGTGTAGAATTTGTGCTGTTGTCATGTGAAGCCAGGTGTTGATGTTATCTAGCCATGCCATTTTCGGTTTGCCTGGGCGTTTCTTGCCTTCGATCTTTCCCTCCAGGATGAGTGGTAGTAGGTGATATTTTTGTTGGTTCCTAGCGATGTGACCTAGGTATTTGCATTTCCTGCTGATGATGGTTTTGAGCAGGTCCCGTTCCGTGTGCATGTCCTGCAGGACCTGTGCGTTGGTTATCTTGGCTGTCCACGGAATTTTCAGCATTCTTCGGTAGAGCCACATTTCGAAGGCCTGGAGCTTTTTTGTAGTGGCTGATGTTAGAGTCCAGGTTTCTACACCGTAGAGCAGTATTGGCCAGATGTAGCATTTCAATGTGCGTAATTTGAGCATGATGTTCAAGCTTCTGTCGGTGAGGAGGGTTCTCCATTTGGTGAATGCCTGCCTGGCTTGTTCAATTCTGCTTTTGATTTCGGCCTCATGGTTCAGCTGGTCATCAATGAGTACTCCGAGATACTTGAAGCGGTGTATTTGCTCTAACTTTTCGTTGTTTAGTTTGATCGTGATTTTGCTTGCAGTCCTGCTGACCTTCATCACCTTTGTTTTCTTTTTGTTGATTCGTAGCCCCCATGCTTGGCTTTCTATGTCCACTTCGTTCAAGATGGTCTGTAAATCTTGTTCTGAATCCGCTATTAGTGCTGTGTCATCGGCATATCTTAAGTTATTGATGTAGTGTCCGTTAACTTTTATGCCGATGTTCTTGTCAGCCAGTGTTTGGTCGAAGATCATTTCCGAATAGATGTTAAAAAGAATGGGAGATAATGGACAGCCTTGCCGGACGCCTTTTTTTATTGGAATTGGGTCTGTCAGATCGTTGTCATAGCGAAGCCGAGCTGTTTGATTCCAGTAGAGAGTTGTAATAAAGTTGATATCATTGTTTTCAAGCCCAAGTTTTCTCAGTCGGTCAATTAGGCGGTCGTGGTCTACTGAATCGAAGGCTTTCTCGTAGTCAATAAAACATATATACACGTCTTTTTGATGTTCATAGCACCTTTGTAGCAATATTTGTAAACAGAAAATTGCTTCTCTGGTGCCTAGTCCCCTGCAGAATCCGAACTGTGTGTTTCCTAGTGCACTTTCGCACTTACATCTTATCCTTTGCTGAATCACCTTGAGGAAGACTTTTAGCACCTGGCTCATTAGACTCATCAGCCTGAAGTCTTCGCATTTCCGGCTGGTAGCCTTTTTTGGTAGGGCCACAAAGATGGATTGGAGCCATTCGGATGGAATGTCGTTGTTGTTGTAGATTTGATTGAACCATTTCGTTAGTTGTTGGATGTTGCTGTAGTCTAGTTGTTTCAGCAGTTCCACATGAATCTGATCAGGTCCACAGGCCTTGCCTGGCTTTGTTATTCGGATGGCATGTTCCACTTCAGATGTTAATATGTGGAGATTCTCTTCCTGTGTTTGTTGTTGCGTTTCTGCCGGTTTTCTGTCGGTGCCGAACAGATTGTATATATAGCTCTTCCAGGTGTCGAGTTAAGTATTAATTATTTATTTTTGCTAATTATTTATGTTACGTAATCTAAGTCGTTATATGTATATAGTTAAAAGTACAATTTAATTGGCAATGAAGTTTAACAAGATTAATAGATTTACTGATTAATTGACAATATTATATTATGTACTATGCTATATTAAGCTTATGCTATCTAGTTCAAGATATTTTGTATCGCGTAACAATGGCGGAAATTTACGAACGGTAAATCTACGGACACTTAAGTATCGATTAACTTCCAAATCTCGCTGTCTCAATTCAGAAAAAAACTACGGATCCTGACTAGCTACTTACAGAAAATAATTTGATATAACAATTGGTTAATAAATCGGCTAAATATGGTTAAAAAAAAAAAAACCTCTCGTTCAACGGAGCTGCAACTTGTAACATGTGGATTTGATACCAATACTAAGTAATACCTACAAAATCTCTATCTATGTTAAACTTTAAACTAAGTATCGTAACTACGAATATAAAACTACTCTATAAAATAAGTTAATATGCCAATTTAAGCTAATAAAACAGAAAATAAATCAGAAAAAACTTCTCTGTTCCAGGAGCGGCAATAAGCCACGTCCGCACAGGCTACACTCGTTCTCCCGTTCTCTTGTTCTCGTACTTGTTAAGGAAGTCCACAGATCTCCTACTCTTAATGTCACTAGTGCCGAAGTGTACAACAATATCACCCTTTGTGCCCTTAAAAGATGATATCTGCTCTACGTCATCGACTTTTTCCCCTGGCAGACATACCCTGGTCCTATTCCACCTATCCTTTTTGCACAATATATTTGCCATCTTCCTGACGATAAAGTCCCCAGCAATAACTAGCTCCTGTGGGAGCAGCACATTATGCCTTGGAAATTACCACTGTGTTGCCAGAAGCACAGGAGTGTGCTCTGGAATTGAGTTGGCCAGCTCAGAGCTTGGTGGGTGCCCACTTTAATTGACAATGATAATACCTTTGAGGGCATCTACTCTAAACCTCAAAATCTCATAGAAGCTCATCAGAATACTGAGTTGGCACCTAATTTCTTCACAGCCTCTGCACCTAGCACACACAAAGAGACTGTGAAGAAATTAGGCACCAACTCAGGATTCCGATGGGCATCTATGAGTATTTGAGATCTAGGGTAGATCCACTCAAATGTATTAAAATTAAAACCCATCAAATCTCAGTTGCCCAACTCAATGCCAGAGCTCACTCCTGTGAATCAGGCAACTCAGCGGCAGTCTTCTAGGCAGAAAGCGCTGGTCCCACAGGGGCTAGTTATTGTCAGTGATTGTAGGTTGCCTTGATAGATTGCCTACATAGAGCATATTGATAGATCAATTGAAGAAGTTTTTCCAGTTGGTAATTGTATGTGAGTGGGTGCTCCAGTGTTAAGAACAGTAAGGTTTTGCTTATCCAGAAAGGTTTCAATTAGTTGACCATGTAAGAAAAGGTATTTGGTAAGAGAAGGTATGACTTGGTGGGAGATAGATTGGTTCTATCATTAACGTAATCTGGGTTATCAACAACTTCAATTTCAGTTTGCAAAACAATTTGCTTGGTCAAGATCTTTGAGCTGATCAAGATGGCCACACCCCCCACAGGCGGCACTTGAAGTATTACAACCTTGTCAATAAATAGCATAGTTCTTTATGTTAGCAGAAATTTGAGAAATTAGACAGGTTTCCTGTAGACAGAAACCAATTGGAGCATAGCAGTTAATTAAAACTTGAATATCAACATAGTTGCTAAGAAATCCTCTACAATTCCATTGTAGTATACAAGGCATTACTAATGTTTAATAGAAGAAGCTGTATCTGACTGTTTTTTTTAATGTGACTGGCTTATGGTATTCAGGCTTCGGTTTGTCTTTTTTTGAGAAGAATGGCCGACCACTGTCCATATCTTCTTCCGCATATATTTCTGAGATCAGTTCTTCCCGTCTATCCAAGTGAATTGTATCCATACACGTTTCTTGGATATTCTTTTTTAAATTTGAGCTTCAATTATTCGACATCACTGGCGCAGGGGAGGGAGGGAGGGAGGGAGAGAGAGAGAGAGAGAGAGAGAGAGAGAGAGAGATGTAGCATGTACTGTATGTACAGTATTGCTTTCCTGGTTCAACAGATTAGGGATATTGGACTGTTGCTGAGAGAGAACAGTCTGCCAGTCAGAGATTAGAGTGGTTGAAGGGACTGTAACATCAGTTTGGGTGGCCACTGATTGATATTTTTGCGCAATACTGGCGTATGTACGTTTAGTCACACTGAGAGCAATTAATTTCCTTGCTTCTTGAAAACTTACTTTATTTTCGATCTTATATTTCACAATTTTCTTTCCATCTGTCGCATGTCCTTGAATAAGAGGGATGGATGCCTTTACAGTTGGGGCAGCTCATTTCTTTTGCTGAGATATCACTTTTAATGTGATCGGAGGACCCACAGTTGGAACAAACTGGGTTTCCTCTGCATGCCGCTTGAGACTGGCCATACTTTAGGCACTTGAAACATCTCAAGGGATCAGGAATGTAGGGTCAAATATGGCAAAGAAGATAACCTGCTTTTATGGACAAGGGTAGGTTTGGGGTATTAAAAGTGAGGAAAATATTCCTTGTAGGTGTGAGTGTGTTGTCCTTTTTAGTAATGATTCTTTTCACTGCAATTACATTTTGCTTCTGAAGTAGGGCTTACAATACCAAGATTCCGGGATCCCAGTCATTTTTTTCCAGTATTCAAATCCCAGTATTGATACAAAAATACCGGTTTTTCGGTACTAATTAAAAAAATAATTATCCATGATTTATTCACATAAAGGTTATAAAATCGACAACAATAAATCACTAATACTGCTGAATTTGCAAATGAGGGATTGTTATACACAGTACAGAAACCTGAAAACATCATGAAACTGTAAGACAAAATCTTACAAATATATTTCTCTTAGTAAATATAGTGTGTGTGTGTGTGTGGAAGTAAGGCACTTAAGGAATAATGAAAACATCGTTACGGAAATATTTCCATTAGTGGCAGTAGGCCTGGTAATGCAATTAAGGAATATGGTGAACAATGGTAAGGCAGGTATGGAAATGTTAAAATTAAAAGCTTCTGAACAATAGTTTAATCCCTCTATTACACTGCTACTGGAGGATGCGACACTTAGTGCATTTTGGGAAAAGGTGTCAGTATGGAGCAGTTCAAAGGTATTAAAGGTACTGTGAACAGGTGATCTTGAGGTAAAAGATGAAACTGTTTCATTGTGTGGGGAAAATATTCTGTTTTTCCCACCAAAGGAAGAAGAGTGAGTTTAAAGAATAATACCGTGATTTGGTCAGGTTTAAATTATTTTTTTATACGCAAGCTTATGCGCAAACCCTAGAGAGGTTTGCACATAAGCTTGCATATAAAAAAGTAGTACAAGGGGTGATTGTAACTTGCACTCAGTTCAATAAATAAATAATTGAGAAGGAAATAAATAAGATGCTCGCACCAAAAGAGGGGTTTGTGGTTGTTGTTCGGAGGGGCAGACTTCCAGTGGTAGTTCTGGGTTCCGTTCGGCTCCTATTCTGGGAGTGTCCAGCTGTATAGTGAAGGGTTCCACCAGGCATGTTCCTGTGCTAGAAGTTAATCCAGAAGTAGTTGAATAACAAGCCAGTCAGATAGTGCCCTAGCTTCTACTACTGCTGTGGTAATTTCCTTCAATATTAACAGAGAACTGTTCTCGAAATCCCAAAATAAGACAGTACTGAAAGAGCTATACAGCAGAGATGTAGAGTTCAGCTAAGGAGGGAGGGGGGGGGGAAGAGAGAGAGAGAGAGAGAGAGAGAGATCACCGCAATCCATGGAGAAGCCCTCACAAAGGAATCCCACCATGAAAGAGAAGGAAGGTAAGTCCTCTGAACTGTGTTGTTTTGGAAAGGGTACTTAGATAAAGTGGGAGATTATTTTAGAATAAGGTCAAAGTTGAAGAAACACGAGAAATAAGGAAATGTTTAGTATTAGGTTGGTTTATTGATTGAAGTTGTAAAGAAAATTGATATTGCTAAATTAAGAGGGATTACATGGAATTGTTAGTTAGCAACTTATGGATTGCTGTTTGGAAGAGAATTGATATTGGTGATTAAGAGAAATATGAGGAAGTGATTAAGATTGAATTAATATAGTGTTTTAAGCTGTAGAGAGAGTTGAGATTGTTAATTTAGAGAAATTTTATGGAAATGATAGCATGTATTAACAGATTAAATGAGAAAAATGAACAGATTAGATGTAAATGACTACCAGTTATGTATTGTAAGTAATTTTGTATGATAAATGATTTTTGTTTTATATTTGTGTCATTCCTCTTGAGAAACTGACACCTCACATATAATATACATACGACATATAATATACTGTATATACTCGTGTGTGGGGAGAATATCCCTCAGCTCCTGGAAATTCTCATTTTTTAATGCAGTTATGTAGCTTATGGAGCTTAATGCTTGAGGGGAGCTATGAAAATCATAACAATGGCCACTGACGGTGATACTAAGGTACAGGGAAATAAAAATTAATAAATAAATAAATACCCCCCCCCCCACACACACAACTTAGATTTGGTTTCCTCACCAAGCTTAACCGTCAGTCCCTTTCTTTCATTAATACGGATATGGTGCCATAAAAAGTCAAAGAGGAAATATTTTTTATTTTTGATAGAAAGGAAATAAGATTTTTTGAAGATGAGGGAATAAGGAAGGGGGGGGGGGTTAAACTGCAACTCGTCTATGACTATCTTGGTATAAAGCACCAACCAGAACAGAATCCAAAAGAACATTTTCTTCTGCTAATTAAATATGTACCAAAATTAAATCCAGTTATATTTTTTTTTGTTTTTAGAATAACTGTATGTTAAATAATTTTTTGTTATAATATTTATTATTGTAATAAAAGTTTTAATTTAAAATGTGAATTCAAGTAATTACTTGTTTTTTCCTTACTTGATTGCACCTAATTTTCATCAAAATTTATTGAAAAAAATGAGTTTTTTTAGGAATACCGGTATCCCGGTTTCATAAATCAAAAATATCAAAATACTGGCATTAAGATTTTGACCGGTATTATGAGCCCTATTCTGAAGCTCTTGACTTATCTCCTCCTCCAAGACATACCCTTAGATGTATTTAGGATTACATGGGGAAAAACTTTTACTGCAATTCCAGCAAAGTTTGTAAGTTTTAGCAGTTTTTCCGAATGTTTGTAGTTCACTGTTTCCACCTGTAGCTCCTCTGATTGCAGTCTCTTGACTGTCTTAGGAGATCCTGCCAGACTTACTGGATGTTTTCAGATAAGGAACGGAGACAGCTTACTGAGCGGCTGATCTGTAAGAGAGTGCATTGTGAGAAATGCAGGAAAATCTGTCGCCGAGCAGTTGGTTTTAAACCTCTTTGGTTGCAATGTGTCATGTTCGATTTCTATGTCTGGCCAACAGCTTTTCAGGCTTTAGAGTAGGAAACACATTGTGTTCCATAATTGCTCCTTTTGGTCCATGTCAGATTAACTGTTCTGCCAAGGTTTCCAGCCCTGCCATTGGGAGGCAGGAGCAGTGCCTCGTGTGACCAGTAATAGAAATACAAAAAAAAAAAAAAAAAAAAGGTGCCTTTTCTTTCTTGCTATGTACAAGTACTTTTGTAACAGGAGCTGTTATTAAATAAATAAATTTCTTAAGAATAGGAACTTAAAAGAACTATAAATCACTTTTAGACAATTGCACTTTAAGTACAGAGAAAATGCTCAATCAGAATTGCTTGGCACCCAGGGTCAATTGAGGAAGAAAAACAATCGTCAAATAGATGTGCAGAAATCTGCCTTTAACCAGCAGGTAGTTGATTGCTGGGACAAACTTTCATCTGTCGTTGTGGAAGTTGATAGCTTAAATAAATTCAAGGAAGAAGTGGACAATCTTTTGGAGCCAATGGGTGGGTGAAGTGGAAGTGGGTTTTTTTTTTTTTTTTTTTGTGGCTGATGCTGTATTAGCGTGCTTTCTTGCATCATATGCCTCTACTAATGCTAATGCAGGTCACTGAGAATGCTATAACACCAGGCAGTATCAAATATCTTCTCTGTATCTATAGAAACTATAACAAGGTGTTCATTTTTCACACAGGCACTGCAAATTGCAGATTCAGCCTTGATCATGAGATGTAAGAAAGCCTGTTCTGGTAAAAGCCATGCTGATTATTACTTATTTCAATTATTCAAACAAGTCAATTAGGGATAATTTTTTTTAAGTAATTTACAGAGGTAACTGGATAATGGCCTGTACAAGGTTACTACCACGTTGGTCAAGATTTTTGCAGCTCCAGCGAATGCTATGTTTTCATTTATATTTAGTTGTTTTATTGACTTAATTTTTATACTAAATTATTTTCTATAAGTAGCTTTATAGTTCTAGCCAAGCTCCGTGGTTTATGTTTGAATTTAGATAGCAATTTTAAAAGTTAATACTTAGTGTCTGTAGATTTTATGTTCAAAACTTGCTACCATTGTTATACAATACAGAATACCGTAAGGTTTAACATAAAATTAGATAGCGAAATATGTAGTGCTGTATTAGAATAGTATTATCAATAAAATTTACAAAGCATATTAAATTTCATTGTTAATTAAATTATACTTAAACAGAAGCATGAACCAGACTAGAGCAGCAAAGCAGTTTTCACAGAATAGTCAGATTTTCACAGAACAGTCAGAATAGTCAGAGTGCTGTGGCTTGCGGAAGAACTGAAGGGGATGATTCTCCCACGCATCAAAGTCTAAAACAATCCACGAAATGTGAAATGTTTGCAGACCTGTCTAGAACACCAGGCAGTATCAAATATCTAGATCTAGCCAAGGATGGTATCTTTGTGTGTGTGTGCTAGATGCAGAGAGACTGTGAAGAAATTAGATGCCAACTCAGCATTCTCATGGGCAGCTATGAGAGTTTGAGGTGTAGGGTAAATGCCCTCAAAGAAATTAATATGAAGGACCCATCAAGCTGTCAGCTGCCCAACTCAATGCCAGAGCTCACTCCTGTGCATCAGGCAACACAGCGGCAATCTCCAAAGCAGAATGCACTGCTCCCACAGGAACTAGCTATTGTTGGTGACTCTATTGTCAGGGAGATGGGAAATATATTATGCAAAAAGGATAGGTGGAACAGCACCAAGGTATGTCTGGGGAAAGACATACCTTGGGGAAAAAGTTTATGATGTTGTAGAGCAGATATCATCTTTTAAGGACACAAAAGGTGATGTTGTTGTACGTGCACCTGTTCTAATGACCTTAAGAGTAAGAGATCTGCAGATTTTCTTAACAAGTACAGGTCAATGCTGAAAAATAGTCACAAGTTAGGGTTAAATTTGAAAGTGTCTGCGATTCTGCCCGACATGATAGGAGGGATTATATGATGAGAGCCTTGTCAATCAATTCAGCCCTGGAGAGATTGTGCAAGACTCACGGGTAGATAACATTTTGCTCCTGAAACTCTTGAGTTATCTCCTCCTCTGTGACATTTAACAGATCCCAACTAGATATAACTCCTTTAGATGTGTTTAGGGTTGCACAGGGAGAAACGTTTACTGGAATTCCAGCAAAATTTGTAAGTTTTAGTAAATTATTCGAATGTCTGTGGTTTATATGTTTGTTTGTTTGTTTGTTATTTGGTTTTTAGGAGCATTAGCAACTAAGGCCATATTCCTCCGGGATATGCGGTGGTCATTCCCTGACCTTTCCGCATCCTCCGTATTTGGTGGTGACGGGCTCGAACCCTGGTCTAATCTGTGGTTTATAGTTTCCACTAATAGACCCCCTGAATGCAGTTCCTCGACTGTCTTGGTTGATCCTGCAAGGCTTTCTAGGTGTTCCTGGATAAGGAAGGGAGATAGTTTACTAAGAGGCTGTTCTGCAAGTGAGTGCTTTATTAGAAATGCAGGAAAATCTGTTGCTGAGGAACGGGTTTTTAAACCTCTTGGATTGCGACATGTCATGTTCGGTTTCCCTGTCTGGACTAGGGCTTGTCGGCTCTAAAGGCACATTCAGATTCATCTTTACTTCTTTTGGCCCTTGGCAGATAAGCTGTTCTGCCAGAGTTTCCGGCCCCACCATGGGGAGGCAGGAGCAGTGCCTGGTGTGACCAAGCAAAAAGGTAATAGCTGTTAGTAGCAAAGCGATGAGAAATAAAGGTGGCTTTCCTTTCCTGATCTGAACAAGTACTTTTTTAACAAGATCTGTTATTAAATATATAGATTTCTTAACTTGAGGAACTTAACAGAACTATAAATCGTTTTTAAGAAATTGCATTGAAAGCACAGAGATATCGCTCGGTCACAATTGCTTCGCACCCACAGCCTGGGATTAGACTTTCTCACAGTATTGAGTGAGAAATCACATGCTGGTATTTCAACGTGCAAGGGTAGAAGGAACTGTTTTGCTATTTGTGCAAGTAGTTTACAGTGATGTTAACTTAATGAGTAGCTCTTGAACACGAGTGCCGAATGGGCAATTGTGTCGAACAAGTGTTATAAAGATTTTTCCATTGTGGCTCAAAAATGGATGTCCAGGTGGGGGTCATCTGGCAGGGAGTTCAGCTTAAAGGCATAATGTAGAGAACAACTGTTTTCATCAAAGCGACAAGGATGCTTCATTTTCTTCAACATATAGACTTTGGACAGGTGAGGTTCTGAATGAACCAGAAGCAATACGAATAGCTTGGTGGTGAATGGGGTCAAGCCAGCAAAGTGCGCTGCTATTTCTGGTGGATGCATATACCTGAGATACATAATCTAATTTTGAGGGTATAAGTGCACGGTACAAATGGAGTTAAGTGCACATATCTGTGCCCCAAGAAATAGGAGAGAGAGAACAGAGAAAGTCAAGCCCTCTCATGCACTTTGTGAGTAGCTCACAAAGTGCATGAGAAGGCTTGAAATGTGTTGTAGCCTTTTGTCAAATATTAGTCCCAAGAATTTCATCACCGCTACTATTGGAATGGTGCTTTGTCCAAGTCATAATTCAGGCTCAGGGTGTAGGTTACATTTGAGACAAAAATGGATGCAAATGGTCTTCTCTGGTGCGAACCTGAAACCATTGGGCCCAGGTGTTTAGACGGTCAATGGCTTCTTGCAGTTGTCTCTCAATAACCCTCATATTGCATGATTGAGAAAATATGCTGCAGTCATTGACGTAGAGTGCATTTTTTACGGTTGGAGGAAGTTGTTCTGTAAGGGAGTTTACTTTAATGGCAAAAAGTGTAAGACAGATCCTTGTGGTATCCCCCCTCTTCAAAATGATGGTGGGATAGGAAGTTTTCAATAAAAATGGGAAAGTGACCTCTTAGAACAAGGTTATAAGGATCTTTTCTTCTTCTTCAAGAGGAATGCTTCCATTTACAATGGGTTTGCCTACAAGTTTTTTTTGTTTTTAGTAGGAATTTTTTCCCGCCATAATGTGCGGTTCACGGTGTCTTGGTCGGTTAGGCCTCGGGCTGTCATACACTCCCATACTCCATCCATCCATGTCCTCCTAGGTCTTCCTCTTCTTCTTCTTCCAGGAGGTATCCATTCCAGGATAGCCTTTGGATATCTGGTTTCTGACATCCGTGCATTTAACATGGTATGTTACATGTCCATACCATGTTAAATGCTTTTCTTTGATAGTGTCAATAATATTCTTTTTCACTTCCATTTTCTCTCTTTTCTCGTTTTCTGTCTCTTCTAGAAGTTCTTGCTGACCGTCTCCAAAAATCCATTTCTGTGGAGTGCAATTTGTTTTCCACTCGCCTATTCAACATCCAAGTTTCTGCTCTATACAATAGAAGACTTTGTACAATCATTTGAAATATGTTTCTTTGTTTTATGTAGGATAGTTCTGCTCCATAGAACAGAATTTAAACATGCTGATAGCATTTCTGCCGTCTGCAATTCTCTTATTGATCTCTGTGAATATAGGTGTTCTTATTAATCGGCAATCTCATTTTATTGCATTTTATTGACCAGGATCTTAGACAGATGTCAATATAAATTTTGAATGAAAAGTGTTGGTGACATGCAAGAGCCTTGTAATAATTGAAGTATGGAGTTCAGGTGACAAAGCTGATCCCACTTTAATTTTGAATCTGTTATTCCTGTAAATTGTCTTAATAATGTTAATCAGTTGTCTGTCAATATTTGCCTCTTTCAGTACTTCCCATAAGAATTTTCGTGGAACACTGTCATATGCCTTTTCAAAGTCAATGAAAATCATAAAGATTTCTTTTCCTTTCAATTGGCATTTTTCAAAGGATCTGTCATACTGTTGAGATATGGTCTATAAATGACCGGAGGGTCATTTACAGGGGGCTACTGAAAAATCACTTTGTTCTTCTGACACCTCGATTCAGGCTTCTAAATGGTTCCTGATCCATTTTCGAAGAATTTTTAACAGTGGGTTCAGGATGCATATTACTATGTAATTTGAACAGCTTTTCCAATTGCCCTTCTTATAAATTGATGTGATATATCCTGTTGTCATTTCTTTCAGTATTTCTTCTCCTCTCAGTATACCATTTAACAGTTTTTGTATCAGAACAGCCATTCCCCTTCCTCCATATTTCAGAAGTTCCATATAAACTCCCGAAGACTCGGGCTTTTAAGCCCGAGTCTTCTACACGGAAATCCTCCACCATCTTGAAAGCTTGCAAATTAGCATTGTGTTTATTCTGTTTTCTCAAGTCTTTAAGGACCTTCTATGATTCCACTGATCGCTTGAAGTCCAATTTGCTATTAATAGTCATGCATTTCTTTTCTCATTCTTCATTTTTTGCTTCTACTATCAACCGATTGGCTATTTTCTTCTTTTCAAATAAATGTTCCTATGTGCGTCATTCCTATCACTGAGCCATTTCTGATATGCAAGTTTCTTTTCCTCTATAGCAGCTTTTACTTTCTCTGTAATCCAGGTCTTTTTTGGTCCTTTGGCTCTTCTTTTTGCCTAGGATTTCATGAGCTATTTTTTTACAATATTTTTTAAATATTCATAGATTTCTTCAGTATTATCTCTATGTTAATTGCAGCATGCAATCTCTGGATGAAGTTGTTTCTAATGCTGTCATCTTGAAGTAGTTCAACGTTAAATCGATCCACTTGTAGCATTTCTCCTTCCCTGCATTGCTGGTTGTCAACGCTTATTTTCTTAATCCAGTTCCACCTTGGTGTTGTCAGATCCACATTCAGCTCCTCTATAAACTATGACATCTTTCAATACATATGTCCCTGAATGTTTTGAAATAATGTAATCTATAACTGATCTAATTTGTCTTGTCTCCTGTGACCAAGTATATTTATGGATATCCTTGTGTTGGAAAAATGTGTTGTTTATTCTCAAGTCAAACTGTTCCATTGTCGTTCCTCTCTTTCTTTCCAAATCTTCCAATAACTTTGCTATTTTGTTCAGTTCCTACTCTTGCATTGAAATCCCCCATTAAAAATATCTCTTTGTTCTTAGGGATTTTTTCTATTAGTTCTCTCAGATCCTCCCAAAATTCAACCTTCAAGGTATCAGCCATGTCATTAGTCGGGGCATATATTCTCAAAATACATATTTCTCTCCCATGTTCTAGATGTAGGAGTGCAATAACCTCTTCTTCTTCTTTAAGGATCTTTTAAAATACCAAATCTCCAAGTTGTGTCGTACACTTTTTCCATGTCAAAGAAGATGGACAGCAAATGTTCTCTTTACAGGAAAGCATCTCAAATAGATGCTTCCGGACTAATTAAAGGGTTAAAAAGTGGACCTGTTCCTGAAGCCACACTGGAAACGAGAGAGAGAGAAGGTCATTCGATTCTAAGTAACATAAGAGATAAGTGTTGACCATTCTCTCCAATATTTTGCACAGACAGCTATAGGACAGAGTAATAGGGTGATAGTTATTTGGAGATTTAGGATCCTTCGTGGCTTAGCAAAAGCAAGAATAGTTGCAGTGTGCCAGGTGTCCAGAAAGTCTGTTGATTTTAGTGAATGGTATTTGATCATTTCATAATGGATGTCATTTGGTCGAAAAAGGTAGCCTTTGTAAGGGAAAGTTCTGTTTTCAGCTCATGGATGGTAAATGGCCCATTATATGGGTAGAATCCCTTTAATGTAAAATTAAGGGCCTATTTTTCACTTTTTTGTTTAAGGACCAGAAACTCTGGTGAGTAAATGATGTTGCTAGGATTTTAGAAAAAGTTTCCCCAAGAATATTCGTTACTGCAGTAGAGTCTGCAATAGTACATCCATTGTATTCCAGGAATGATGAGGTGTGTGAAGTGTATTTTTCCTTCATTTTTCAGATTTTTTCCCAGGCCACCATAGCACTGGAGGATGTGAAATGGATCCAAGATTCCTTTTGACTCTGATGGCAGATGTAGCGTGCTTTGGCTTGTGCACGTTTAAAGGCTAGAAGGTTCCCTATGGCAGGATATCTTCAAAATGTCCCCCAAGCTATGTTTTGAGCCTTTTTTTGCTGTTGGGTATTCAGCATTCCACCATGGTTTGAGAAAGGGTGGAAACCGGGTAGAAGTTTTTGGAACTGCCTTTCCAGCCAGATGGTCGATACTTTCTGTGATATACGTAACTGCATCACTGGGACTCTCAACTTAGTGCGGGAGTCAAAATTTGCCTGATGTTGAAAGGCATTCCAGTCAGCCTGATGAATCTTCCATCACAGTAACTTAACAGAAAGACACTCTCCCATTAATTAGGGTGGTTATCACAGGGAAGTGACTTCCAAACAGATTCACCTCCACCTCCCAATTAAGTGAAGGGAGAGGAGAGGAGAGGAGAAGAGAAGGGAAGGAAAGCTGATAGAAAGATTAATTGCAGAAAATGTATGGGTAGGCATGTGGAATAAGGTTTGTTCCCATGTTTAGGAGGGAGAGGTCATTGTCTGTGAGCATATGCTGTATGACTCGTCCTCTTCTATTGATGTTACACTCAACAGGGTGTAATGTCCATTAAAATCTCCAAAAAGTGAGAAAGAGGGAAGCAGCTGCATTACAAGATCATCAAGGTCTTTCTGGTAGATTCCAGTCCCAGGTGGCAAATATATAGAGCAGACTGATAGTAGAAACCCTACTGTAAGTCAAATTGCTACAGCCTCTATGTTGGTTGTAATTCGCAGAGACTGAAATGGGGTCTGGTTGCCCACGAGGATTGCGACTCCTCCATGAGCAGGGCCACCCCCAATTATATCCTTGCAAATAATAGTAATGTTACACATCCTGGGTCATCATTTGCCAGTAAGCAAAAGCAAGACAGTTCGTGCTTTTGCAGGAATGCCTCGATATCTTCTGCATTTTTCCAGAATCCCCAATGATTCCACTGTAGGAATTAGCCATCACATGGGCTTGGTGAATCCATCAGCCGCTTCCAAAGTGCTGAGGGCTTATTTTTATCACTGTTGGATTTATCTCTTTTGGGGAAGTATGGACACTATTCTGTGTCCATTTCCTTCTCCGCAAAGAGTTCCAGGACTGTCATCGGGTACCTCATTTGTTTGTACATACAATTTTTCTTGTTTCACCATTGGCAGTTGAGTTTTCTTTACTGTAACTTTTGCGTTTGATTTTGGTAATGCTGGGGCAGAAGGAAGAACTGATATTGGAGTGGCAGCTGACTAAGATTTCTGTGCTGGTTTTTCTGAGCTCAGTAAATGGCGAGCAATTGGCATAAATGACTCTTTTTCGGTGGTATGGTCATTTCTGTTTGAGTTCCAATTGAACATTTCTTGACAACCTTTTCAGCATGTTGCCTTATTGCTTTTTACTGATTTAACTGCTTTTATGACCTCCTGGTATAAGATGTTCAGCTGTGCTTTAGTCGTATTTCCTTTTCTTCTTTCCACATCTGGCAAGTTCTACAGTAGGCAGGGTGCTCGCCTTGGCAGTTAATGCAGGTGGGTTTTGAAGCTTTGCATGATGTCATTTCAAGGTCCTTTGTACGCAAGCACAAGAAAGATCACAGCAGGCCATTTTTGAATGTCCATATTTCTGGCACTTAAAGCACCTCAATGGGTTTTGGAACATATGGACATATTGTGCAGTTCAGATAACCAGCTTTAATCTCATTATAGGTAATGTTGGTGTATTAAAAGTAAGGATGATGTTTCTAGTCAGGAGTAGATTCCCAATCCTATGTATGAACATTCCCACTGCAGCTGTAACTCCTTGCAATTTCAATTCTGAACAGATCTCTTCAGATAGTTAAAGAAGATCCCATTCAGAGATTACACCTTGGAATGAGTTCAGTGCTTTGTGGGGTGTTACTGTTATTGGTATGACCCCAATAAATTTGGCATGGAGGAGCTGGGAGTGTTTATCATTGTTTCGATGAGGATATCCGCAGAAATCAGCCATTTTACAGATTTAGGGGAGCCTTCCAGCCCTTCCAAATAAAGAAGGGTAATTTCTTTAAAGATTTAGAAAAATTTAGATTATCAGGAATCATATTAGTTTTTATTGTGGTTCACTGCCTGCACTCCCCATCCACCACAGAGCCCAAAGTGATGTCCACTATCTGGCAAGCAATAAATGCACTCGGGAGTGGGAAGCCAGGACTACCCAGACACCAAACCCGCACTGCCACCAGCCTGAATCATGTCCCCTGGACCATTGGCATGGCTGACCCTTGCAGGTGAATCACTAGCCGATTGATCCTAGCCAGACTACCCAGGGCCAACGACTACAGAAAAGTAAGGAATTTCGTTCACTTTAGAAGAAAAATCTTTGATTTTGCCACTTTTCACACTAAACCCATCTTAAATAATACTCAAGAATTTCGATTATAAAACTAATTAAATGTGTAATATAGCTTATTTGTAGGTATATTAACATATTATCATCAAGTTTTCAGCAGAAATTAATTTAAAAAAGAAACTGATTTCCCATTGTCTCCTATGGGAATCCTCCCATTGCTTTTCTATGGGAGTCAAATGACTTGTCGATTAACTTATTTCATATGAACGAATTCGATAAAAACGAGGTCCGTCACACTATATGTGCGGAAATGAAGTAAACTAGACCCTTTTTTTAAAGAAAGACCAGAAATTAAATGAGTTTTTCCAAAAAAATCATCCCTATGCATTACTATGGGAATCTGATCCCATGTGGAATATCTTTTTTAATTTCAGGGATTTCGATAAAAACGAAGTGTTTTCCAGTGTATTTACGTGAATCAAGTAAATTTGCCAAGTTTGGTAAAGAACAAACTGTAATTAAGTTGAAGCAGAGGCCAAAGTGGCGTGCTGAAAAGGGGGGGGCCCCTTTAAACCCCAAGTTCTCCTTTCCGAATTTCCATGCAGCGCATGGCAAACATGCCAGATTCCTATGGTGTTAACCTGGAACCTAGACTGTGGACGTTGGCTCCCAGTGATGTAATCTGAAGAACCAGCAGCATCACTGGGAGGTCTCCTCACCCTGTACAGGTGCCCACATTGAGGGGATTGTGATATGCAACATTCTTGTCTTGAACAGCCTTAGCACATGTAATGGAAAACCAAGGTTTAGACAAAGGCTGAGATTTTATAGTGGAGTGTGGAATAAAGGATTTCATCCCTAAAAGAATAATTTCACTCACATGATCTGAGCAAATGTCAACATCAGAATGTTAATTCAACCAATGAAAAGAAGAACAGAAATCTCACAGATCATCCCATTTCACATTCTTGTAATGCCAAACAAGATGCATAATAAGCATAGCCTCTTCACTGTTGAGTGTCAAATAATCTCATAAATATCTCGTGAATTTTTGTTTTGTATATCAAAGTTTTTTAATGGAAAACATGCAAGTCACTGAAAATAGTAGATGAATTTAAACATGGAAGCAATGATAATCTTCATTAAATTCTTCTACCAACACTAACTGAAAAAAATAAGCACAGCAAAAAATTAAAATAAAATAACATACCATCCAATGGTTTCCCAAGCAAACAATAACCTCAATTTAGTATTTATTGCACTATCCCAGATATCCTCTGAGGTGCCTCCTCCTACAGTTGAACTCAGGGGTGATTCAATAAATCCTTCATCTTCAGAACTGTTTTCTGTTGCCTAAAGCAAACAATATTGACTTACAAAGTAAATAAATAATTAAAAGGTGATTAACGGTAATTTTATTTTAAGAATCAACAACTGCTAATTTTTTAAATATTTTTCTCTTATTGATAAAAAATATTTATACAACTTCACAAATGTTAAATTCATTTGTTTTAACTACAAGAAATATCCGCAGAAATCAGCCATTTCTGCCTCAGTGATCCACAAATTCGTCATCTGTGGATATAATTATTAAAAAAGAATATAGAGACATTCTTTGCCTTCCACGAACAGTGTAGGCAGGCACTACACTGTTCATGAAAGGCAAACTTTTCAAAGTGAGTGAAAGTGACTTGTTCTTAATGCGATTACTCTCAACCAAATCATCCCATTTTGTCATTGGCAGTTAAGTATTTGATGGATGATTTTATATAAGTGTAAGTAGACATACTGCCTGTTTACTGACTTATGAACTTGTAGGTACTTATACTGATTTGATTTGTAATGACTGTATTAATTGTAAAAATAATTAGCATACAACTAATTATTCTGACAATGACTTTGTAGTCATACAAAAGTATAAGCAGAAAATTTTAAGTATTTGGTCATTATACAAACAAAACTGGAAAATACTGACACTCTTTTGTAAACTGGACACATCGAAGTGAATTTCATAAGAGACCATCATAAAAATGTTTCAGTAAGTGCAAAATATATGTAATTCATACTGTCAGATACTGCAATTGTATGAATTACATATATTTTCAATTAGACTCCATGCCTTTGCCAAGGGACGACCATCAAAGCCTCTGTTCTTTAATAACCAGAATAGTAGCTAAAGGAAAACACGTCTTCAGTTTATTTCATAACCAGTAAGCAAGCTGTAAGTTCTGTTAAAGAATATGTTACTCTAAGAATTTAGAATTAAATCAATTGACTAGTCAAAGGTAAGGATATGCTGCACATGTTTGTGATGATGGTGATACAAGCTCATATGACTACTAAATGCAGCAATTCTCTTGTACTGTCATTATCTTGTAAGCTCCTCTCACCTTATGTGATTTCCCCAGAGTATAAAGAGAACACTATTTAAATATAATTATACATAGTGAGCGTAGTGGATATTATTATTATTATTATTACTAGTCATACAGTGCAAGAAAGCCTGAGGCTTATGCTGCACCAGATAAAAAAAAAAATTTTCAAGTTACCTTGAGAGAGAGAGAGAGAGAGAGAGAGAGAGAGAGAGAGAGAGAGAGAGAGAGAGAGAGAGAGAGAGAGAAGTACAAGGGAATCACCAAGAAAGAGAAGAATGATGATAGCCAGCTCAGGACCCTGGGTGTGTCAAGCCCATACTCACCAGATGTGAGCCCCCTGGGGCTTTAGAGAGGATTAGATGATTAAAGAGGTTAGATAATTGTTTTTACATAATTTATTTAAATATATTGTAAAGTTTATTTTGACATAAGTTTTTTTTTTTCCAGTAATAGTTTTCAAATTTAATATTTCTAATATTATAAATATAATTTTTTAAAAGTTACTTTCTTAGTTAGCAATGTTAGCAATGATTGTGACCAGATCCACCATGAAAACTTCGTCAGATGGTATCATGACTCATACAGAAATAGCCGATGCCGATTTTTGGATGCATCATGATTTCATTGTTTGCAGAACCTGAAACGTATTTGAAGGTCGACCTAGTAGTTAATCATAGCTCCTGTCGATTCTTTTCTTTGTCACCGTTGTAAGGAAGTTCCAATCTAATGTTAAAATTTGGTGTATTGCTAGAAGAATTTTGACTGAAAAACAGGGTGCTTGCCCTAGAAAATAATGTAATTCGGAGCTTGTCAGGGACTCAAGCCTCAAGTAACTTACCAAGTGATGCACTCTCGATTCGGACCCTAGAGCAGAATAAACTAGTGTAAACTGCTCTGGTTCAAAACGACTTAGTTCTATTAGGAGACTTCATTGTCAGGGAAACAGGAAATATTTTTTTTTAATAAGGATAGGTGGACTAGAACCAGTGTCTGCTGGGAGCAACAATTAATAATGTCATCAAAAGATTGTCAGATTTTAAGGGGATAAAGAGAATATTATTATTCATGTGGGGACTAATGATATTAAGCACACAAGATCTGATGATTTGTTAGACAAATATAGGACCATGCTGAAGAACTGCTGCGAGTTAGATCAGAATGTCTAGGTGTCTGCAATTCTGCCCTGGCACGAGAGGAGGGATTATATTCTGAAAGCCTTGTGGATTAACTCAAGGCTTGAAGGACTCTGCAAAGTTTTTGGGAGGAAATTTTTATCAGCTTGGCCGACACTTGTAGGTAGAAGGAATTTATTTTGTAGAGACAGGATACATTAAAACAAAGGTGGTGCAAAAGGTTTTGCCAGTATCACTGAGGATACCTTAAAAGTTCAGGGGGGAACTGCTAGTTTGGAGGGGAAAGGGTAATATACATATGCATTTATCTGATAATTTTTGTCAAAGTAAAGAGTGTATATACCTCAACAGTTCTTGTTTGTTACCACAACAGATCATTTTAGCAACATTTTCTGTGAGCCGGAACATCTCAAAAGGGTAGCTAAAGTCAGGGAAGGAAGCTTAAGGGGCGTGTCAGGGTAGCTTAAGGAAGCTTAAGTAACTTCAAGGGGTGTGTCAAGGTAGTTAACTAAACAAGAACACTAAGTCTTAATTGTTAATACAGTAATGTCAGAAATGTCATCAATAAAATGAGTGAATTCAAAGTACAGGTTAGGACAATTAATGCTGACATAGCAGGGTTTAAGGAAAAGTGGTGCCAAAGGAAATAGGGGATGATGAGTTTCTGTATGGTATGTACTATGTATTAAGGAAGGGTAGGGCACATAGAAGAGGTGATGGGGTCATGCTTATTATAAAAAGGAGCCAGAGCAAGAAGAAAGCTTTCCCAGATTCAGACGTTTCGCATGCTAGTATAGAATCTGTATGGTGAGAGATAATTGGAAGAAAGGTATGAGAGTGGGAGTAATCTACAGGTCAGGTCATTGTGAAGATTATGATGAGGGCCTCTACATGCAAATGGAATGGACAAGTAAGTGTGAATGTCTTATTATGGGCAATTTTAATTTGCCTCTAATTGATTGGAGCATATGGGAAGGATACTTGACATGGGGAAAAAAAATTTTAAATCAACTAGATGATTGTTATTTGTATCAACATATCAGGGGAGGTACTAAAGAAAAGAATAATCTAAATCTGATCATCACCCATGAACCATATGACATAATAGGGCTGGGAGTATGGGAACCAGTAGAAGGAAGTGATCACAGGGTTCTACAGTAGACGATGAAGTAAGAGAGAGAGGTAGGAGTGGTTATAGGCAAAGGAATGGGTTATAATTTCAGTACAGGAAATTACAATGGCCTATATTAACTGGGAAGATAATTAGAGACAGTGAATACAACTGAATGACTTTAAAACAATAATCATAAAAGCCTTGCATGCATATATACCATTAAAAAAATACTCCAGAGAAGGAGTCCAAATTGGATGAATAAGGAAGTTGCCAGATTACTTGAGCAGAAAAAGATGGCATGGAAAAGTTACACATCAATAAAAAGCACTGAAGCCTATAACAGCTACAAATTGATCTGTAATAGCATACCAGAGAAAATGTTAATGTAATCTGGCAAAGGCAGATTACAAGAAATCACTGGCAAAGAGTGGGGATAAAAAATTCTTCACATATATAAATGCAAAGAAGAAAAGGGCCAATCAGATAGGACCCTTTTGTAATGGGCATGGGATAGTATTAGATACTCCAGCTGAAGTTGCAGTTGAACACAACAGTTATTTTGCATCGATATTTACAGAAAAAAGCCTCTATGTCAATGAGAAATTATGGGAGTGAAGTTGAAAAAAATGTAATTAATGATCTTAAAAATTCACATGTTAATTTAATGAAAAAACTTTCAAGCCTACAAGCCAGTAAGGCTCCTGAGGTTGATGGCATATACCCTATAATCTTAAGGGAGACGGCAAGTGAGTGCACTGAACCACTGAGACTAATTATAAGAGCATCACTGGACTCAGTAGTGATTCTGTTGGATTGGAAAATAGCCAATGTATCTCCAATACATAAGAGCAGTTCTAAGAGTGAAGTGGGAAATTACCGGCCAGTAATTTCCAGTAAAGTAGGGAAAATCATGGAGGCAACGATCAAGGATGGAATTCAGTATCATTTACACAGAAATGGAATTCTGAAATATATGCAGCATGGTTTTGGAAAGGTAAAATTATGTTTAACAAATTTGGTTAGCTATTTTGATGACAGATGGATTTAGGGAATAATTATTACATTGTTTATTTAGATTTCAGCACAGCATTTGACTCAGCCCCATATCAGCAGTAGTTTATAAGCTCAAACATGGTAGAATGGCAACATGAAGGAAAATTCTTAGATGAATTGCAGAATGGCTTCAGGGAGGAGCAGAGGATTATGATAAATAGTTATTCCTCAGATTGGGTTAATGTAAGATGTGGAGTTCCCCAGGGTTCAGTTTTGGGCACACTGTTAATTTTGATTTTCTTAAATGATATTGATGAAGGGATAGAGGGCGTGATGTCTAAATTTGCAGATGATGTAAAGATTGGTAGAGTAGTTAATGATCACTGCCAAGAAGAGCTTCTTCAGAGTGACATAGATAGACATCAGGAATGGTCAAAAAAAGTGGCAAATTTGCTTTAATCTAGCAATGTGCAAGATCTTACACCTGGGAAAACAGCAAACCACAAATTAACTTATACACTTCGTGGAGTTGAACTAAGTTCAGTAGTGAAAGGAAGGGACTTGGGAGTTACAATACGGTCACACAAGAAGTTCTCAAAGCATTGTAGACAGGTTGCAAGGAAGGCCCATGGTGTCCTATACATGATTTTTCGAACATTAGCATTAGCATTAGTAGAGGCATTTGATGCAAGAAAGCAAGCTTATGCAGCATCAGCCAAAAAAAAAAAGTAACATAAATAAATAAAAATAACCACTTCCACTTCACCCCTCTGTTCGTTCGAAATACCTGTCCAGCTGAGCCTTAAACTTATTTAGGCTATCAACTTCCACGACAAGGGATGGAAGTCTGTTCCACCTACCAACCACCCGCTGGCTAAAGGCAAATTTCCGCACATCTATCCTACATCTGTCTTTCCTCAATTTGAATTTATGCCCTCTCAGGTGATTATTCTGAGCAAGAGGAAGAATCCCATCAGCATTGAGCATGCTCAAACCATTCAAGGCTTTGTACACCAATATCAGATCACCTCGCTGGTGCCTAGTTTCCAGACACTGTAATTCGCAAAACTTAAGCCTTTCTTCGTAAGAGCACCCCTTTGTCCCATTCACCAATCTAGTTGCCCTTCTCTGTACTCGTTCCAGCAGCTCTACATCCTTCTTGAAATGAGGCCTCCAGGCCTGTATACAGTACTCTAGGTGTGGCCTGACCATTGCTTTATACAAGGGAATAATCACCTCCTTATCCCTGCTAGAAAAATTCCTATATATCATTGACAATACACCATGAGCTACTCTTGCAGCCCGTCTGCACTGCTCAGAGAACTTCATATCTGCCTGCACAACCACCCCCAGGTCCCTTTCATTCTCTACCACTGTCAGTGTAGTACCACAGAGTTGATACGTTGCTCTGGGGTTGCTGTTGCCCATATGTAGTACTTTACATTTGTCAATGTTAAACTTCATTTGCCACCTCGAAGCCCATCTGCTCAACCTTTCCAAATCCTGTTGCAGTAGCATAGTGTCAGTAGTGTCCTTGACAACCCTGCCAACCTTCGTATCGTCTGCAAACTTGGACATTAAGCCTGATATACCATCATCAATATCATTTATAAATACAGAAAACAATAAAGGACCCAATACTGAACCCTGAGGGACTCCACTAATAACATTAGTCCATGATGAGCAGTGTCCATTGATTACCACTCTCTGTCTTCTCCCCCTCAACCACCCCTTTATCCATAGCAGCAATTTGCCTCCAATGCCACACTGCTCCAATTTGTGCAGCAGTCTTCCATGTGCAACAGTATCAAAAGCCTTTCTAAGATCCAAGTATATATCTTAGATCCCTGCATCCAGTTCTTTTGTGACTGCATCATAGTATCCAATCTAATTGGTCAGGCAAGACTTACCCTTAACAAAACCATGCTGTGTCCTAGCTATAACTGAAGTCTTGTCTAGATGATCCTGCAGTGCTTCTTTAACCAGTGCCTCCATTAATTTTCCGGGAACAGAAGTTAAACTCACAGGTCTATAATTACTTGTGTCAGCCTTTGATCCCCCTTTGTGAATTGGGGTCACATTTGCACATCTCCAGTCCGTGGGTACCTCCCCTGAGTCCAAGGAAGCTCTCATAATTATGGCTAAGGGTTTGCTTACTTCCTTTGCTGCCTCCTTTAATATAACTGGATAGATTCCATCCACCCCAGGTGCCTTTCTTGTGTTTATCTGTAACAATTTCTCCTCCACTTTGCTCTCAGTTATTACAAGATTCTCTAGCTTACTGCTAGAGTTGAATACACCTCTGGCATTCCCCTCGCTGGATAACTCCTCATGTGTGAATGTCGATGCAAAATATTCATTTAGTTTGTTAGCTACCTGAGCAGGGTCATCAACAGTTGACCCATCGATCTCAGGTGGACCAATCTGATTCATCCCCTTCCTTCTAGAGTTTACATAAGTAAAGAACTCTTTGCTGTTTCTCTTCGCATCCCTTGCCAAGGATCTCTCGTAATCTGCCTTCGCCTGCCTAACCTCCTTTGTAACTTGGTTACAGATCAACTTGTATCTATCATAGGCGTCTGTGTCACGTGTTAATTTGTATGTATCCCATGGATTTTCTTCTCTGCCATATGCCTCATTAGTTCATCTGACATCCATTTAGGCCTAAACCTTGAACAATATTTCTTAGTTGGTATGTAAAGCCTAGTAGCTTCCAAGATAAGTTCTTTGAATGCTTCCCTTTTTGAATTTGCTGTTGGCAATATCATTAGTTGATCCCACTGTATAGAATTTAAATACTGTCTCAGTCCATTGTAGTCGCCTTTACGAAAGCAATAACCCTTCCCTTTACCCCTGATGGTAGTTACCTCTTTGAGTAACTCCCACTTCAGCACACTGTGATCACTGCCATCTAGTGGTTCATTTATCTGCAGATTCTTAATGCATGAAGAATCACTACTGATAATCAAATCAAGAGTATTACTCCCTCTAGTTGCCTCCCGAACATGCTGATGTAGAAAACAATCATCCAATAAATCCACAAAAGCC
Organism: Mastigoproctus giganteus; assembly: GCF_048544385.1. Classification (NCBI taxonomy): domain Eukaryota; kingdom Metazoa; phylum Arthropoda; class Arachnida; order Uropygi; family Thelyphonidae; genus Mastigoproctus; species Mastigoproctus giganteus. The sequence continues at coordinate 172,343,753 of NC_143585.1, forward strand.
CTGCTAGTTTGTGAGTGACCAGCCCCCAAATTCCAGTCAATATCTGGGAAATTAAAATCTCCCATTATAAGACTCTCTGATTTACTGGCCCACTCTATTTCTCCGAACAGTTTCTTATTATACTCATCAGAATCATTAGGCCTATAGCACACTCCTACTCTCAATTTTGATCTCCCAATGCTTATGTCACACCAAACTGACTCAACACTGCACTGTCCAGCGATGTCGACTGGCTTCACTTCCTTGGTTTTTATGTGTTTCTTAACTAATAGCATAACCCCTCCTCCCTTCCTATCCTGTCTATCCTTTCTGTAGACATTGTACTCCCCAAATTCCAGTTCTGCATGCCTTACATCTGTGTGACACCACGTCTCTGAAATCCCCACAATATCTGCCTTTGATGTTTTGAGCAATACCTCAAATTCATCAAATTTATTTACTAAACTCCTAGCATTGGTGTACACGCAAGTATACATGCACCTGTTCTTTTTCTTAGCTACCCTAACACAACCCATGTGTTTACTTGTACCCCAATGATTCCCAGCAGTCTCTGAAATATCCTGCATCTTATTTTCCAGGCTGCGGCTCATTCCAATAGAAGCAGTGCAAGAATCACTTTCACCTCTGCCAGTGGCTACTGTTAATCTATTAGTCCTTGTATCCCCCCAATCTAGCAATTTTCCGACCCGCCTAACACTGCCTCGATAGCATCAGCAAACATTCTTGCACCCTTTCTATTTAAGTGTATCCCATCCCTGTAGAAGCAGTCTCTCCTGTTAACAAGTACAGACCAGGCTGAAAAAACCTTTACCCCTTGAGCCCTGCACAATCTTTCCAGGGCCGAATTGATTGACAGGGCTCTCATCATATACTCCCTCCTATCGTGTCTGGGCAGAATTGCAGACACTTTCAATTTCAACCCTAATTCACGGCTTTTTTTCATCAGTGACCTGTTTTTGTCAAGTAATTCCGCCGGTCTCCTACTCTTAATATCATTAGTGCCAATGTGTACAATAATATCACCTTTTGTGCCCTTAAAAGATGATATCCGCTCTACAATGTCATCAACTTTTGCCCCTGGCAGACATACCCTGGTCCTGTTCCACCTATCCTTTTTACAAAGCATGTTTCCCATTTCCCTGACAATAGAGTCTCCAACAACTACTAGTTCCTTTGGGACCAGCGCATTCTGCCTTGGGGGTTGCCGCTGTGTTGCGCGATGACCAAGTGCAAGCTCTGGCATTGGTGTGGGCAGCTGAGAGCTTGATGGGCCCCTCACTTGTAATCCTTCGAGGGCATCCACCCTGTCCTTCAAGCTCTCATACAGGCCCATAACAACGCTGAGTTGTCGCCTGATCTCCTTACACTCCTTGCATCGCAGACATACAAAGACATCCCCCGTGGCAGTATCATGTCCCATACTTGACTGCTCCGCAAACATCAAGCAAATAGTGCATCTTAAAAGGCTGTGATTCAGAGGACAACTGCCCCCCTCAGTTCTCCCCTGGGCCACAGCATTCCCATTAGCTTGAGCCTTTTGCTTTGCTGCTCTGGTTTGAGTCATGATTTAGATTTACTTTCAATAAAATTTCAATTTCTGTACAAAATTAAATCCTAAACTTGTATCCAAACACAGTTATAACGCTATATTTATGTTTCAGTAACGAGTGTTATCTACGGAATATTTACGTTTCAGTAACGAGTGTTATCTACGAAATATTTACGTTTCAGTAACGAGTGTTATCTACGAAATATTTATGTTTCAGTAACGAGTGTTATCTACGAAATCCCTTTATATAACTTCCGTATCAAGTTATGTATTAATTATTTATTTTTACTAATTATTTATGTTACGTAACCTAAGTGGTTATATGTATAGTTAAAAATACAATTTAATTGCCAATGAAGTTCGACAAGATTAATAGATTTTACTGATTAATTTTCCCGTAACAATGGCGGATATTTACGAACGGTAAACACGTGTATTTGATACCCTTTCCGATACTAAGTAATACCTACAAAATCTCTATCTAAGTTACTTTAAACTTAAGTACCGTAATAGGAATATAAAGCTACTCTAGAAAATAAGTTAATATGTCAATTTAAACTAATAAAGCAGAAAATAAATCAGAAAAAACTTCTCTGTTCAAGAGCAGGAGAAAGGCCTCGGGTTAGGTAATGGCTAACCTAACCAGAGACCACTGCACTAGAAGAGTTATTGTTGACATCACCCTTCTAGCCAAAGTAATCACTGGAACTTATGAAGCATCTGATATCCTTAGTAAAATCAACTTCAATGCTCCTTATAGACAAGTCAGGAACTTTACACTGTTTCGTCTTGACCCTGCCACCACAGACTTTATGAAGCTCAGTCCACTAAACAGAATCAGCAAATGACTCTCTCACTGACTTCTTTCACAACTCCCAATCACTGATGAACTCAATCCACAAGGTTGTCTCTTCTCTTCAACTGCAAAGTGACTAGCTCTTATCTAATTATTGTAATTTATTATTATTATTTATTTTATTATTTTTCTATTCTCTAACTAATTAATTATTTGTTTACCGGTAACTTAACTTAATGCATACCTCTTTTGTATATATGATTTTAATGTTTAAATCTATATCAATGTTTATCTTCATGTTGGATTTCATATTATTGTTATCAACTCTGTTCATTGTACTGCTCTCAGATACACTGTTAATGGTTACCTGTTGTGTATCTTGTTATTAATAAAAATAAAAATTATGATTCCAAGCAGTATACTTGGCAATAAAGATTTATTTATTTATTTATTTAAATTGATGAAACCAAGAAATAGTAGAGCATCCACTCTACTTCCCTGTTTTGAGCTCCAAGACCTTGACTCCCCCCCCACCCCATGCACACACAAAAAAAAAAAATTGTCTTTGTAACCAGCATCTTGAAAATAGATAGGAAATTAAATGCCAAGAGATTGTAGCACTTAAGGTAATCCATAAATCCCAATAGATACAAAAAATAGTTTTACTTTCCTGTAATTACTTGGTTTGAGGAAACTCAGTGCTGATGAGATTCTTCCACTTGCTCAGATTATACACGTAAAGAAGCATAACAAATTCAATCTGAGGAAGGACAGTTTCAGAATAGATGTGTGGAAATTTGCCTTTAGCCAGCAAGTGGCTGATTGTAGGAACAAACTTCCATCTGTTGTTGAAGTTAACAGCTTAAATGAATTCAAGGAAGGACTAGACAAACTATTGGAGGGAATGGATAGGTGAAATGGGAAGTGTTTGAAGCTTGCTTACTTGCATCATATACCACTATGCCACTGCTAATGCCCATATCCCCAGTAGTGAGTTGTGAATATTTTGGGCTTGCAGTTTTGATGCCTTTTTATTCTTCTTTTTTTTTTTCAAAATAAAGAAATATAATAGATACCTCTTTTCATAACAATATTTTAATATTGTTATGAAAAGAAAAAATAACAATATTGCCACAAATAACATAAACTATCACAAAACATTCAAGAATATAAAAACAAATATCACTTAACAAAATTCTAGAAAAGGTACACAAAAATGACAGATTACATGAAAAAAATTATTACACAAATATTCAAGAAAAATTTATTTTAAAAATTGCCACAAAGAATTTACTTCCTTATTAATATTTATAGTCGATCTTCTGCTTTGGTCAATAGCTGAGCAATGATTACAGATGAAAGTTTTGACATAACAATATGGATCAAACTGAAGCAAATGGTTTCTGATTTAGATTTAGAGAGAGAGAGAGATAATCTTTAATGCCCTTCACGGCCAAAAAGCCAGGGGTTTACATTTTTACAGCCTCCCGAAACTTCCGGGAAAATAGAACAATTAATTTACAAAAACAGGTAATTTTACAAAAGAAAACATATTTTATACAAAGGAGAGAACTCCTTACGAGAGTTAGGTCTGATTGAGCTGACTTAACATCGAGATAAGAGCACCAGCTCAATCAGACAGGAACAGATGCAAGGTACACATGTCAATGCAGATTAGTCCTACTAGACATAATTTTTTTCCTGTAAGTCCGGTCAATAGCGAATTTGTTCAGGTCGGCGTCAAGTGCCTGGGTTTGCTTGAACATCTGCTGAGGGAGGAACCTGTCCGAGAGATGGAGTCGCGCTGAATGCGAGTAGAGCTCGGGATTGGCCCTAAGGGCAGCAGGGGGGATCCTCCAGCCACAGGTATCCCAGAATGAAGGTGTTGCGATTATGCCTGTTATCATCTTGACTGTTGCTAGGAGGCGTTGGTCTTCGACTAAGGTGGGAAGCCGTGGAATCCCGAGAGAGTTGGCAAGCTGCGTGGTGTGAATCAGAGCTGGAAGGTTGTGCTTCCTGTTGGCTCACTTTAGGAGCCAGAATTCTGTGGCAAAGAGTGGTTTCTTTATTGATGGTGCCGCTGACGCCCAAATTTCAGCAGCATAGAGTAAAGGTGGAAAGATGATTGCTCTTATGTACCTCACGGTTGTCTTTTTATCTCTGATATGAAGGAGATGCTGTTTTGCTATCCACCGGAGTCTTGAAGCACGTGTGAGGAGCATGTCTATGTGGGCGTTGAATCGAAGTTTGGAGTCGAATACAACGCCCAGATCACGATGGCTGGATGCAATTGGGATGAGGGTGTTGCCGATCGAAGGCTGGAGAGAAGAAGGAGTTTGCTTCAATGAATACACCATGAATTCGGACTTAGCAGGATTGATCTTGAGCCCGAACTGGCAGAGGTAAGATGTGACTGCAGTGAGAGTGTTGTTAATTTCGGTTTTTACCAGATCAAGGTCTTGACCAGGGATGATGGGAGTGAGTATCTTGATATCATCTGCATAGCTCAGTAGACATCGAGAATGTGCAACCAGTGGGAAGATAATAGATGAGAACAGAAGGCCGGAAAGGACCCCTCCTTGTGGGACTCCTGCGGTGACGGATCTAGTAAGGGTGCGATCTCCTGTATGAAGCTTTATAACTCTGTTATTCAGAAGAGAGGAGAGAAAGCATAATATGTTCCCTGTGATCTGGAAGTGGCATTCCAGGAGAGTGAGTAGTTGGTTTACTTGGACGGCATCAAATGCAGCCTCAATGTCTAAGTAAGTCACAGCTAGTTCGTGCCTTTTCTCGAATGTTGACAAGATAGTATTCGTTGTGGCTAGCAGATTTGTGATCGTTGATCTGTTTGGAAGGGAGTAGTGAATTTGGGCTGGATTACTGGGCATGATCTGCTTGGTGAGGATCGGGAGTAAGGTCTTCTCCAGGAGCTTCAGCAGGCTAGAGGAGTTGGAGATGGGTCGGAAATGTTTAGGTTTCGATGGCGACTGAACTTTGGCTAAAGGTTTGATAAGATAGTTTTCCCATTGCTGTGGGAAAATCTGGTTCGAGAGTAACTGGTTGAAGATAATTAAAAGTGGCTGAATAATGTACGGACTTAGGCATTTGAGCATGAATTGGGGAACTCCATCATCACCAGCGGTTGACGAGGCAGGTAGAGAATTGATGGCGACGATCAGCTGTTGTTTTGTGATCTGAATGGTGCTCAACACTTCTTGCTGGGTGGGCTCTGTTAGTAGAGCCAGATCTGAGTTTGGCATAGGATTACGATTAAATCTTGTGACGAAATCGAGCCACAATTCAGGATCAAATTGCAGAGGAAAATGAAGGTTCACTTTCTTGTATGGAATTTTTCCTTTAGCCAGATCTCGGTTAACGTATAATTTGATTGCCTCAGATTTCATGCGATTAAATTGAGCCCGTGCCCTAGAATAAACGATGCGATCATTGACATTTTGCGACTGTTTCCATGTGCGATGGAGATGTTGCTTCAGCTGGAAACTCATTTTGAGTTCTGAATTCCACCAAAGTCTTGTATATGGACTGATTGTGATTTTTTTAGAGGCGGCATATTTGGCAACCATGTTGATCCAGTTTGTGAGAATGTTCACAGCTATTTCTGGGTCACAAGTCTCTAAGGCCACCCAGGGAATGAGAGAGGCGGCTCTGATGCACTTATCTACGTCAAGTAAGTTGGGGCTAGTGATGTCAACCTTTTTTGTTGTCCTTCTGGTTTCTAATTTGGGGGCTGGCAGATATGCAGTCACATGTATTGGGACATGATCAGAGTCGAATGACGTTTCTGCAATGTAATCAAGGGTGCAAGGGATAGAGGCTAGAACTAGATCTAAGAGGTTGTTCCCCCTGGTTGGAGCTTCATTAATAAGCACATCTCAAGTGTGCCAGAAGATCCTTTTTCATATTAGATAGCGGAGGAGGTAAATTGAAATCACCACAAACTACGTGAGAAGCTGTGGGATGCAGCTGATTGATTATCCAGTTGGAAACTTCAAGGATGATTTGCGGGGAAGGCGTTGGAGGTATGTACACCACACAGAGGTCAAACGTCACGAAGTTGTATCTTAACGTAACGAGGATTGCTTCATAGTTAGGGGAGTTACTGGATTTACTATCCAATAGCTTGAAAGTGGATTTCTTGTAAAATATTGCGACGCCTCCACCCTTGCGTGCAATCCGAGATGTGAATACGACCCCATAATCAGCTAGGGCAGCTGCTGCTAGGAATTCTTCATCGTCATTGAGCAATTCTTCATGATCATTTATGGTCATCATATCTGCTTTGTTTGTTTAATGAACATTGTTTAATGGTCAACAATATTCTTTTTATTGTTACAATATTATTCATCACTCTGAAAGCTCGCTCAGCTTCAGAACTGCTAATCGCAATGGTTTCAAGGATGTTTCTGGTTTTTTTAATTGAAAAGGGAATTTCACTGTACTGTCATTGACAACATCTCTAAAATTATTAATTTTTATTTCATATTTTATTATATATTTCATATTTTATTAGGTAGTCACAGACATTCTCTCAGATAAGCCAAACAAGCTGTGCTTGCTACCTGGAAGTCTAAAACGATGATGGAACTGATATTCGGGTGACGATCAAGTCAAGTGGACCGAATTTCAGCGAAGTCCGGACGGTCTGTGACAGCCAACTCATTTGCTTGCACCTTCACGATGATGGGAATTTTGGTAATCCTGGGTATAACCCCCCCCCCATGTACAAGCACACTGTGGGTGATCACCCAGGTGTAAACCAACATAAGTAGGGGTCAAGGTGTGGCGGGGACACCACACGGAGAAATGTTGCCCTTCCGTGTTACCAGGCAATACTAGGTGGAAGATGAATTGCATCAACCATGCAATACCACCACTTTGCTTATTGGAAGCTTGGTGAAGCCCACGTTTAGTCTCCAGAGCTAAGTTCCGGTTATCTCTTCCCGATCTCTTCCATTATGCATTATGATTGATGTCTTTTGAGGTTATGATGAATACCATGGCGAGATCCAAACTTCCTTACTTTCGAGGGTACAGCTCTAAAACGGTGTTCACAGGCTGGCTGCTAGTTAGTGCACTGGACCAAACCTATTGGTAACTCTCTAGGAGGCTTCCGGATCAGCTACTGTATAATCTTGCTACCTCTACTCTGCCAGATAGTGACTGGAAGGAGTCCAAGTAGTGTGTATGCGAGGGACATTGTCGAGACCAAGTTATGTCAAGGATCTGGGTATATTCTCACCATGTGTACGTCATACCCAAAAATTTCATTACTTCATACAGCATGTCCTCCCTACGACTTTTTCTTACTATTGAATACACCATGAATTATCAAACTAATAGAGTAAGTTTATCTGCGAAAAAATCGAAACTTCCCAAACACTTCAAAGTTCATTTCACAAATATACATGGTCTCAGTTCTAATCTCAATAATGTCCATTTCCACTTGGTATGACAAACCCCATGTGCTATTTGACAGAATCTCAGTTATCAGTTGATTCAACCACTGCTCATCTCAGTTGCCCAAATTATTCGCTGTATGATTCCTTTTGCCTCAAAGGTGGTATTGTGCATATGTCCATTCCGATATCCCCTGTCAGAGACTTGGTAATTTGGAATCTCTAATTTTCGATCTTCTCTGGCTTAAAATCTCTATACCTCATTCTGTCGAATTCATCTGTTGTCTCTACCATTCTCCCAACTCCACCAATCAATTGGAAGTCTTTGACTTCCTCTCTTTCCAACTTGACTTTCTCCAGTCCAACTTTCTTGATGATTTTAATGTTCACCACTCCAGCTGGCTTCATTTTCAAGTCACACAGACCCAGCTGGTCAAGATGCTGGGCTTTTGCTATTATTAACGACTTCACACAGATTGTTCATTTACGTACCAGAATACCAGACAATTCTAACCATTCTAGCCAATACCCCTGATCTTTTTCTACCAAACAACGCTTCTAAGTACACGTTTGAAGTAAGTGGCCCTTTAGGCACATGAGATCACAATTTGGTGATTGTCTCTTCTCCAATGGAGCCTTTATCTCATTGCTATTCCCAGTCTCGTGTTGGTTGGCATTACAAGAATGAAAAATAGGATGACCTGCTGGATTTCTTTTCTTCTTTTCCTTGGTCGGATTACTGTTTCACAACTTCTGATGTCAATGTTTCCTCAGATCGTGTCCGTAAAATGATTCTTGTAGGAATGAAATCCTTTATTCCACACTCCACTTTAAAATCTCGTCCTTTATCTAAACCTTGGTTTTCCAATAAATGTGCTAAGACTGTTCAAGAGAATAATGTTTCATATCATAATTGGCTTGTTTCCTTCAGTTTCATTTTCTACATACACCAAAGCTCACAACAATTGTAAAGCAGTTATTAATCAGTCCAAACTAGATTTTGAACAGGCTAAGAGTCAAAAACTTGCTTCTTCCCATAATGGTAACCGAGCATTCGGGTCTCTTGCCAAAGCTATTGGCCACAATGTTTGCCCATCTCTGCTCCCACCTCTGTCAAAACCAGATGGTTCTATTGTCACTTCAGCCAAAGATAAAGCTGATCTGCTAGCATCCCATTTTTCATCCAACTCATGTATTAATGATCTTAGTAAAACGCCTCCGACCATTCCCAACATGCTCCATTCAATGCCTCCTGTTGTCTTCAGTCAAAAGGATGTCAGAAGGATTTTGATGAATCTTGATGCTAAGAAAGCTCCAGGTCCGATGGTATTTCTCCCTTGTTCTCAAAACCTGTGCTCTTGAACTTACTCCTATCTTAGCTGCCTTTTTTCACTTTCTTATTCCAAAGGTGTTTTTCCTTCTGCTTGGAAATTTGCTCATATCCGGCCAGTTCCTAAAATGGGTGACAAATCCCTCTCATCCAATTATCGTCCTATTGCAATTACTTCTACTCTTTCTAAAGTAATGGAGAAATCAATTAACCGCCAACTCTTAAACTACCTAGAAACCTTCAGTCTGATCAATGATCGCCAGTATGGATTCCGTCAGTGTCGATCCACTAGTTATTCTGTCTTATGTTACCCATTTATGGACTAATTCAATGGAAAGGTTCCGTGAAACACAAGTAGTTGCTCTTGACATCTCAAAGGCTTTCGATCGTGTTTGGCATAAAAGTCTTCTAAACAAGCTTCCATCTTATGGTTTGCCAACTGTTTTTTGGATTTGGTTATCCTGTTTTCTCTTTTACCTCTCACTGAGGATGATGGCAGATGACTCTCTGTCTTCTAACTTCTCCACTAATGCTGGTGTCCCCCCAAGGTTCAGTTTTTTTCATCATTCTTTTCCTCTTGTATATTAATGACCTTCTTCCATTGACCAAAAATCCTATCTATAGTTTTGCCAATGATAGCATTGCATTCAACTTTCCAGTTTGAGAAACCTAGCCCTGCTCAATCAGCTTCAACTTCCCGAATATCTGCTACCAATTCCTTAAATGCCAATCTCCAGGTAATTCTCCAGTGAGGCAAAGGCAACTTAGCTGATTTTAATCCTTCTAAACTCAATCCTGTCTTATATCTTGCAAAAAGGATTCTTCTGCTCCAACGCTTATCCATGGTGACATTCTGATTTCTAGACAAAATGATATATCTCTTTTAGGGAGTACCCTGACTTCTACAAGCACATTACAAATATTGCTTCCTTTGCATCTGAAAACTTGGTTTTATCTTTTGCTCTCAGCATTACTTTTCTTCCAAAGAACTGTTCACTCTGTACAAATTGCAAATCTCACCCTACCATGGAATATTGTTCCCATATCTGGGGCGGTGCCCTCAAAACCTCTCTCAGGCTTCTAGATTCCATTCAGAAGAGGGCAGTTAGGTTAATTATTGACTCATCTCTAACAGAGACTCTCCACTCTCTGTCTCATAGACAGTACTGTTTCTGCTGCATGCCTTTTCTACAGATACTTCCATGGGCACTGTTCTTCTGAATTGGCTTTTATAATTCCCGCTCTCTCTTTCAAAACAGTCCAAACACGTGCCAACAGCAGCCAACATCCATTTACTGTCCAACTTCAAACTCACAGAACCAACTTTTCATCTTCCTCATTTATTCATTCAACTGCCGTTTTCTGGAACAACCTTCCTTCATACATATTTCCTGAAAATTACAGTCTACAGAAGTTCAAGTCTAATGTCAACAAATATCTCCCTTCATCTTATCAAGCTCCAACCCATGCACAGTACTAAGTACCATAGGATCTAATACCTCTAGTGTTTTGGGTTTTCATAAAAAAAAATTAAAATTCATCCATATTTTCATGTAGCATATATTTAAAATTTCTTTCAATGCCTCATTGTAAATGATATCATTATTTTCTTTATTTAATTTTAAATTACTCTGTTGTATTAATCCTTTAAGGATAAAATCTCCTCTTTAATCCTTTAAGGATAAAATACCCTTAATCCTTTAAGGCTAAAAAAATGAAGTTTAATAACTTGTCACAAGGTAATTTTTTAAATATGTTCTTACTTTTGATTTTGAATCTTTCAACTTCTTTTGACTTCAACATGCTCTTAATTTTAGATTTATAATTTTCTTCAGAATTTTTCAAATTATCAATAACACCGATAGTTTTAATAATTAATTTATCTGTTTTTACTACAGTGATGATGCGACTTTGTAAAGCTTCTAAAAGGTATGAGTGCTCCTGCAGAATGTCAATCATTGGTGCTAAATTTTTAAGTAATTCCAGATTTAAAAGTCAGTTTAATAATCCCGAATATTTAACTTCCGATTCAAAATGTTTGCACAGAGTGGGATAATTCCACCGAACCGCAATTGCCATCCACAAGCTCCATTGCGGTGTGAGCACATGACCAATCTTTATAATTTAAACATCAAGTTACAATAGCAACATCAAGTTAGCAAACATCTGTCTGTGGGGCCATGAGGTTTGTTAGGGTGGATCTATTTGCGACTGCAAAACGGAACTGTTTTGGTTTCTGTGACATCAGTTGTTTGTTTAATGCTGGAAAGAGTACCTTTTCAAGAAGTTTGAGGAGGGTAGAAGAAGTTGAGATTGGTCTGAAATCTTTTAGGCTTGTTGGTGCTTTAACCTTAGGCAGTGGACTCACAGAGTATTCATTCCATTGAGCAGGGAAAACTTGTATGAAAAGAACCGAGTTGTAGATTGAGAGCAATGCATCTAGGATGTAGGGGCTAAGGCACTTAATTATGAAGTGAGGTATCTTATCTCGGCCGGCGGTACTAGATGGACGCAAGCAGTTAATAGCATATATCAGTTGTGGTCTTGTGATGGAAATTATGGAAACGTCATCAGTAAGGGAAAATTGAGAGTTTTGGAGAATTTCTGCAGAAGCGGAATTGGCTTTGAATCTTTTTATGTAGTCCATCCAGTTATCTAGATCAGCGGTTCTCAAACTTTCTGAGCCCACGCCTCCCTTGACCTGTAAAATTTTCCCAGTGCCTCCCTTGAAGTAAAGCATCTATAATTGTGCAATTTCTTATTTTTAATATGTTAATACAATAATTATTAATACTACATGAAATAATAAGCATCTGTAGTTCTAAATTAGGTTAGTAATTTAGAACTAAGGATGAAAACATCTGAGAACCAAAACATCTAAATTACTAGCGATTATTATCAGTAAGTAATCAAGCCAAAAACAATAAAAAACACAATTGCACACCGCTGAAACCATATTTTCAACCATGCAGCTAATGCTATATCTACCTATATATGTCATACATAGTACGCACTAAATTATATATATTACATTACATCATATCAATCATAATTCATCAATCCATTTCAGCAAAATATAATTTTTTTTTTCCAAATAAATGTTTATTTCATGTTTATATCGAAGTTAGAGTGAGATAGGTGACAGTAAATGCTTTAAAAAATAGGTTATAAAATTCAATGTTATGTTATAAAAGTTTATTTATATGTATATATTTTTTTATTTATATGTTATGTTATGAAAATTACATTTCTGTTAAACTTTTCACGCCTCCTTTTGCACTAGTCAACGCCTCCCCAGGGAGGTGCACCTCCCAGTTTGGAAACTGCTGATCTAGATCAAGATTTGAATTAATGAGACTGTGTCTGGATGGATATGGCACTTTTCCTTTAGACAAGGTAGCATCGGTGTATCTCTTAATGGCTGATGCCTTGAGTCTGTTGAAAATAGCTCTTGCTCTGGAATACAGGATTTGACCTTGGGTTGTGCCAGAGACTTTCCATTGCCTGTGAAGGTACTGCTTGTTGTGAAAACTGCATGTCCACCAAGCTCTAGTCCTTGAGGAAATGCATACGGTTTTGGCTGATGCATAGAGGGTGACTGTATTTATCCATCTTATGATTAGATCAACTGCAAGGATAGGGTCACATCCATCAAGCACATGCCATGGAATAGACTTCACTGCCTCGAGGCACTTTTTTGGGATCCAGAAAAGTAGGAGAAAATATGATTTTCTTTTTTACAGTATTATGGCAATTGAAGCTGGGCATAGGCAGAACAAGAAGAAATGCAATTGGGTCGCGATCTGATTTGAAGGACGTTTCTGGTGGAATGTCGACTCTGCAAATGTCGATTAGTGCCTCTCATTGATAATCGTAAATTTTAATGGACAGAGATTGTTCATTAGTCGCTGAAGGAGAGGACTCAGATAGGGTGGAATATTAAAATCGCCACAGAGAATGTGAGTAGCAGAAGGGTGTAACGTACTCATTATCCAGCCGGTATCATCTTCAATTGTTGCAATATCTGGAGCTCGGGTATGTAGATTGCCGCTAAATCGATTAAACAGGCATTAAACTTCACAGTCACGAGTATTCCTTCATAAAATAAGGAGTTGCTAGATGTGACATGCACAAGTTTCAGGTTGGAATCTTTGACAAAAATGGCAACACCGTTGCCTCTACGTTGAGATCTTGATGTGAAGAACGATGAAAATCCAGTGGCCGGAGCATAGGCTACTGACTCCTAGTCAGGTTCAAGCCATGTTTCTGAAAGACAAATTATATCCATGCTGTTAGACAACAAGAGTTGTTCCAGGGTTTCAAGCTTATTTCGGAGGCTCTGGACATTTTGGTAGAACTCTAAGAGTGAGTTGTAAGGGAATTTTTATAAGTGGTGATCTATTTGATGTTTTTGAACATTTGAACAGATTCAGTCTAGTGGAAATTAAACTGTTAATTGAAAGTTTTTTTTTTTTTTTATGAGAACCCCAAACACAAGAGGTATTAGAACCTATAGTATTAGTACCGTGCTTGGGTTGGAGTTTGAGAAGACGAAAGAAGATATTTGCTGATATTGGACTTGAACTTCTGTAGATTGTAATTTTCAGGAAATACGTATGAAGGAAGGTTGTTCCAGAATACGGCAGTTGAATGAATAAATGAGGAAGATGAAAAGTTGGTTCTGTGGGTTTGAAGTTGGACAGTAAATGGATGTTGGCTGGTGGCGGCACGTGTTCGGACTGTTTTGAAAGAGAGACCGGGAATTATAGAAGTCAATTCAGAAGAACAGTGCCCATGGAAGTATCTGTAGAAGAGGCATGCAGCAGAAACAGTGCGTCTATGAGAAAGCGAGTGGAGAGACTCTGTTAGAGATGAATCATTAATTAACCTAACTGCCCTCTTCTGAATGGAATCAAGAAGCCTGAGAGAGGTTTTGGGGGCACCACCCCAGATGTGGGAACAATATTCCATGGCAGGGCGGATTTGCGATTTATTTATTCAGAGTGAGCAGCTGTTTGGAAGAAAAGTAACGCCGAGAGCGAAAGAGAAAACCAAGTGTTTTAGATGCAGAGGAAGCAACATTTGTAATGTGCTTGTGCCAAGAGAGATTAGAAATCAGGGTTATCCCCAAAAGAGATATATCATTTTGCCTAGAAATCGGAGTGTCACTAAAGATAAGCATAGGAGCAGAAGAATACTTTTTGCGAGATATAATACAAGATTGAGTTTTAGAAGGGTTGAAATCAACTAGGTTGTCTTTGCCCCACTGGAGAATTACCAGAAGATCGGCATTTAAGGAATTGGCAGCAGATTTTCGAGAACTTGAAGCTGATTGAGCTGGACAAGGTTTCTCAAAATGGAAAGTTGAATGCAATGTGCTATCATCGGCAAAACTATGGATAGGATTTCCAGTCAATGGGAGGTCATTGATATTCAAGAGGAAAAGAGTGGGGGAAAGAACTGAACCTTGGGGGACACCGGCATTAGTGGAGAAGTTAGAAGACAGAGAGCCATCTACCATCATCCTCAGTGAGCGATCAGAGAGAAAACTGGATAACCAATTACTAAAAACAGTTGGCAAACCATAAGATGGAAGCTTGTTTAGAAGACCTTTATGCCAAACACGATCAAAAGCCTTTGAGATGTCAAGAGCAACTACTTGTGTTTCACCGAACCTTTCCATTGAATTAGTCCATAAATGGGTAACATAAGCCAGAATATCGCCAGTGGATCAACACTGACGGAATCCATACTGGCGATCGTTGATCAGACAGAAGGTTTCTAGGTAGTTTAAGAGTTGGCGGTTAATTGATTTCTCCATTACTTTAGAAAGAGTAGAAGTAATTGCAATGGGACGGTAATTGGATGGGAGGGATTTGTCACCCTTTTTAGGAACTGGCTGGATATGAGCAAATTTCCAAGCAGAAGGAAAATCACCTTTGGAATAAGAAAGTGAAAAAAGGCGGCAAAGAATAGGAGTAAGTTCAGGAGCACAGGTTTTGAGAACAAGAGGAGAAATACCATCAGGACCTGGAGCTTTCTTAGCATCAAGATTCATCAAAATCCTTCTGATATCCTTTTGACGGAAGACCAAAGGAGGTATTGAATGGAGCGTGTTAGGAATGGTGGGAGGTGTTTTCCCAAGATCATTAATACATGAGCTTGAAGAAAAATGGGATGCTAGCAGGTCAGCTTTATCCTTGGCTGAAGTGACAACAGAACCATCTGGTTTGGACAGAGGTGGGAGCAGAGATGGGCAAAAGTTGCGGACAATAGCTTTGGCAAGAGACCAGAATGCTCGGCTACCATTAGGGCAAGAAGCAAGTTTTCTACTCTTAGCCTGTTCAAACTCTAGTTTGGACTGATTAATAACTGCTTTACAATTGTTGCGAGCTTTGGTGTAGGCAGAAAATGAAACTGAAGAATTAGAAACAAGCCAATTACGATATGCAACATTCTTCTCTTGGACAGCCTTAGCACATTTATTGGAAAACTAAGGTTTAGATAAAGGACGAGATTTTAAAGTGGAGTGTGGGATAAAGGATTCCATTCCTGCAAGAATAATTTCACTGACACAATCTGAGCAAACGTTGACATCAGAAGTTTTGAAACAGTAATCAGACCAAGGAAAAGAAGAAACGAAGTCTCGCAGGTCATCCCATTTTGCATTCTTGTAATGCCAAACAATACGAGGTTGGGAATAGCCATGAGATAAAGGTTCCATTGGAGAAGAGACTATCACCAAGTTGTGATCTGAAGTGCCTAAAGGACCTCTCACTTCAACCTTGTACTTAGAAGGGTTGTTTGTGTGAAAACGATCAAGCGTATTGGATGTATGATTAGGATTGTCCGGTATTCTTGTAGGTAAATGAACAATCTGTGCTAGGTCATTATTAATTGCAAAAGCCTCAGCATCTCGACCTGCTGGGCCGGTGTGACTAGAAAACAGAAGCCAGCTGGAGTTGTGAACGTTAAAATCACCAAGGAAAATTACCTCACTGTTAGGAAAGCTGGACTGGAGAAAGTCAAGTTGCAAAGAGAGGAAGTCAAAGAGCTCCAAGTGATTAGTGGAGTTGGGAGAACGGTAGAGACAACAGATGAATTTTACACAATGAGGTAGAGAGATTTTAAGCCAGAGAAGATCAAAGAGAGGAGATTCCAAATTGCCAAGTCTCTGACAGGGAATATTAGAATGGACATATGCACAAGTACCACCTTTGAGGAAAAAGGAATCATACAGCAAATAATTTGGACATCTGAGATGAGCAGTAGTTGAATCAACTGATAACTGAGATTCAGTCAGAAAAAGTACATGAGGTTTGGAAGACTGCAAGTGGAAATGGACATCGTTGAGATTGGAATTGAGACCACGTATATTTGTGAAATGAATTAGGAAGAGCTTGGGAGGTTTAGATCTTTTCGCAGATAAGCTTGCTCTATTATTTTGACAATTCATGGTGTATTCAATAGTAAGAAAAAGTGGGTGGGACATGCTGTATGAAGTAATGAAATTTTTGGATATGGCGTACATGTGGTAAGAATATACCCAGATCCTTGACATAACGTGGCCTCGACAATGCCCCCCGCATACACACTACTCGAACTCCCTCCAGTCACTATCTGGTAGAGTAGAGGTAGCAAGATTATACACTAACTGATCCGGAAGCCTCCTAGAGAGTTACCAATAGGTTTGGTCCGGTGTACTATCTAGCGGCCGGCCTGCGAACACCGTTTTAGAGCTGTACCCTCGAAATGTAAGGAATATTGGATCTCACCACGACATTCATCATAACCTCAAAAATCATCAATCATACTGCATGATGGAAGAGATAGGGAAGGGTTGGCCAGAACTTAGCTCAAGAGACTAAACATGGGTTCCACCACTTCAAGCCTCCAATAAGCAAAGTGGTGGTATTTCACCGGTTGATGAGAGTCATCTACCACCTAGTACTGCCTGGTAACATAGAGGGGCGGCGTACCTCCATGTGGTGTGGGCGCCACACCTCGACCCCTGCTTACGTTGGTTCACACCTGGGTGGTCACCCACCATGTACTTGTGCATGAAGGTTATACCCAGGATTACTAACAGTCCCACCATCATGAAGGTGCAAGCAGAGGATTTGGCTGTCATAGCCCATCTGGACTTCACCGAAATTAGGTCCACTTGACTTGAGTGTCACCCGAATATCAGTTCCATCAGCGTTTTAGATTACCAGGTAGCAAGAACAGCTTGTCTGGCATATCTGAGAGAATGTCTTTGACGACCTCAAGGAAAGTGATTGAAAAGCAGGATTATGAGGTGTCACATCAGTACGTTTATACGCAGTAGCTGGGGCAAGAAAGTGATCGGAGCTGGACATGTGGTGCAGTGGTTTTTGACAGTCGAGAGACACTAGTGCAGTTTCACAATTAGTTAGTCATACTGGGGGGGGGGAGCCTGGTGGACAGTAGCAGTAGTGCGTAGCACACACTTCTTGATGAGACCAGGGTTCGAGCCCGTGACCACCAAATACGGGGGATGCGGAAGGTCAGGGAATGACCATCGTATATCCCCAGCCCGGATAAAGGATGAGGGTTCGCGTCAGGAAAAGCATCCGGCCATAAACATTTCATGCCAAAACAATAAAAACGCTTATCCCCTATATATATATATATATAAAGGAAAAAGGCGAAGACAAAAAAAAAAAAAAAAGCAGGGGGAGCCGTATCATCCTTCAGTTTTGCTCAAAAGATGAAGTTGAAGTGGATGGTTTTGGGTCTTTCAATTCATAAAAAGGCCTGATTAGAGTGCCAACTAGCCACAGATGTGGAAGCAACAGATCTGAATGCCCGACTTTCGCAAACTACTCTAAGGACAAATAATTCAGCGTTTTCTTGAGTAAATTTGCAGATACTTTGGTATGCAGTTCTTTACTCATTGCTGCCTCAATATCTTCAGCAGTTGTCAGTGGCCCCAGTCAGGAAATAAAAAAAGGCTTGTGTGCTGGGAGGTGGGAGGCTTGCTCATTGATCTCAGAATAGAGGATGTGGAGGTACCCAATCCTAATCTGACACTTTTCTTAGATATTGGCAAGGTAACTCATAATTTGAAAGGGTGACCTGGAGAAATGAGGGTTCTGATTAGGTGTCAATTGAGGAGATGAAACGGAATGGGTAGCAGCGATTTCAACCCAAGATTGTTTGTTCATGACAGGTACGCAATGGCTGCCTGGATTTATCTAGAAATATCTAAAAATATTTAAAAATATATTATCTAGAAATATCTAAAAATATTTAAAAATATATTATCTAGAAATATCTAAAAATATTTAAAAATATTTATCTAGAAATATCTAAAAATATTTAAAAATATATTATCTAGAAATATCTAAAAATGATACATTTCTTTTATATATTATTTTATAGAATCATCTAATACTAATTTCAAAAGATGAGCCATGCAATGCCAAATAACGATGTTTGGATACTGTTGTAAAAGTCTGGTGGAAACACTGGGCTTTTTCCCCATCAGAACAAAATCCACTAAGATTTTAGCATTAGCATTAGTAGAGGCATATGATGCAAGAAAGCAAGCTCATGCAGCATCGGCCAGAAAAAAAAGAAAGAAAGAAAAAACTTCCACTTCACCCCTCCGTTCTTTCGAAATAACCGTCCAGCTGAGCCTTAAATTTATTTAGGCTATCAACTTCTGCAACAAGGGATGGAAGTCTGTTCCACCAACCAATTACCCGCTAGCTAAAGGCAAATTTTCAAACATTTGTCATACATCTGTCTTTCCTCAATTTAAATTTATGCCATCCCAGGTGCTTATTCTGAGCAAGAGGAAGAATCCCATCAGCATTGAGCACGCTCAAACCATTCAAGGCTTTAAACACCTCTATCAGATCACCTCGCCGGGGCTTAGTCTCCAGACACTGTAATTTGCAAAACTTAAGCCCTTTCTTCGTAAGAGCAACCCTTTGTTCCATTCACTAATCTTGTTGCCCATCTCTGTACTCGTTCCAGCAGCTCTACATCCTTCTTGAAATGAGGCCTCCAGACCTGTATACAGTACTCAAGGTGTGGCTTGACCATTGCCTTATACAAGGGAATAATCACCTATTTATCCCTGCTAGAAAAATTCCTGCATATCATTGATAAGACACCATGAGCTACTCTGGCAGCCTGTCTGCACTAATCAGAGAACTTCATATCTGCCTGCACAATTACCCCCAGGTCCTTTTCATTCTCTATCACTGTCAGTGTAGTACCACAGAGTTGATACGTTGCTCTGGGGTTGCTGTTTCCCATATGTAGTACTTTACATTTGTCAATGTTAAACTTCATTTGCTGCCTTTCAGCCCATCTGCTCAACCTTTCCAGATCCTGTTGCAGCAGCATAGCATCAGTAGTGTCCTTAACAACCCTGCCAACTTTTGTATCATCTGTAAACTTGGACATTAAGCTTGATATACCATCATCAATATCATTTATAAATACAGAAAACAGCAATGGACCCAACACTGAACCCTCAGGGACTCCACTGATAACATTAGTCCACGATGAGCAGTGTCCATTGATTACCTCTCTCTCTCTCTCTCTCTCTCTCTCTCTCTCTCTCTCTCTCTCTCTCTCTCTCTCTCTCCTCCCCCTCAACCACCCCTTTATCCATAGCAGCAATTTGCCTCCAATGCCACACTGCTCCAATTTGTGCAGCAGTCTTCCATGTGCAACAGTAACAAAAACAAAAACCTTTCTAAGATCCAAGTATATAATATCAAAGTTATTCCCTGCATCCAGTTCTTTTGTGACTGCATCATAGTATCCAATCAAATTGGTCAGGCAAGACTTCCCCTTAACAAAACCATGCTGTGTCTGATATATAACCGACGTCATGTCTAGATGACCCTGCAGTGCTTCTTTAACCAGTGCCTCCATTAATTTTCCTGGAACAGAAGTTAAACTCACAAGTCTATAATTAATTGTGTCAACCTTTAATCCTCCTTTGTGAATGGGGTCACATTTCCACATCTCCAGTCTGTGGATACCTACCCTGAGTCCGAGGAAGCTCTCATAATTATGGCTAAGGGTTTGCTTACTTCCTTTGCTGCCTCCTTTAATATAACTGGATAGATCCCCATCCACCACAGGTGCCTTTCTTGTGTTTATCTTCAACAATTTCTCCTCCACTTTACTCTCAGTTATTACAAGATTATCTAGCTTACTGCCAGAGTTGAATACACCTCTGGCATTCCCCTCGCTGAATAATTCCTCATGTGTGAATGTTGATGCAAAATATTAATTTAGTTTGTTAGCTACCTGAGCAGGATCATCAACAGTTGAACCATCGATATCAAGAGGACCAATCTGATTCATCCCCTTCCTTCTAGAGTTTAAATAATTAAAGAACTCTTTGCTGTTTTTCTTTCCATCCCTTGCCAAATATTAGCATTAGCATTAGTAGAGGCATTTGATGCAAGAAAGCAAGCTTATGCAGCATCAGCCAAAAAAAAAAAAAAAAAAAAAAAAACTCACTTCCACTTCACCCCTCTGTTCGTTCAAAATACCTGTCCAGCTGAGCCTTAAACTTATTTAGGCTATCAACCTCCACCACAAGGGATGGCAGTCTGTTCCACCAACCAACCACCCGGTGGCTAAAGGCAAATTTCCTCACGTCTATCCTACATCTGTCTTTCCTCAATTTGAATTTATGCCCTCTCAGGTGATTTTTCTGAGCTAGAGGAAGAATCCCATCAGCATTGAGCATGCTTAAACCATTCAAGGCTTTATACACCTCTATCAGATCACCTTGCTGGTGCCTAGTCTCCAGACACTGTGATTTGCAAAACTTAAGCCGTTCTTCGTAAGAGCACCCCTTTGTTCCATTCACTAATCTTGTTGCCCTTCTCTGTACTCGTTCCAGCAGCTCTACATCCTTCTTGAAATGAGGCCTCCAGACCTGTATACAGTACTCTAGGTGTGGCCTGACCATTGCCTTATACAATGGAATAATCACCTCCTTATCCCTGCTGGAAAAATTCCTGTATATCATTGACAATACTCCATGAGCTACTCTTGCAGCCCGTCTGCACTGTCAGAGAACTTCATATCTGCCTGCACAATCACCCCCAAGTCCCTTTCATTCTCTACCACTGTCAGTGTAGTACCACAGAGTTGATACTTTGCTCTAGGGTTGCTGTTTCCCATGTGTAGTACTTGACATTTGTCAATGTTAAACTTCATTTGCCACCTCTCAGCCCATCTGCTCAACCTTTCCAGATCCTGTTGCAGCAGCATAGTGTCAGTAGTGCCCTTGACAACCTTGCCAACCTTTGTATCATCTGCAAACTTGGACATTAAGCTTGATATACCATCATCAATATCATTTATAAATACAGAAAACAATAATGGACCCAACACTGAGCCCTGAGGGACTCCACTAATAACATTAGTCCACGATGAGCAGTGTCCATTGATTACCACTCTCTGTCTTCTCCCCCTCAACCACCCCTCTATCCATAGCAGCAATTTGCCTCCAATGTCACACTGCTCCAATTTGTGTAGCAGTCTTCCATGTGCAACAGTATCAAAAGCCTTTCTAAGATCCAAGTATATAATATCAAAGTTATTCCCTGCATCCAGTTCTTTTGTGACTGCATCATAGTATCCAATCAAGTTGGTCAGGCAAGACTTCCCCTTAACAAAACCATGCTGTGTCTGAGCTATAACTGAAGTCTTGTCTAAATGATCCTGCAGTGCTTCTTTAACCAGTGCCTCCATTAATTTTCCTGGAACAGAAGTTAAGCTCACAGGTCTATAATTACTTGTGTCAGCCTTTGATCCTCCTTTGTGAATTGGGGTCACATCTGCACATTTCTAGTCTATGGGTACCTCCCCTGAATCCAAGGAAGCTCTCATAATTATGGCTAAGGGTTTGCTTACTTCCTTTGCTGCCTCCTTTAATATAACTGGATAGATCCCATCCACCCCGGGTGCCTTTCTTGTGTTTATCTTCAACAGTTTCTCTTCCACTTCACCCCCAGTTATTTCAAGATTCTGTAGCTTACTGCTAGAGTTGAATACACCTCTGGCATTCCCCTTGCTGAATAACTCCTCATGTGTGAATGTCGATGCAAAATATTCATTTAGTTTGTTAGCTACCTGAGCAGAATCATCAACAGTTGACCCATCAATATCAAGTGGACCAATCTGATTCATCCCCTTCCTTCTAGAGTTTACTTAAGTAAAGAACTCTTTGCTGTTTTTCTTTGCATCCCTTGCCAAGGATTTCTCGTAATCTGCCTTCGCCTGCCTAACCTCCTTTGTAACTTGGTTGCATATCAACTTGTATCTATCATAGGCTTCTGTGTCATGTGTTAATTTGTAAGTATCCCATGCATTTTTCTTCTCTGCCATATGCCTCATTAGTTCATCTGACATCCATTTTGGCCTAAACCTTGAACAATATTTCTTAGTTGGTATGTAAAGCTTAGTAGCTTCCAAGATAAGTTCTTTGAATGCTTCCCATTTTGAATTTGCTGTTGGTAACATCATTAGTTGGTCCCTTTGTATAGAATTTAAATACTGTCTCAGTCCATCGTAGTCGCCTTTACGGAAGCAATAACCCTTCCCTTTACCCCTAATGGTAGTTACCTCTTTCAGTAAATCCCACTTCAGCACATTGTGATCACTGCCACCTAGTGGTTCATTTATCTGCAGATTCTTAATGCATGAAGAATCACTGCTGATAATCAAATCAAGAGTATTACTCCCTCTAGTTGCCTCCCGAACATGCTGATGTAGAAAACAATCATCCAATAAATCCACAAAAGCCCTGCTAGTGTGTGAGTAACCAGCCCCCAAATTCCAGTCAATATCTGGGAAATTAAAATCTCCCATTATAAGACTCTCTGATTTACTGGCCCACTCTATTTCCCTGTACAGTTCCTTATTATACTCATCAGAGTCATTAGGCCTATAGCACACTCCTACTCTCAATTTTGATCTCCCAATGCTTATGTCACACCAAACTGACTCAACACTGCACTGTCCAGCGATGTCGACTGGCTTCACTTCCTTGGTTTTTATGTGTTTCTTAACTAATAGCATAACCCCTCCCCCCTTCCTATCCTGTCTATCCTTTCTGTAGACGTTGTACTCCCCAAATTGCAGTTCTGCATCCCTTATATCTGTGTGACACAACGTCTCTGATATCCCAACAATATCTGCCTTTGATGTTTTGAGCAATACCTCAAATTCATCAAATTTATTTACTAAACTCCAGCATTGGTGTACACGCAAGTATACCTGCACCTGTTTCTTTTCTTAGCTACCCTAACACAACCCATGTGTTTACTTGTACCGCAATGGCTCCCAGCAGTCTCTGAAATACTATGCATCTTGTTTTTCAGGCTTCTGCTCATTCTAATAGAAGCAGTGCAAGAATCTCTTTCACCTCTGCCAGTGGCTACTGTCAATCTATTGGTCTTTGTCTCCCCCAAGCTAGCAGTTTTCCGACCCACCTAACACTGCCTCGATAGCATCAGCAAATATTCTTGCACCCTTTCTATTTATATTTCTCGTAATCTGCCTTCGCCTGCCTAACCTCCCTTGTAACTTGTTTACAGATCTACTTATATCTATCATAGGCTTCTGTGTCACGTGTTAATTTATATGTATCCCAAGCATTTTTCTTCTCTGCCATATGTCTCATTAGTTCATCTGACATCCATTTAGGCCTAAACATTGAACAATATTTCTCAGTCGGTATGTAAAGCCTAGTAGCTTCCAAGATAAGTTCTTTGAATGCTTCCCATTTTGAATTTGCTGTTGGTAACATCATCTGTTAGTCCCACTGTATAGAATTTAAATACTGTCAATCCTTTACCCCTGATGGTAGTTACCTCTTTGAGTAAATCCCACTTCGGCACACTGTGATCACTGCCACCCAGTGGTTCTGTAACACACACCTACTCTCATTTTTCCTATCCCAGTGCTTATGTCACACCAAACAGACTCAAGATTGCATTGTCCGCCAACATCAATTGGATGCACTTCCTTAGATTTTATGTTTCCTAACTTACAGCATAATCCCTCCTCCCTTCTTGTCCTGTCTATCCTTTCTGTACACACTGAATATACTTTTCTGTACACTTTTTTTTTAAACTTAAAAATTAAATTATATTTTATTTTTTTCCTCAAACCATCAAAATTACATTATATTTTTTTTCCCTAAACCATTAAAATTACATTATATTTTAGTGGTTTTTTTTAATATACTAGCTTCTATATGGCTAATAATTTTAGCAACTGGGTTTTAAAATGGAACACAAAAAATCTACTGACACAAAAATATAGATATTCAAAATTTGTGAATATAGAAATTATATTCTCACAGAATGTAATAAAATTGGTTCAAATAATGTCCTGTTTAATGTTTCATTTTAATGAACTTACAACTTTCTTCACAGGATTCAGAAGGGAAGTACTTGTATAACATGATGACAACTTGAAGTCCACAGGCCTAACAAAGAAAACAAAATCATTCTGATGAATATGATCAAGCAGGAAAAATCTTTTGTAATCTTTAACTAATCTTTTGTGTTATTTTTCATCAATCTAAGCTAAAAGCTACTGCACAAGTTTGTAATATAATCTTTCAAATGGAAAGGATTCAGTTTTCCTCAGAAATCAAATGGAGAAAGAAAGACAAAAAATAAAATAAAACGGGAAAAAAATGAATCCAAAAGCTCTCTATTAGTGGGTGAAAAGTGAGCAGACACCATGATATGTCTTACTACTTTTGGTTACAACATGGTTTTAGTTATATCATTGATAAAATTGAACAGAATGCTAAATCCCTAACCACTAGGTAGAAAATGGGTATATTTTTGGCATCATTTAATAAATAATACAGGGATTACCTTGATCTCTTTATAGGAAGGCTTCTTATCCAACTCTCCATGATGGACTACATCATGCAAATTAAATAAATTACAATAAAATTAATAGACTACATTTTAATGTGTTCCATATCAATACCTACTACACCAACTTAATAACTCAGAATTACCGTTGAGGCACCAACCCAACTCCAAAACTATCAACCAAGCCACAACCATCAGTACAGGAAAACATTATGTCAAATTTACTCATAGTAGAAAGAACAAATAAATAAGAAATAATTGAAGACAGATTTCTTCCTCCTTAAGTTTGACGGAAACTTTTCGATACTTCGTGTTCACAGGACAGAATGAAACTAAAAAATGCGCCAATGCGCAGGTATTTTAAACTAAATTTAGTCCTCGTCACACATGCGTTTATAGGACCAATCATCCGATATTAAAAAAGGTCTGCAAATATTGATCGAGTTTTTACGGAGTTTCATTTCAAGCATTTCACCAATAAGTAATTTACTATAATTGTGCTGAATATTAATTATTTTGACTTCATTAAAAAGAAAGGAATGTGCCTCATTCACAGCATGGAATGCCAACTCTGAAGCATTGCTCTTGAAGCATATACAGAAGCCTCATGTTGTTTACCATAAAAATCCAACCCCATGCGTTTGTTGAAAGGAAGAATTGGAGGAACCTTTCTTTAATAATGTATGCAATTTATTGGTCAGTCTAGCTACTGCTTTCATATCTGTAACCTTACATAAATCATTTATTTGTTATACCAGTTTTCTACATATGGAACTATAATAAATAGTTTTTTATCAATATTTGTTTTTGGATTGTTATTAGTTGTCTTTTCCTGAGCAAACAGTTTAACTTTATTAATAGAGTTAATTGGATAACCTCTATTTAGCAATCTCCTTGTTAGTTCCTCAATCTCCAACTGTAACCCTCTTTGTGTGGTGGAATATTTGAAAGCATTTAAAAACTGGTTAAGCATGACCAATTTTTTGTATGCGTATGGGTGGTGTATTGGTGATATATATTGTAGTGTAATAACATGGCCCTATTAGTAGGTTTTCAATAAATGCTAAAATTTAGTTTTTCCCCTACTCTTTGTAATTAAAATTAAAAAAGTTGATTGATTTTGTGTCCTCCTTCTCAGTTTCTAGTGTAAATTTTAGTCTCATGTGAATATTATTAAAAACTTGTAAAACAGAATTTATGGTAGTCTGATTAGATAAAACCCCAACATTATACAGGGTGTCTCAAAAATATTGGTACAAAGATTTAGGGGAGGTAGGTAACATCTAAAGGAATATGAATCGCATAGAAACCCATAACCGGAAACATCACCGTAAGTCGGTAGACGGTTTCTCCAAGAAAGTGTTCAAGACTTGAATTTTCCAGCCTGTGTTTTGTTCACAGATGAGGCTTGTTTCACTCGGGAAGGCTTATTCAATCAGCACAATGCTCATGTGTGGGCTCACGACAACCCACACGGTGTGCGCCCCCATGCGGCACATCACTTCGCAATAAATGTGTGGGCAGGTATGGTCGGTGACTGCTTAGTCAGCCCATACCTGTTACCATCCCGCATGAACTCTGCTAAATATCGGATCTTTCTTGAACAAGTTCTGCCAGGGTTACTTGACGATGTTCCAGCAAATGTGAGATGCAACATTTGGTTTCAACATGATGGGATGCCTGGCCTCCCCATTATGGAAGTCATAGGTATTTGTGACCATTTGAACAGGCGTTTTGGGCTTCGATGGATTGGCCGGGGTGGACCCGTTGCCTGGCCCCCACGCTCACCTGATTTATCGAGCCTCGATTTCTTTCTGTGGGGAGGGTCCTCAAATCATTTGTGTATGAATTGCCTGTGAAAAGAGATGGAAATGGATCTCGTGGCAAGACTTGTCTGCGCTGCTGCTACTGTCAAAGAAACTCCAGGTGTGTTCGACCGTGTCTGCCAATCCATGCTGCGTCGGTGTCACGCATGCATCGTGTCTCATGGCGGAACCTTCGAGCATCTGTTGTAACAGCATGAAATGCATCCATCTCGTACTCCATTGTTAATATTATGTCAAATAAATGTTTGCCACTAATTACTGTCTTGTGTCATTTCTGCTTCCTGTACCTCTGCTACTACTTTCCCGTGATGTTTCCAGTTATGGGTTCCTTTGCGATTTACATTCCTTTAGATGTTACCAACCTTTAGATGTTACTTTAGATGCATCCCCTAAACGTTTGTACCAATATTTTTGAGACACCCTCTATAGGAAGAATGACTATATTACAATGCCACAGCTTAAGCAAATTAAAGCACATACCTACAATGTTCCCACTCTGTTTGGCCAAGTAAAGTTACATAAACCAGGTAATACGATACGCCCAATTGTTTTGTACAAAAATTCAGCACTAATCTTTAGCGAAGTTAGTTTATTCTATTTTAAAACCATTCAGAGAAATTTTAAAATATAATATAAAAAATTATGATTTGCTTTTTACGACATTAAAAGACCATAAAATTAAAGAAGACAACACTTTATACTCTCTTGATGTCTTTATACACTAATTTAAATGTTCCATATGCACTAGATATTATTTGGGATCTACTCAATGACAGCAATATCAATATTTATAACACTAGGCTTCTCAGAGAAGATTTTTGACTTACCAAATTATTAGTTTCCACCAATTATATTTTATTTCACGATAAAATATACAGACAAATTTTTGGCTTACCAATAGGCCTTAGCATTAGTGGACTTATTGCACAATTATATCTGGAGAAGATAGAGAATATATATATTTGAATCCGTTTATACCCAAGTCTCATATTATGGCAGATACTTAGATGATGTTCTCATCGTAACTAATCAGACTACCATAAATTCCATTCTCATCATAACTAATCAGACTACCATAAATTCCGTTTTACAAGTTTTTAATAATATCCACATGAGACTAAAATTTACACTAGAAACCGAGGAGGACACAAAATCAATCAACTTTCTTAATTTTACATTACAAAGAGTAGGAGGAGAAAAACTAAATTTTAGCATTTATAGAAAACCTACTAATAGGGTTGATTTGATTTGATTTAAGAATTCTTGGCACAAGAGCTACTGCGGCAAAAATGCGCCTGTAAGATTTTATACAACGGTTTTGTTCTAATTCGTATATTGCTGCTAATAATTTCCAAGAGTCACAGAGAATGACTACAGCTTGCTTTAGAGATAATATTTGGTTTCATATTTGATTATAGTAATTTATTTTATTGAGGAAATGAAAAACATCTGCTATATTTTTTCTATCTTCCAGTATGGTTTTGAGAGTGAGGGAGTGATGTTTGTTTAGCTCTTTGAAGAAGTTTCAACTCTCATCTGCAAAAGCTGGACAAGTAATCAGTACATGTTCTACTGTTTGTTGTGTGTGACAGATAGGACATAGGGGGGAATCCTCTCCTTGCAAAAGATTTAACCCCAGGGGCTCACATCTGGTGAGTATGGGCTTGGCACACCCAGGGTCCTGAGCTGGATATCATCATTCTTCTCTTCCTTGGTGATTCCCTTTTATTCTCTCTCTCTCTCTCTCTCTCTCTCTCTCTCTCTCTCTCTCTCTCTCTTGGGGTAGTTCAGAAATTTTTTTTTTTTTTTTTTTGACTGTGCAGCATAAGCCTCAGGCTTCCTTGCACCATATGGCTAATAATAATAATAATAATAATAATAAGAGTGACTGAAATGCATATGTCCTATCCTTAACCTTGCAAGTATCACTTCATCGTGTCTATTTTTCTGAATGCTGGATTTCCATGGTTGGAGTAATCTTTTAATCTGATGCAATTTGTTAGTGGTTAGTACTTGCCATTGCTGTTGCCAGTGATGTATCCCACTGTGATCAATAACGTGTTTGTAGTCTAAAAAGGGATATATTCTGATGCAGAAATATTGTTGTTGGCTTCTTTGGCAGCTCTGTCTGCTTGCTCGTTACCATGTATTCCAACATGACTTGGGATCCAGCAAAATCTAATGTTACGACATTGTTCAAGGAGTTTTGATATTCTGTATTGAATTTGTTGTTGTAGTGGATGTTTGTTAGAATTGATATTTTGTATTGCCATCATGGAACTATTAAAAATGATGCTGTTTTGGAAACTTGAATAGTCGATTTCCTTCAGTGCTAACATAATGGCTTGCAGTTCTGCAGTATAAATGCTACAATCTTTTGGGAGTTTTTGGGTCAATGTGATGTCAGAAAAGTAAACTACCGCTCCCACATGAGAATCAGATTTGGATCCATCTGTATATAGAAAGCAATGATCTGAAAATTGTGCCTCATAAGCAGCATGCAGCTATTGATGGTTTATATGAGAAAGGGTTTGTTTGCTCCAAATGTGGAAGGAGAAGTCACATAAAGGCTGTCTGATTATTCATGGTGAAGTAGACTGCTTCGCCAGCAGAGTTATGTTATCCCGGTTAAGCTCTCTACTGAGATGAAGGTTTTTTAATCTCACATTCGCAGGTTTGATTCTTTGTTGTTGCTGATAATGTTGTTCCCATTCAGAAGCAAAAAGAGTTTTCTGTAGGGTATGACATGGTAAGGATTTTATTTTAGCTGTATAAGAAAGTAATTGATTTTGTCTTCTGATTTGCAGAGGA
The DNA here is from genome assembly GCF_048544385.1 of Mastigoproctus giganteus. Lineage (NCBI taxonomy): Eukaryota > Metazoa > Arthropoda > Arachnida > Uropygi > Thelyphonidae > Mastigoproctus > Mastigoproctus giganteus. The sequence goes on from NC_143585.1 coordinate 172,373,387, forward strand.
GGTTCTTGAGCTTTGGCATACAGGCTCTGCATAGGTGAGGTGCAGAGAGCTCCAAGGGCTAAACAGAGCAAGCCATCTCAGGGCACTAGGTCTTGCTGAGTCATAGACTGGGGCACCATAGTCTAGCTTAGACCAATTGAAAAGGCAATATAAACGTAGTAGGATTGTGCTGTCTGCTCCCCAGGATATAGTGGATAGGACCTTAAAGATATTCGTTTTCTTCAGACAGTGGACTGTTATGTGACTGATATGCTCTAGAAAAGTCAATTTTTTGTCAAAAACTAGTCCTAAGAAACAGACATTATTTTTAACTGGGATGAGCTGTTCCTTCAGCCTGAGTTCGGGGTCAGGATGGAGATTACTTTTTCTGCAGAAATGTATATGTGCAGTCTTTTGAACCGAAATTCTATATCCATTTCTTTCTGTCCATTTTATGACTCTGTTTATGGCTACTTGTAATTGCCGTTCTATTGTCCTCATATGCTGTGCTTGATAAGAAATTCTGAAATCATCAGCATAAACAATTGTAAAGATATTGTTTGGGATTTGTTCTATTATTGTGCTGAAGTGGACTGCAAAAAGTGTGGCATTTAGTAGAGATCCTTGAGGAACACCTTCTTCTTGATAAAATATATTGGAAAGTGTATTGTTCATTCGAACTTGGAAGGTCCGATTCTCAAGGAAATTATATATGTAGAGGATAGATGTCCTCTAAGGCCAAGTTTATATAACCTTCTAAGTATACCATAGCGTCACGTGGTATCATATGCCTTCTGGATATAAAAAATTAACCATGACTTGGTGTTGTTTCCTGAGAAAAGCATTTCTTAATTGATTTTCCAGTTGTATAAGTACATCTAAGATACAGCGATTTTTTCTAAAGCCATACTGTTCTCAGTTGAGAAGGTCATTATTTTCTAGATACCATGTTAGTCTATATACCATGTTAGTTTGAGCATTTTCTCTAAGATCTTGCCTAAGCAGCTAGTCAAAGCTGTGGGACGATAGTTCTGTGGATCTAATAGATCTTTTCCCTGTTTTGGGAAAGCTGGTATTATTGTGTGGTGCCATTTGTTTGGGAAAGAATTTTCAAGGTATATTTTGTTGTATAGATCTAACAGTGCTAATTGGAACTGTTCATCTAAATGTTGTATCATTGGGTAATGGATTTCATCAGGATTGACTGCGCTATGTTTTGCCCGTAGCAGAGTTTGTTTTAATTCTGCTACTGTGAGCGGCAAATGTATTGTTCACACTGATTGCTAGAAAAGTTTAGTTTTATATTTTTGGCCTCATTCTTATACGTTTTGAAAGCGGTCGGGTATGCACAATTAGCAGATGTATTCGAAAATTTTTCGCCAAGCGCATTGACTATATCTAAGGTATTTGCCAACTGTCCTTTCCAATTTAGCATTGGAGAAGGGGTTTATTTGAGAATTGTTTGTCATCCTTCTGACCTTTTTCATCATCATGTTTGTCATCCTTCTGATCAGATAAGTGCAGCTGGTATGGATATGGTTATAGTGGATGCAAATTTCATTCAAGCAACTAAAAAATTATGGGGTAGTGGTCGCTGTTCAATGGAGTCTCGTACACGCCACTCCATTTTGTCATAGGGAACAGTGTTGGGGAACAGATTAATAAGTCTATTGCAGAACTGCTTTTCGATGGAAGGTGTAAATATGTGTGTGTGCCATCGTTTAAAATCATTAGGTTGTTCTCGACAACTAATTTTCTATTTGCTTACCCTTCTGGTCTATTTTGGGATTGCCCGATAGTGGGTGATGTCCATTTAGGTCACCTAAAATGCAGAATGGAGGTGGTAGTTGCATAATCATCTCTTCGAAATCCTTAAATCGGAATTCCTGATTGGGGGTTAGTATATTGAAGCTATGGTAATATTGAAGCCTATTGCTAGACGGGCTGCAACTGCTTCTAATGGTGTGTTCAATGGTATTGTTTGGGAAGGCATGTCTTAACTAATATTGCGACTCCTCCTCTCGTTGTTCCATTCATTATGCGATTCTTTCTATATGTGGTATAATTTTTGATTATACTATTGTCCTGTGGTTTTAAATAGGTTTCTTCTAGGCAGATACTTAGTGGGTGGTACTGGGTGATGGGTCTATAACGTCATTAGTGTTTGAGCGAAAACCTCGACATTTCCACTGGATAATCGTATCTATCATTAGGGGTTGGATGTTCCCTTGGATTACTTCCTTGGGGCTGTTTTCATTTTGTCTACCTTGGTTTTGTCTTTCTTTGAAAAATATGGTCTACCCATATCCATTTCTTCTTTGGTGAAGATTTCGAGAACTGGTTCCTCTCCTTGGTTTCTTACCTCTGTGTCCATTTGTTCTGCCATCTTTTTTCCTGTACTACCTATCCCTTCTTTGTTTACTTTTCTTCTTACATTTTCTGAATTATCTGGTGGGAAAGATAAAGGAGTATTGATCATTTTTCTTGTTTTTGTGATGGAGATGGTTTGTAAAACTCATGAACCCATTCTGAGATGGATTCTCCTGGGGGATTGTAACATCCATTTGCGTGCCACAACATTTTGAACTGGGTAATTTAATTTCCAGAGTCTTTTTGATTGTGGTAATCTGTGCATAAGGTTTGTTTGCTATATTTATTGCTGTTGTTGTTTGGTTTTTAGGAGCATTAGCAACTAAGGCCATATTGCTCCAGGGATATGCGGTGGTCATTCCACATTCTCCGTATTTGGTGGTCACGGACTCGAACCCCGCTCTAATTAAGAAGCGTGTGCTATGCACTGCTGCTCTTGCCCACCTGGCTATGGAGGCGCATATTTATTGCAATCGGCTTTTTAGCTTCTTAATATGAAACTCCATTTTCTGCTTTGTATTGTTGTATCATTTTTTTGAATATGCAGTATGTTCCCCTTTAAAATTTACACATTTATGGTTTCCAGCTGTGCAAGTAGAAGTGGCATGTTCTTGCGAACCACAGTTTGCACATGTTAATTTTCCTCTACATACTGTCTGTGAGTGACCAAACTTCTGACAGTTGAAACAACGGAGAGGATTTGGGATATACGGCCTTATATTGCAGTGTAGATATCCAGTTTTTACTGATCTGAGTGATTTAGGTGTGTTGAAAGTGAGTATCAGATTTCTGGTGGGAGTGATTATCCCTTCTTTTTTAATTGTAATTCTTTTAACACTGATGATTCCTTGTTCCTGAAGCTCCATTTGCATTTCCTCTTCGGGCACATTTAGAAGGTCCAATTCCGTAATGACACCTTTTGAGGCATTTAATGTATTGTGTGGGGATACCATTATTGGCAAAGGTTGTCATTTGTAATAATCTTTCGGAGTTTAGCATTGGCTGTTTCTACCAAACTATCACCTGATTTTAGTATTTTAACTTGTTTGGGTGGGCGGACATAACTGTCAAGAGTCTTTTGTATGAGAAAGGGTGACAATTGGCCTACCACTTTCTCAGTATTTGAATGTATAATAATATATTGGAGAATTTAAAGCTTTAACGTCAGTTTTTAATCTCTTTGTGTAGAGAGAGTCATTTCTATCGCCTTTTCTGATTGCCTTAGAGATATCTCCAAAAGAACTAGATTCCTCATATCTTGGGTCAGTTCTATTCGGGTCCGTTGACCCAGTGGATTCCTGGGTATTGGAGTCAGTTCCCTCCAGTTCGCCCTGTAAGGGAGAGCTTTCCCTTTCCAGGTTACTGGCCCCACCATGTGGAGACAGGAGCAGTGCCACCCTGTGACTAAGCACTAGGAAGTTGGTAATTAAAATACAACAAGAAAATAAAAGGGAAAGAAAAGATTGCTTTCCTTCTTAATCTAGTAAAGTTTCTTTCTTTACTATAGATTATTTAATTGTGTGTTAATAAATGCTTTAAATAAGGAAACAATTTCTACTTCAAGAAAGAGTGCTAATTCAGAGCAAAATCACTTGATCACAGAACCGCTTGGCACTGGGGGCCTACTAATACGGGCATGTTATTACACTACAATAGCTACCACCCGTACGCATACAAAAAACCCGTCATGCTTAACCAGTTTTTAAATGATTTTAGCATTAGCATTAGTAGAGGCATATGATGCAAGAAAGCAAGCTTATTCAGCATCAGCAAAAAAAAAAAAAAAAAACAACCACTACTCCCATTTCACCCCTCCATTCGTTCGACATACCTGTCCAGCTGAGCCTTAAATTTGTTTAGGCCATCAACTTCAACAACAAGCAATGGGAGTCTATTCCACAAACCAACTACTCGCTGGCTAAAGGCAAAATTTCCGCACATCTATCCGACATCCGTCCTTCCTCAATTTGAATTTATGCCCTCTCAGGTGATTATTCTGAGCAAGAGGAAGAATCCCATCGGCATTGAGCATGCTCAAGCCATTCAAAGCCTTATACACCTCTATCAGATCACCTCGCCGATGCCTAGTCTCCAGGCTCTGTAATTTGCAAAACTTAGGCCTTTCTTCGTAAGAGCAACCCTTTGTTCCATTCACTAATCTTGTTGCCCTTCTCTGTACTCGTTCCAGCAGCTCTACATCCTTCTTGAAATGAGGCCTCCAGACCTGTATACAGTACTCAAGATGTGGCCTAACCATTGCCTTATACAAGGGAATAATCACCTCCTTATCCCTGCTAGAAATATTCCTGTATATCATTGACAAGACACCATGAGCTACTCTTGCAGCTCGTCTGCACTGCTCAGAGAACTTCATATCTCCCTGCACAATTACCCCCAGGTCCTTTTCATTCTCTACCACTGTCAGCGTAGTACCACAGAGTTGATACGTTGATCTGGGGTTACTGTTTCCCATATGTAGTATTTTACATTTGTCAATGTTAAACTTCATTTGCCACCTCTCAGCCCATCTGCTCAACCTTTCCAGATCGTGTTGCAGCATAGTATCAGTAGTGTCCTTAACAACCCTGCCAACCTTGGTATCATCTGCAAACTTGGACATTAAGCCTGATACACCATCATCAATATCATTTATTAATACAGAAAACAACAATGGACCCAACACTGAACCCTGAGGAACTCCACTAATAACATTCGCTTTTTAAAAGTTACAGCTGTCAGTTACAGGCTCCGCAAAAACGATAAGTGTTTGCCTTTTATTTACATGATTGTTATTTTATATTGTACTTAATACGTAGTCATATAGTTATAGTTACGCTGGTTATTTTTTATTTTAATTTAGATAAAGAGTTTTTGTGGATTTTACTTACGATAGGTAAAACCGTTATTTCGTTCCATTTTGTAGCCATTGTTTTTGGATATAGTGGTAGGGAATTCAAATTTTTTAATTGAGGTAGCTAGGTAGCTCTAACGCATAATTATATAGTAATACGCTTCACTGTTTCTATTTAATAGTTTCTATTCAAATACTATTGACATTTAATTTATTGATTTTATTAATTTAAACTACCATGCCCCAGACTAGAGCAGCAAAGCAACGGGCACAAAGTGGCAGGAGTGCTGTGACTCAGGGGAGAACTGAGGGGGGCAATTCTCCAACGCATCACAGCCTAAAAAAATGTGCAACTTGTGAAATGTTTGCCGAACTCTCTGGAACGGAACATGATATTGCCATGGGGGATGTATTTGTGTGTGCGCGATGTAAGGAGTGTAAGGAAATCAGGCGACAACAAAGCGTTGTTATGGGCCTATATGAGAGTTTGAAAGACAGGGTGGATGCCCTCGAAAGATCTAAATTGAGGGGCCCATCAGGCTCTCAGCTGCCCACATCAACGCCAGAGCTTGCACTTGGTCATCACGCAACACAGCGGCAACCCCTAAGGCAGAATGCGCTGGTCCCACAGGAACTAGTAGTTGTTAGTGACTCTATTGTCAGGGAAACGGGGAACATGCTTTGTAAAAAGGATAGGTGGAACAGGACCAGGGTATGTCTGCCAGGGGCAAAGGTTGATGACGTTGTAGAGCGGATATCATCTTTCAAGGGCACAAAAGGTGATATAGTTGTACACGTTGGCACTAATGATATTAAGAGTAGGAGACCGGCGGAATTACTCAACAAGTACAGGTCACTGTTGAAAAAAAGACGTGAAATAGGGTTGAATTTGAAAGTGTCTGCAATTCTGCCCAGACACGATAGGAGGGAGTACATGATGAGAGCCTTGTCGATCAATTCGGCCCTGGAAAGATTGTGCAAGGCTCAAGGGGTAGAATTTTTTTCAGCCTGGACTGTACTTGTTAACAGGAGAGATTGCTTCTACAGGGATGGGATACACTTAAATAGAAAGGGTGCAAGAATATTTGCTGATGCTATCGAGGCAATGTTAGGTGGGTCGGAAAACTGCTAGTTTGGGGGGGATACAAAGACTAATAGTTTAACAGTAACCGCAGGCAGAGGTGAAGGTGATTCTTGCACAACTTCTATTAGAATAAGAAGCGACCTGGAGCGAGGGGTGTTGGGGGTTTCAGGGATGGATGGCAGTCATCATGGATTAGTTGGGTATATGGGATGTGTTAGGGTAACAAGGAATAGGCATAGGAGCATGTATGCTTGCATGTATACCAATGCTAGAAGTATAGTAAATAAATTTGATGAATTTGAAGTGTTGGTCAAGACATCAAAGGCGGATATTGTTGGGATAGCAGAGACGTGGTGTCACAAAGATATAAGGAATGCAGAACTGGAATTTGGGGAGTACAATGTGTACAGAAAGGATAGACAGGACAGAAAGGGAGGGGGTGTTATGCTGTTAATTAAGAAAAACATAAAATCAAAGGAAGTGCACCCAGTTAATATAGATGAACAGTGCTCTGTTGAGTCAGTTTGGTGTGAGATAAGCACTGCGAAAGGAAAAATAAGAGTAGGAGTGTGTTATAGGCCTAATGACTTGAATGAGTACAATGAACAATTGTACAGAGAAATAGAGTGGGCCAGTAAATCAGAATGTCTTATAATGGGGGATTTTAACTTACCAGATATTGACTGGAACTTGTGGGTTGGTCACTCACACACTTGTCAGACTTTTGTGGATTTATTGGATGATTGTTTTCTGCAGCAGCATGTTCGAGAGGCAACCAGAGAAAGTAACACTCTTGATCTGGTTATCAGCAGTGATCATTCGTGTATTAAGAATTTGCAGATAAAGGAACCACTAGGTGGCAGGGATCACAGTGTGCTGAAGTGGGATTTACTCAAAGAGGTAACTACCGTCAGGGGTAAAGGAAAGGGTTTTTGCTTCCGTAAAGGGGAGTACAGTGGTCTCAGACAGTTTTTAAATTCTGTACACTGGGATCAACTGACGATGTTACAAACAGTAAATTCTAAGTGGGAAGCATTCAAAGAATTAATCGTGGAAGCTACTAGACTTTATATACCGATTAAGAAATATCGTTCAAGGTTTAGGCCTTGGACGGTTATCAAATGAACTAATGAGACTCGTGACAGAGAAGAAAAATGCATGGGATGCATATAAATTATCAGGTGACGCAGAAGCCTGTGGCAGATATAAGCTAGTCTGTAATCAGGTCACAAAGGAGGTTCGGCAGGCGAAGGCGGATTACGAGAAATCTTTGGCAAAAGATGCTAAGAAAAACAGCAAGGATTTCTTTACTTATATAAACTCTAAAAGGAAGGGGATGAATATGATTGGTCCACTTGACATCGATGGTTCGACTGTTGATGATCCTGCTCAGATAGCAAACAAACTGAATGAGTATTTTTCATCTACATTCACACGTGAGGGATTATTACAATTTGAAAATGGAAGAAGATTATCAAATTGTAGCAGTGTGCTTAATGATTTTGTAATAACTGAGAGCAAAGTGGAGGAGAAATTGTTGAAGTTAAACATAAGAAAGGCACCTGGGGTGGATGGGATCTATCCAGTTATTTTAAAGGAGGCGGCAAAGCAACTAAGCAAACCCTTAGCCATAATTATGAGAGCATCCTTGGACTCAGGGGAGGTTCCCACGGACTGGAGATGTGCAAATGTGTCCCCAATTCACAAAGGTGGATCGAAGGGTGACACGAGTAATTACAGACCAGTTAGTTTAACTTCTGTTCCGGGTAAAATAATGGAGTCGCTGGTTAAAGATGCATTGCAGGATCATCTAGACAAGACTGCAACAATAATTCAAACACAGCATGGGTTTGTTAAGGGAAAGTCTTGTCTGACAAATTTGATTGGTTATTATGATGTGGTCACAAAGGAACTGGATGCAAAAAATAATTTTGATATCATATACTTGGATTTCAGGAAAGCTTTTGACACTGTTGCGCATGGAAGACTACTGTACAAATTGGAGCAGAATGGTATTAAGGGTAAGTTGCTACAATGGATAAAAGGATGGTTAAGTGGGAGAAGACAGAGGGTGGTAATCAATGGGTGCTGCTCTTCGTGGACTAATGTTATTAGTGGAGTCCCACAGGGTTCGGTGTTGGGTCCACTGTTGTTTTGTGTATTTATCAATGATATTGATGAAGGTATATCAGGCTTAATGTCGAAGTTTGCAGATGACACAAAGGTTGGCAGGGTTGTTAATGACAGTAATGGCAGTGTGCTACTGCAACAGGATCTAGATAATTTGGGCAGATGGGCTAAGAAGTGGCAACTGAAGTTCAACCTTGACAAATGCAAAGTACTGCATATGGGTAGAGGTAACCCCAGAGAAACGTACCAACTGTGTGGTACTACACTTAAGGTGGTAGAAAATGAAAAAGACCTGGGAGTAATTGTGCAGTCAGATATGAAGTTTTCTGAGCAGAGCAGACAGGCTGCTAGGGCGGGTCATGGGGTTTTGTCAATGATATATAGGAATTTTGCTAGCAGGGAAAAGGAGGTGATTGTCCCTCTGTATAAGGCAATGGTCAGGCCACGCCTTGAGTACTGCGTACAGGTCTGGAGGCCTCATTTTAGGAAGGATGTAGATTTGCTTGAGCGTATACAGAGAAGAGCAACACGATTGGTGAGGGGAATGAAGGGATTCTCTTACCAAGAGAGGCTTAAGTTCTGCAAATTGCAGTGGCTGGAGACTAGGCACCTGCACGGTGATCTGATTGAGGTGTATAAGGCCTTGAATGGGTTCAGCACGTTGAATTCTGATTGGATCCTTCCACTTGTTCAGATTACCAACCTACGGGGACATAAGTTCAAATTAAGAAAGGACAGATGTAGAATAGATGTGTGGAAATTTGCCTTTAGCCAGCGGGTGGTTAATTGCTGGAACAAACTTCCATCTGTCGTTGTGGAAGTTGATAGGTTAAATAAATTTAAGGAGGAACTGGACAGGCATTTGGAGGGAATGGTGTGATTTTTTTTTTTTTTTTTTTGGCTGATGCTGCATAAGCTCCTACAGTTGCTTTCTTGCATCATGTGCCACTACTACTACTACTATTAGTCCACGTTGAGCAGTGTCCATTGATCACCACTCTCTGTCTTCTGCCACTCAACCATCCCTTTATCCATAGCAGCAATTTGCCTCCAATGCCACACTTCTCCAATTTGTGCAGCAGTCTTCCATGCGCAACAGTATCAAAAGCCTTTCTAAGATCCAAATATATAATATCAAAGTTATTCCCTGCATCCAGTTCTTTTGTGACTACATCATAGTATCCAATCAAATTGGTCAGACAAGACCTGCCCTTAACAAAACCATGCTGTGTTTGAGCTATAACTGAATTCTTGTCCAAATGATCCTGCAGTGCTTCTTTAACCAGTGCCTCCATTAATTTTCCTGGAACCGAAGTTAAACTAACAGGTCTATAATTACTTGTGTCAGCCTTTGATCCTCCTTTGTGAATTGGGGTTACATTTGCACATCTCCAGTCCATGGGTACCTCAGCTGAGTCCAAAGAAGCTCTCATAATTATGGCAAGTGGTTTGCTTCCTTCCTTTGCTGCCTCCTTTAATATAACTGGATAGATCCCATCCACCCCGGGTGCCTTTTTTATGTTTATCCTCAACAATTTCTCCTCCACTTTCCTCTCAGTAATTAGAAAATAATCTAGCTCACTGCCAATGTTTACTTCACCTACGACATTCCCCTTCCTGAATAACTCCTCATGTGGGAATGTAGAGGCAAAATACTCGTTTAGATTGTTAGCCACCTGAGCTGGATCCTCAACTGTTGAACCATCAACATCCAGTGGACCAATCTGATTCATCCCTTTCCTTCTTGAGTTTAAATAGGTAAAGAACTCTTTTCTGTTTTTCTTTGCATCCTTTGCCAAGGATTTCTCATAATCTGCCTTTGCCTGCCTAATCTCCTTTGTGACTTGGTTACAGACCAACTTATCTATCATAGGCTTCCATGTCACCCATTAATTTGTATGTATCCCATGCATTTTTCTTCTCTGCCATATGTCTCATTAGTTCATCTGACAACCATTTAGGCCTGAACCTTGAACAATATTTCTTGGTTGGTATGTAAAGCCTGGTAGCTTCCAAGATTAGTTCCTTGAATGCTTCCCATTTTGAATTTGTTGTTGGTAACATCATCAGTTGGTCCCACTGTATAGAATTTAAATACTGTCTCAGACCATCATAGTCGCCTTTACGAAAGCAAAAACCCTTCCCTTTACCTCTGATGGTAGTTACCTCCTTGAGTAAATCCCACTTCAGCACACTGTGATCACTGCCACCCAGTGGTTCCTTTATCTGCAGATTCCTAATGCATGAAGAATCACTACTGATAATCAGATCATGAGTATTACTCCCTCTAGTTGCCTCCCGAACATGCTGGTGTGGAAAACAATCATCCAATAAATCCACAAAAGCCTTGCTAGTGTGTGAGTGACCAACCCACAAATTCCAGTCAATATCTGGGAAATTAAAATCCCACATTATAAGACTCTCTGATTTACTGGCCCATTCTATTTCCCTGTACAGTATCTTATTATACTCATCAGAGTCATTAGGCCTATAGCACACTCCTACTCTCAATTTTGATTTACCTATGCTTATGTCACACCAAACTGACTCGACACTACCCTGTCCATCATTGTCGACTGGCTTCACTTCCTTGGATTTTATGTGTTTTTTAACTAATAGCATAACCCCTCCTCCCCTCCTGTCCTGTCTATCCTTTCTATACACATTGTACTCCCCAAATTCCAGTTCTGCATTCCTTATATCTGTGTGACACCACGTCTCTGATATCCCAACAATATCGGCCTTTGGTGTTTTGAGCAATACGTCAAATTCATCAAATTTATTTACTAAACTCCTAGCATTGGTGTACACGCAAGTATACATGCACCTGTTTCTATTCTTAGCTACCCTAACACAACCCATGTGTTTACTTGTACAGCAATGACTTCCAGCAGTCTCTGAAATATCCTGCATCTTGTTTTTCAGGCTTCTGCTCATTGCAATAGAAGCAGTGCAAGAATCTCTTTCACCTCTGCCAGTGGCTACTGTTAATCCATTAGTCTTTGTCTCCCCCCCAAGCTAGCAGTTTTTCGACCCACCTAACACTGCCTCGATAGCATCAGCAAATATTCTTGCACCCTTTCTATTTAAGTGTATCCCATCCCTGTAGAAGCAATCTCTCCTGTTAACAAGTACATTCCAGGCTGAAAAAAATTCTACCCCTTGAGCCTTGCACAATCTTTCCAGGGCCGAATTGATCGACAAGGCTCTCATCATATACTCCCTCCTATCGTGTCTGGGCAGAATTGCAGACACTTTCAAATTCAACCCTACTTCACGGCTTTTTTTCAACAGTGACCTGTACTTGTTAAGTAATTCCGCTGGTCTCCTACTCTTAATATCATTAGTGCCAACGTGTACATATCACCTTTTCTGCCCTTAAAAGATGATATCTGCTCTACAACGTCATCAACCTTTGCCCCTGGCAGACATACCCTGGTCCTGTTCCACCTATCCTTTTTACAAAGCATGTTCCCCGTTTCCCTGACAATAGAGTCACCAACAACTACTAGTTCCTGTGGGACCAGCGCATTCTGCCTTGGGGGCTGCCTCTGTGTTGCAAGATGACCAAGTGCAAGCTCTGCCGTTGATGTGGGCAGCTGAGAGCTTGATGGGCCCCTCAATTTATTTCCTTCGAGGGCATCCACCTTGTCCTTCAAGGTCTCATATAGGCCCATAACAACGCCGAGTTGTCGCCTAATTTCCTTGCACTCCTTGCATCGTGCACACACAAAGACATCCCCCATGGCAGTATCATGTCCCGTACCCGATTGCTCCGCAAACATCAAGCAAACAGTGCATCTTAAAAGGCTGTGATTCAGAGGGCAACTGCCCCCCCTCAGTTCTCCCCTGAGTCACAGCACTCCCATTAGCTTGAGTCTTTTGCTTTGATGCTCTGGTCACAGTCATGATTTCGATTTAAATGTCAATAAAATTACAATTTCAGAACAAAATTAAAACCTTAAACTTGTATCTTAACACAGTTATAACGCTATATTTATATTTCAGTATCGAGTGTTATCTACGAGTTCCCTTTATATAACTTCCGTATCAAGTATGTATTAATTATCTGTTACGTTTGTACTCTAAGTCGTTATATATATATAGTTAAAAGTACAATTTAATTGACAATGAAGTTTAACAAGATTAATAGATCTACTGATTAATTGACAATATTATATTATGCACTATACTATACAAAGCTAATGCTATCGAATTCCGGATATGCTGTATCGCGTTTCAGTAACGAGTGTTATCTACGAAATCCCTTTATATAACTTCCGTATCAAGTTATGTATTAATTATTTATGTTCCGTAACCTAAGTGGTTATATGTATAGTTAAAAGTACAATTTAATTGCCAATGAAGTTCGACAAGATTATTAGATTTTACTGATTAATTTTCACGTAACAATGGCGGCTGTTTATGAATGGTAAACACGTGGATTTGATACCCTTTCCGATACTAAGTAATACCTACAAATCTCTATCTAAGTTACTTTAACTTTAAGTACCGTAAATAGGAATATAAAGCTACTCTAGAAATTAGCATTAGCATTAGTAGAGGCATTTGATGCAAGAAAGCAAGCTTATGCAGCATCAGCCAAAAAAAAAAAAAAAAAACCACTTCCACTTCACCCCTCTGTTCGTTCAAAATACCTGTCCAGCTGAGCCTTAAACTTATTTAGGCTATCAACCTCCACCACAAGGGATGGAAATCTGTTCCACCAACCAACCACCCGCTGGCTAAAGCCAAATTTCCGCACGTCTATCCTACATCTGTCTTTCCTCAATTTGAATTTGAGGAAAGACAGATGTAGGATAGACGTGCGGAAATTTGCCTTTAGCCAGCGGGTGGTTTCCTCAAATTCAAATTGAGGAAAGACAGATGTAGGATAGACGTGCGGAAATTTGACGTGCAGATATGCAGAAAACTGGTATAACAAATTAATTGATTTATATAAGGGAACAGATATGAAAGTAACAGCTAGACCGACCAATAAATTACATACATTATTAAAGAAAGGTTTCTCCAATTCTTCCTTTCAACAAACGCATGGGGTTGGATTTTTATGGTAAACAACATGAGGCTTCTGTATATGCTTCAAGAGCAATGCTTCAGAGTTGGCATTCCATGCTGTGAATGAGGCACATTCCTTTCTTTTTAATGAAGTCAAAATAATTAATATTCAGCACAATTATAGTAAATTACTTATTGGTGAAATGCTTGAAATGAAACTCCGTAAAAACTCGATCAATATTTGCAGACCTTTTTTAATATCGGATGATTGGTCCTATAAACGCATGTGTGACGAGGACTAAATTTAGTTTAAAATACCTGCGCATTGGCGCATTTTTTAGTTTCATTCTGTCCTGTGAACACGAAGTATCGAAAAGTTTCCGTCAAACTTAAGGAGAAAGAAATCTGTCTTCAATTATTTCTTATTTATTTGTTCTTTCTACTATGAGTAAATTTGACATAATGTTTTCCTGTACTGATGGTTGTGGCTTGGTTGATAGTTTTGGAGTTGGGTTGGTGCCTCAACGGTAATTCTGAGTTATTAAGTTGGTGTAGTAGGTATTGATATGGAACACATTAAAATGTAGTCTATTAATTTTATTGTAATTTATTTAATTTGCATGATGTAGTCCATCATGGAGAGTTGGATAAGAAGCCTTCCTATAAAGAGATCAAGGTAATTCCTGTATTATTTACTAAAAGTAACAAAGAATATAGGAGATATTGAGCAGATAATAGCTCTTATTATACTAAATTGTTGGCAATATTTTTTTTCAAAATTTTTTTTCAATCTTTTCATAATTGAACAGAAACAGAAAATAACTCAAAATTGAATAGAGAGCTAAATTGCTAATCACTAGGCATAAATGGATAAATTTTTTGCTTCAAAATTTTCATGTGAACGTACTTTCAGATTACAAAACATCAGCTCATATAGCAGGTACAGACCAAAGGCTACTTTATGACTACTAAAAATAGTTTGGAAAAGAAATTTTCCCGCTTAAATATGAAAACAGTATAAGAGCTGATTGCATTTATTTAGTGATATTAGAGGAAGCCATGAAACAGATTGCCAAAACTTGTTTTCTATTACTTGATGATCTCAAGACCCAGGTAAAAACATAATAAATTTAGGGTAAACGTATGTGTCACCACACTATGAAGGTTATTCCAATATAAAAATGGTTAATTTCAGACAAGAATATTTAATTTCTGTGGCATGAAAAATTATTGAAGTCCATTATTAAAGGTATACTGCAAGAGCTTCCAGAAATGAATAGCATTACACACATGATGCAAGAGGACAAGCTTATACAGCATCAGCCAAAAAAAAAAAAAAACTCTTCCCATTTCACCTATCCATTCAGGGCCATGGCCAAAGCGGCTGTGGCTGGAGACCACATTTTCAGTGTAAATATTTTCAAAATAGTGATAAAAATTTCTAATAATAATAATAGGTTTTAGTATCATTGATGATGACAGAAAAATATGTATCAATATATGGGTGAATAAAACTCTCTCTAAAAACAAGTTTTTTCCATCATCCAACAAAGAATAAATAATGCTGTAAAGGGAGAAACATACTACTAAAGCACTTACATATTACTAATGCACTTATCACCTCATGCTAGTAGTAGTAGTAGTAGTGGCATGTGATGCAAGAAAGCAAATGTATGAGCTTATGCAGCATCAGCCAAAAAAAAAAAAAAAATCACACCATTCCCTCCAAATGCCTGTCCAGTTCCTCCTTAAATTTATCAACGACAGATGGAAGTTTGTTCCAGCAATTAACCACCCGCTGGCTAAAGGCAAATTTCCGCACATCTATTCTACATCTGTCTTTTCTTAATTTGAATTTATGCCCCCTTAGGTTTGTAATCTGAACAAGTGGAAGGATCCCATCAGAATTCAGCGTGCTCAACCCATTCAAGGCCTCATATACCTCAATCAGATCACCGCGCAGGTGCCTAGTCTCCAGCAACTGCAATTTGCAGAACTTAAGCCTCTCTTGGTAAGAGGATCCCTTCATTCCCCTCACCAATCTTGTTGCCCTTCTCTGTACACGCTCAAGTAAATCTACATGCTTCCTAAAATGAGGCCTCCAGACCTGTACGCAGTACTCAAGGCGTGGCCTGACCATTGCCTTATACAGAGGGATAATCATCTCCTTTTCCCTGCTAGCAAAATTCCTATATATCATTGACAAAACCCCATGACATGCCCTGGCAGCCTGTCTGCATTGCTCACAGAACTTCATATCTGACTGCACTATTACTCCCAGGTCTTTTTCATTTTCTACCACCTTAAGTGTAGTACCACACAGTTGGTACGTTTCTCTGGGGTTACTTCTACCCATATGCAGTACTTTGCATTTGTCAAGGTTAAACTTCAGTTGCCACTTCTTAGCCCATCTGCCCAAATTATCTAGATCCTGTTGCAGAAGCACACTGCCATTACTGTCGTTAACAACCCTGCCAACCTTTGTATCATCTGCAAACTTCGACATTAAGCCGGATATACCTTCATCAATATCATTGATAAATATACAAAACAACAGTGGACCTAACACCGAACCCTGAGGGACACCACTAATAACATTAGTCCAAGAAGAGCAGCACCCATTGATTACCACCCTCTGTCTTCTCCCACTTAACCATCCTTTTATCCATTGTAGCAACTTACCCTTAATACCATTCTGCTCCAATTTGTACAATAGTCTTCCATGCGCAACAGTGTCAAAAGCTTTCCTGAAATCCAAATATATGATATCAAAATTATTTTTTGCATCCAGTTCCTTTGTAACCACATCATAATATCCTATCAAATTTGTCAGACAAGACTTTCCGTTAACAAACCCATGCTGTGTCTGAATTATTGCTGCAGTCTTGTCTAGATGATCCTGCAATGCATCTTTAACCAGCGACTCCATTATTTTACCCGGAACAGAAGTTAAACTAACTGGTCTGTAATTACTCCTGTCACCCTTCGATCCCCCTTTGTGAATTGGGGATACATTTGCACATCTCCAGTCCGTGGGAACCTCCCCTGAGTCCAAGGATGCTCTCATAATTACGGCTAAGGGTTAACTTACATATTACTAAAGCACATTTCTGGAGGTCACTACCATAAAACAATAAAAACAGCTTGCACTTTCCAGTTTAATGGGTGTTCCTCTAGTGGAATCTCTAGTTCCTCTAGTTATAAATGGGTAGTAAACTCGATCTAACTGCATTTGCGATAAAAACTGAAATTCTGTAGGTTTTTACGTTATTATGATGAAATATGTTTCCCCTTCACTGAAATCTTAACTCATATAAAAACATAAATAAATTTTCAGAATCTTCTCTTCATTGCTATTGTGTTGCATCCATTTGGAGTGATTCCTGAGTTCAGATGCAATTTCTTGTAAACACATAGGCGAATCAATGTATAAGCGAATTCAGTTGTGTTATATACGACATTGTTTCCCTATTTATAAATCATATATAATTGAATTTGTGTAGTGTAAGCATGTGTTATACGAGAATTCACTGTATGCCTCTTGAGTCAGTCTGCAATCTGCAGCTTAGAATTTTGTATGCTATTGTGATCGCTAAATGTAAAGACTGAATCTTCATTAACTGCTGTGTAAGGTAATCATATAAACTTTTTTATTTATTTTTAAGTCTATGAAGTTTATTAAGCGAAAAATTTTTTCTAGTTTAAATTATCTGTTTCGTTATTTTTTTTTTTATCTATTTTAATTTATAAAATAATAGTTTAATTATCTATATTCGATACTGCCATGGGGGATGTCTTTGTGTGTGCACGATGCAAGGAGTGCAAGGAAATTAGGCGACAACTCGGCGTTGTTATGGGCCTATATGAGACCTTGAAGGACAGGGTGGATGCCCTCGAAGGAAATAAATTAAGGGGCCCATCAAGCTCTCAGCTGCCCACATCAACGCCAGAGCTTGCACTTGGTCATCTTGCAACACAGAGGCAGCCCCCAACGCAGAATGCCCTGGACCCACAGGAACTAGTAGTTGTTGGTGACTCTATTGTCAGGGAAACGGGGAACATGCTTTGTAAAAAGGATAGGTGGAACAGGACCATGGTATGTCTGCCAGGGGCAAAGGTTGATGACGTTGTAGAGCAGATATCACCTTTTAAGAGCACAAAAGGTGATATAGTTGTACACGTTGGCACTAATGATATTAAGAGTAGGAGACCAGCGGAATTACTTAACAAGTACAGGTCACTGTTGAAAAAAAGCCGTGAAGTAGGGTTGAATTTGAAAGTGTCTGCAATTCTGCCCAGACACGATAGGAGGGAGTATATGATGAGAGCCTTGTCGATCAATTCGGCCCTGGAAAGATTGTGCAAGGCTCAAGGGGTAGAATTTTTTTCAGCCTGGAATGTACTTGTTAACAGGAGAGATTGCTTCTACAGGGATGGGATACACTTAAATAGAAAGGGTGCAAGAATATTTGCTGATGCTATCGAGGCAGTGTTAGGTCGGTCGGAAAACTGCTAGCTTGGGGGGAAGACAAAGACTAATGGATTAACAGTAGCCACTGGCAGAGGTGGAAGTGATTCTTGCACTGCTTCTATTAGAATGAGCAGAAGCCTGAAAAACAAGATGCATGATATTTCAGAGACTGCTGGAAGTCATTGCGGTACAAGTAAACACATGGGTTGTGTTAGGGTAGCTAAGAATAGAAACAGGTGCATGTATACTTGCGTGTACACCAATGCTAGGAGTTCAGTAAATAAATTTGATGAATTTGAGGTATTGCTAAAAACATCAAAGGCAGATATTGTTGGGATATCAGAGACGTGGTGTCACACAGATATAAGGAATGCAGAACTGGAATTTGGGGAGTACAATGTGTATATAAAGGATAGACAGGACAGGAGGGGAGGAGGGGTTATGCTATTAGTTAAAAATCACATAAATTCCAAGGAAGTGAAGCCAGTCGACAATGATGGACAGGGTAGTGTCGAGTCAGTTTGGTGTGACATAAGCATAGGTAAATCAAAATTGAGAGTAGGAGTGTGCTATAGGCCTAATGACTCTGATGAGTATAATAAGATACTGTACAGGGAAATAGAATGGGCCAGTAAATCAGAGAGTCTGCTGACGAGGCTAGTACGGGCCAGACGTGTTCAAAGCCGCTAAGTGGATTTTTCTTATTTATTGATTTGAAATTATTGTTTTTCTAAAACTTTTGATTTAAATTTAGTAGTATAGCATTATTTTGTGATATTTCTGATTAATCTGGTGTATTTATTCTTTACTCGGCCTTGTAATTGCATAAAAGTATCGGTAAGGGTATCAAATCCACATGTTACAAGTTACAACTCTGCTGAACGAGAAGTTTTTTTTAGCCACTTATTGAATATCTTTTACATCAAATTATTTTTTGTAAGTAGCTTATAGACCTAGTAAGGATCGTTGGTTTATTCTGAATTGGGACAGCGAGATTTGAAAGTTAATTAATACTTAAGTGTCCATAGATTACCGTTCGTAACTTCCGCCTTTGTCTTTGTCATACGATCGTTATATATCGAACCTAGATAGCGTTAGTATAGTATACGTTATAATATTTTCAGCGATCGGTAAAATCTATTAAACTTGTTCAACTTCGTTGGCATTTAAATTGCACTTTTAACTAAATACATATACCGACTTAGATTACAAACGTAATCTAATAAATACGTATAATTAATTAATACATAACTGATATGGAAGTTATATAAAGGGAACTCGGAGATAATTAATACTTGACTGATTGATTAATACTTGACGCTAAAAATATATATTTCGTTATAGCTGTGTTGGGAGATAAGTTAGGGTTATAAACTGAAATTGAAATTTTATTTAAATTAAAAGTAATCATGACTCAGACCAGAGCAGCAAAACAAAAGGCTCAAGCTAATGGAAGTGCTGTGGGTCAGAGGAGAACTGAGAGGGGCAGTTGCCTTCTGAGTCACAGCCTTCTAAAATGCACAGCTTGCATGATGTTTGTGGAGCATTCAGGTGCGGGACATGATATTGCCATGGAGGATGTCTTTGTGTGTGCACGATGCAAGGAGTGTATCGAAATCAGGCAACAACTCAGCGTTCTTATGAGCCTATATGAGAGCTTGAAAGACAGGGTGGATGCCCTCGAAGGAACTAAATTGAGGTGCCCATCAAGCTCTCAGCTGCCCACATCAACGCCAGAGCTTACACTTGGTCATCATGAAACACAGCGGCCACCCCCAAGGCAGAATGCGCTGGTCCCAAAGGAACTAGTAGTTGTTGGTGACTCTATTATCAGGGAAACGGGGAACATGCTTTGTAAAAAGGATAGGTGGAACAGGACCAGGGTATGTCTGCCAGGGGCAAAGGTTGATGACGTTGTAGAGCAGATATCATCTTTTAAGGGCACAAAAGGTGATATAGTTGTACACGTGGGCACTAACGATATCAAGAGTAGGAGACCGGCAGAATTGCTTAACAAGTACAGGTCACTGTTGAAAAAAAGCCGTGAAATAGGGTTGAATTTGAAAGTGTCTGCAATTCTGCCCAGACACGATAGGAGGGAGTATATGATGAGAGCCTTGTCGATCAATTCGGCCCTGGAAAGATTGTGCAAGGCTCAAGGGGTAGAATTTTTTTCAGGCTAGACTGTACTTGTTAATAGGAGGGATTGCTTCTACAGGGATGGGATACACTTAAATAGAAAGGGTGCAAGAATATTTGCTGATGCTATCGAGGCAGTGTTTGGTGGGTCGGAAAACTGCTAGCTTGGGGGGATACAAAGACAAATAGATTAACAGTAGCCACTGGCAGAGGTGAAAGAGATTCTTGCACTGCTTCTATTGGAATGAGCAGAAGCCTGAAAAACAAGATTCAGGATATTTCAGAGACTGCTGGGAGTCATTGCGGTACAAGTAAACACATGGGTTGTGTTAGGGTTGCTAAGAATAGAAATAGGTGCATGTATACTTGCTTGTACACCAATGCTAGGAGTTTAGTAAATAAATTTGATGAATTTGAGGTATTGCTCAAAACATCAAAGGCAGATATTGTTGGGATATCAGAGACTTGGTGTCACACAGATATAAGGAATGCAGAACTGGAATTTGGGGGGTACAACGTCTACAGAAAAGATAGACTGGATAGGAAGGGAGGAGGGGTTATGCTATTAGTTAAGAAATACATAAAATCCAAGGAAGTGAAGCCAGTGGACATCGCTGGACAGTGCAGTGTCGAGTCAGTTTGGTGTGACATAAGCATTGGGAGATCAAAATTGAGAGTAGGAGTGTGCTATAGGCCTAATGACTCTGATGAGTATAATAAGAAACTGTACAGGGAAATAGAGTGGGCCAGTAAATCAGAGAGTCTTATAATGGGAGATTTTAATTTCCCAGATATTGACTGGAATTTGTGGGCTGGTCACTCACACACTAGCAAGGCTCTTGTGGATTTATTGGATGATTGTTTTCTACATCAGCATGTTCGGGAGGCAATTATAGGGAATAATACTCTTGATTTGATTATCAGCAGTGATTCTTCGTTCATTAAGAATCTGGAGATAAATGAACCACTAGGTGGCAGTGATCACAGTGTGCTGAAGTGGGATTTACTCAAAGAGGTAACTACCATTAGGGGTAAAGGGAAGGGTTATTGCTTTCGTAAAGGCGACTGCGATGGACTGAGACAGTATTTAAATTCTATACAGTGGTTTTTTTTTTTTTTTTTTTTTTTTTTTGGTTTGGTAGTTGTTGGCGCATCGGCTTCCGTGGCCATAGTGCACCTCCCAAGGTTTTTGCAGTACTTTGATCCAAGCCCGAGGCGGGAATCGAACCCACGACCTTTGGGTTGCCAGGCAGGCACTTTACCCACCTGGCTAGCCTGGTCGGCTCTATACAGTGGGACCAACTGATGATGTTACCAACAGTAAATGCAAAATGGGAAGCATTCAAAGAACTTTTCTTGGAAGCTACTAGACTTTACATACCAACTAAGAAATATTGTTCAAGGTTTAGGCCTAAATGGATGTCAGATGAACTGATGAG
This sequence comes from Mastigoproctus giganteus, assembly GCF_048544385.1. Lineage (NCBI taxonomy): Eukaryota > Metazoa > Arthropoda > Arachnida > Uropygi > Thelyphonidae > Mastigoproctus > Mastigoproctus giganteus. Next base: position 172,394,869 of record NC_143585.1, read on the forward strand.
GCATATGGCAGAGAAGAAACATGCATGGGATACATACAAATTAACACATGACACAGAAGCCTATGATAGATACAAGTTGATCTGTAACCAAGTTACAAAGGAGGTTTGGCAGGCGAAGGCAGATTACGAGAAATCTTTGGCAAGGGATGCAAAGAAAAACAGCAAAGAGTTCTTTACTTATGTAAACTCTAGAAGGAAGGGGATGAATCAGATTGGTCCACTTGATATCGATGGGTAAACTGTTGATGATCCTGCTCAGGTAGCTAACAAACTAAATGAATATTTTGCATCCACATTCACACATGAGGAGTTATTTAGCAAGGGGAATGCCAGAGGTGTATTCAACTCTAGCAGTAAGCTAGAGAATCTTGTAATAACTGAGAGTAAAGTGGAGGAGAAATTGTTGAAGATAAACACAAGAAAGGCACCTGGGGTGGATGGGATCTATCCAGTTATATTAAAGGAGGCAGCAAAGGAAGTAAGCAAACCCTTAGCCATAATTATGAGAGCTTCCTTGGACTCAGGGGAGGTACCCATAGACTGGAGATGTGCAAATGTGACCCCAATTCACAAAGGAGGATCAAAAGCTGACACAAGCAATTATAGACCTGTGAGTTTAACTTCTGTTCCAGGAAAATTAATGGAGGCACTAGTTAAAGAAGCACTGCAGGATCATTTAGACAAGACTTCAGTTATAGCTCGGACACAGCATGGTTTTGTTAAGGGGAAGTCTTGCCTGACCAATTTGATTGGATACTATGATGCAGTCACAAAGGAACTGGATGCAGGGAATAACTTTGATATTATATACATGGATCTTAGAAAAGCTTTTGATACTGTTGCACATGGAAGACTGCTGCACAAATTGGAGCAGTGTAACATTGGAGGCAAATTGCTGCTGTGGGTAAAGGGCTGGCTGTGGGGGAGAAGACAGAGAGTGGTAATCAATGGACACTGCTCGTCGTGGACTAATATTATTAGTGGAGTCATTCAGGGCTCAGTGTTGGGTCTATTATTGTTTTCTGTATTCATAAATGATATTGATGATGGTATATCAAGCTTAACGTCGAAGTTTGCAGACGATACAAAGGTAGGCAGGGTTGTCAAGGACACTACTGACACTATGCTGCTGCAACAGGATCTGGAAAGGTTGAGCAGATGGGCTGAGAGGTGGCAAATGAAGTTTAACATTGACAAATGTAAAGTACTACACATGGGAAACAGCAACCCCAGAGCAACGTATCAACTCTGTGGTATTACACTGACAGTGGTAGAAAATGAAAGGGACCTGGGGGTGGTTGTGCAGGCAGATATGTAGTTCTCTGAGCAGTGCAGACGGACTGCAAGAGTAGCTCATGGTGTATTGTCAATGATACATAGGAATTTTTCTAGCAGGGATAAGGAGGTGATTATTCCCTTGTATAAGGCAATGGTCAGGCCACACCTAGAGTACTGTATACAGGCCTGGAGGCCTCATTTCAAGAAGGATGTAGAGCTGCTGGAACGAGTACAGAGAAGGGCAACAAGATTAGTGAATGGAACAAAGGGGTGCTCTTACAAAGAAAGGCTTAAGATTTGCAAATTACAGTGTCTGGAGACTAGGCACCAGCGAGGTGATCTGATAGAGGTGTATAAAGCATTGAATGGTTTGAGAATGCTCAATGCTGATGGGATTCTTCCTCTCGCTCAGAATAATCACCTGAGAGGGCATAAATTCAAATTGAGGAAAGACAGAGGTAGGATAGACGTGCGGAAATTTGCCTTTAGCCAGCGAGTGGTTGGATGGTGGAACAGACTTCCATCCCTTGTCGTGGAAGTTGATAGCCTAAATAAGTTTAAGGCTCAGCCGGACAGGTATTTTGAACGAACAGAGGGGTGAAGTGGGAGTGGTTTTTTTTTTTTTTTTTTGGCTGATGCTGCATAAGCTTGCGTTCTTGCATCAAATGCCTCTACTAATGCTAAGAGTCTTATAATGGGGGATTTTAATTTCACAGACATTGACTGGAATTTGTGGGTTGGTCACTCACACACTAGCAAGGCTTTTGTGGATTTATTGGATGATTGTTTTCTACACCAGCATGTTCGGGAGGCAACTAGAGGGAGTAATACTCTTGATCTGATTATCAGTAGTGATTCTTCATGCATTAGGAATCTGCAGATAAAGGAACCACTGGGTGGCAGTGATCACAGTGTGCTGAAGTGGGATTTACTCAAGGAGGTAACTACCATCAGAGGTAAAGGGAAGGGTTTTTGCTTTCGTAAAGGCGACTACGATGGTCTGAGACAGTATTTAAATTATATACAGTGGGACCAACTGATGATGTTACCAACAGCAAATTCAAAATGGGAAGCATTCAAGGAACTAATCTTGGAAGCTACCAGGCTTTACATACTAACCAAGAAATATTGTTCAAGGTTCAGGCCTAAATGGTTGTCAGATGAACTAATGAGACAGATGGCAGAGAAGAAAAATGCATGGGATACATACAAATTAATGGGTGACATGGAAGCCTATGATAGATATAAGTTGGTGTGTAACCAAGTCACAAAGGAGATTAGGCAGGTAAAGGCAGATTATGAGAAATCCTTGGCAAAGGATGCAAAGAAAAACAGAAAAGAGTTCTTTACCTATTTAAACTCAAGAAGGAAAGGGATGAATCAGATTGGTCCACTGGATGTTGATGGTTCAACAGTTGAGGATCCAGCTCAGGTGGCTAACAATCTAAACGAGTATTTTGCATCTACATTCACACATGAGGAGTTATTCAGGAAGGGGAATGTCGTAGGTGAAGTAAACATTGGCAGTGAGCTAGATGATTTTCAAATAACTGAGAGGAAAGTGGAGGAGAAATTGTTGAGGATAAACATAAAAAAGGCACCCGGGGTGGATGGGATCTATCCAGTTATATTAAAAGAGGCAGCAAAGGAAGTAAGCAAACCCCTAGCCATAATTATGAGAGCTTCTTTGGACTCAGGGGAGGTACCCATAGACTGGAGATGTGCAAATGTAACCCCAATTCACAAAGGAGGATCAAAGGCTGACACAAGTAATTATAGACCTGTTAGTTTAACTTCGGTTCCAGGAAAATGAATGGAGGCACTGGTTAAAGAAGCACTGCAGGATCATCTGGACAAGAATTCAGTTATAGCTCAGACACAGAATGATTTTGTTAAGGGCAGGTCTTGTCTGACCAATTTGATTGGATACTATGATGTAGTCACAAAAGAACTGGATGCAGGGAATAACTTTGATATTATATATTTGGATCTTAGAAAGGCTTTTGATACTGTTGCGCATGGAAGACTGCTGCACAAATTGGAGATGTGTGGCATTGGAGGCAAATTGCTGCTATGGATAAAGGGATGGTTCAGTGCCAGAAGACAGAGAGTGGTAATCAATGGACACTGCTCAACGTGGACTAATGTTATTAGTGGAGTTCCTCAGGGTTCAGTGTTGGGTCCATTGTTGTTTTCTGTATTTATAAATGATATTGATGATGGTGTATCAGGCTTAATGTCCAAGTTTGCAGACGATACAAAGGTTGGCAGGGTTGTTAAGGACACTACTGATACTATGCTGCTGCAACAGGATCTGGAAAGGTTGAGCAGATGGGCTGAGAGGTGGCAAATGAAATTTAACATTGACAAATGTAAAGTACTACATATGGGAAACAGTAACCCCAGATCAACGTATCAACTCTGTGGTACTACGCTGACAGTGGTAGAGAATGAAAAGGACCTGGGGGTAATTGTGCAGGCAGATATGAAGTTCTCTGAGCAGTGCAGACGAGCTGCAAGAGTAGCTCATGGTGTCTTGTCAATGATATACAGGAATTTTTCTAGCAGGGACAGGGATGTGATTATTCCCTTGTATAAGGCATTGGTCAGGCCACACCTTGAGTACTGTATACAGGTCTGGAGGCCTCATTTCAAGAAGGATGTAGAGCTGCTGGAACGAGTACAGAGAAGGGCAACAAGATTAGTGAAGGGAACAAGGGTTGCTCTTACGAAGAAAGGCTTAAGTTTTGCAAATTACAGAGCCTGGAGACTAGGCATCGGCGAGGTGATCTGATAGAGGTGTATAAGGCTTTGAATGGCTTGAGCATGCTCAATGCCGATGGAATTCTTCCTCTTGCTCAGAATAATCACATGAGAGGGCATAAATTCAAATTGAGGAAGGATGGATGTCGGATAGATGTGCGGAAATTTGCCTTTAGCCAGCAGGCAGTTGGTTTTTGGAATAGACTCCCATCGCTTGTTGTTGAAGTTGATAGACTAAACAAATTTAAGGCTCAGCTGGACAGGTATTTCGAACGAATGGAGGGGTGAAATGGGAGTAGTGGTTGTTTTTTTTTTTTTTTTTTTTTTTTTGGCTGATGCTGAATAAGCTTGCTTTCTTGCATTATATGCCTCTACTAATGCTAATGCTATCAAAATGTATACAACATCATAGCCTCCAGAGCATTGCCGTCTGCCAAACCTTACATAAAGTGCATATCCGCTTGCTCCTGATTTGAGTACATGGTCAGAATGGAACACCACCAGGTTTTGTCAGTAACTTGTGATGAAGAAAATCACATGCGGCAGATAAGATAAGATATTCCGGTTAACTCAAATTTAATAGCAATGCTTAATTTAGCGGTACTCACTTAGTATGATCTGAAAATGATGCTTGGGATAGGAAATTAAATAAATTGAGGTTGGGGTAATGAATTGAAAATCGGAATTAAAATAAGCTCAAGTAGGAGTGCACAACTTCGTCCTTGGTTGTCATTGATGAATAGTTGATAAATTAATTAAGGAAAGAATTTAAAAGTTTGAACTCGGTAGGCCAAAAGTCGTAATGAGCTGACTTTTGTTTGTTAACGTCTTCAGTTGGCAATGATGAAGTCGGGAGAGAATGCGTATATTTAAAGGAGTTCTAAGTTCCCGTGATGCTCTTTGAAACATGTGGGAATCTCAGGTGTGTGAGATTCCAGACCGGAGAAAGATTGTAGGGTAGTTTTGCGTTTATGACGTTGAGTTTGGAGTGACGGCGAAGCCATTCTATGATGAGGGCTTCGTACTGAAAAATTTTATAACTGGATTTTAATTTAATAATAGTGATGGCTGAATCGATTAGGGGGTTGTGATTATTGGAATGTACATGTTGTGTAAGTTCGGTACTTGACTGTCCTGTTCTAAAACTATTGTAATGATAATATGCTCGTGTATTAGGTGTTTTTGTGGAACCGTATTTGGTGGTGGTACTTCCAATATAACAGGTATTGCAGTTTTGTTGACATTTTATTAGGTATATATTATGTTATTCATGTCATTAATTTGATATTTATATGTTTCTTTGTATGTATTGAACATTGAGCTAAGTTTGTTATAAGCAGAAAATGTGAGTGTGAAACCTGCAAACACCCGGCAGAACTGTCCAGCCAGGCAGTTGTGGTAAGGGAGAACAATACGTGTGTTGCTATTTGCATTATGTTTAGATGAATTATTGATGTTATTTTTTGGCGGTAGAAATGGTATGTTGAATTAACTGAAATGGGTATTTTCTGGCCATAAACTTTTCTGTAAGATATTGAATTTCGGTAGATAGGTCATCTTGTGTGGAGCTATATTTGATGGCATTATAAACCTGATTATAAAGAACAGCTTTTTTTTGTACTAAGTGGATGGTGTGAGTCAAAATGCAGGTATTTCCCTGTATGTGTGTTTTTTCTGAAGATTCTAGTTCCAGGTTTGGTGTCTGTTTTCTTCTGTTTCACAAGTGTATATTTTAATATGTCATGTATTGAATTAAATTTAGTGAAAAGGATATCGATTTTGGTTCCGTTGCCTATTATTAGTATATCATCTGCATAACGTATGTATAATTTAATTTCTGGGGGGGGTAAGGTAAGGCTGTAGTATTTGATTCTCTATGGTTGCTAGGTAAATTTTGGATAAGGGGGCAGAAATTCCTAGACCCATAGGTAAGCCAAATATTTGTTGGTATATTTGATTGATATTTGGCCTACCTATGGGTCTATGATCCTGCTCAGGTAGCTAACAAACTAAATGAATATTTTGCATCGACATTCACACATGAGGAGTTATTCAGCAAGGGGAATGCCAGAGGTGTATTCAACTCTAGCAGTAAGTTACAGAATCTTGAAATAACTGGGAGTAAAGTGGAGGAGAAACTGTTGAAATAAACACAAGAAAGGCACCCGGGGTGGATGGGATCTATCCGGTTATATTAAAGGAGGCAGCAAAGGAAGTAAGCAAACCCTTAGCCATAATTATGAGAGCTTCCTTGGACTCAGGGGAGGTACCCATAGACTGGAAATGTGCAAATGTGACCCCAATTCACAAAGGAGGATCAAAGGCTGACACAAGTAATTATAGACCTGTGAGCTTAACTTCTGTTCCAGGAAAATTAATGGAGGCACTGGTTAAAGAAGCACTGCAGGATCATTTAGACAAGACTTCAGTTATAGCTCAGACACAGCATGGTTTTGTTAAGGGGAAGTCTTGCCTGACCAACTTGATTGGATATTATGATGCAGTCACAAAAGAACTGGATGCAGGGAATAACTTTGATATTATATACTTGGATCTTAGAAAGGCTTTTGATACTGTTGCACATGGAAGACTGCTACACAAATTGGAGCAGTGTGACATTGGAGGCAAATTGCTGCTATGGATAAAGGGGTGGTTGAGGGGGAGAAGACAGAGTGGTAATCAATGGACACTGCTCATCGTGGACTAATGTTATTAGTGGAGTCCCTCAGGGCTCAGTGTTGGGTCCATTATTGTTTTCTGTATTTATAAATGATATTGATGATGGTATATCAAGCTTAATGTCCAAGTTTGCAGATGATACAAAGGTTGGCAGGGTTGTCAAGGACACTACTGACACTATGCTACTGCAACAGGATCTGGAAAGGTTAAGCAGATGGGCTGAGAGGTGGCAAATGAAGTTTAACATTGACAAATGTAAAGTACTACACATGGGAAACAGCAACCCCAGAGCAACATATCAACTCTGTGGTACTACACTGACAGTGGTAGAGAATGAAAGGGACTTGGGGATGGTTGTGCAGGCAGATATGAAGTTCTCTGAGCAGTGCAGACGGGCTGCAAGAGTAGCTCATGGAGTATTGTCAATGATATACAGGAATTTTTCCAGCAGGGATAAGGAGGTGATTATTCCATTGTATAAGGCAATGGTCAGGCCACACCTAGAGTACTGTATACAGGTCTGGAGGCCTCATTTCAAGAAGGATGTAGAGCTGCTGGAACGAGTACAGAGAAGGGCAACAAGATTAGTGAATGGAACAAAGGGGTGCTCTTACGAAGAAAGGCTTAAGTTTTGCAAATTACAGTGTCGAGACTAGGCACCAGCAAGGTGATCTGATAGAGGTGTATAAAGCCTTGAATGGTTTAAGCATGCTCAATGCTGATGGGATTCTTCCTCTAGCTCAGAAAAATCACCTGAGAGGGCATAAATTCAAATTGAGGAAAGACAAATGTAGGATAGACGTGAGGAAATTTGCCTTTAGCCAGCGGGTGGTTGGTTGGTGGAACAGACTTCCATCCCTTGTGGTGGAGGTTGATAGCCTAAATAAGTTTAAGGCTCAGCTGGACAGGTATTTGGAACGAACAGAGGGGTGAAGTGGTAGTGGGTTTTTTTTTTTTTTTTTTGGCTGATGCTGCATAAGCTTGCTTTCTTGCATCAAATGCCTCTACTAATGCTAATGCTAATGGGATTCTTCATCCTGCTCAGAATAATCACCTCAGAGGGCATAAATTCAAATTGAGGAAGGACGGTTGTTGTTGTTGTTATTTGGTTTTTAGGAACATTAGCAACTAAGGCCATATTGCTCCGGGAAATGCGGTGACCATTCCCTGACCTTTCCGCATCCTCCGTTTTGGTGGTGACGGGCTCGAACCCCGGTCTAATCAAGAAGCGTGTGCTACGCACTGCTGCTCCTTCCCACCTGGCTACGGAGGCGCCGAGGAGGAAGGATGGATGTCGTCGGATAGATGTGCGGAAATTTGCCTTTGGCCAGCGGGTGGTTGGTTGGTGGAACCGACTTCCATCACTTGTTGTTGAAGTTGATAGCCTAAACAAATTTAAAGCTCAACTGGACAGGTATTTCGAACGAACGGAGGGGTGAAATGGGAGTGGTGTGTCTTTTTTTTTTTTTTTTTTTGGCTGATGCTGAATAAGCTTGCTTTCTTGCATCATATGCCTCTACTAATGCTAATGCTAAGAATTTCCGCCCCCTTATCCGAAATTTATCTAGCAACCATAGAGAATCACATACTAACACCTTACCCCCCAGAAATTAAATTATACATACATTATGCAGATGATATACTAATAATAATCCTTTCTGGATAAAGAAGGGTGATATCTTCCCAATTGATTGCTCTCTGGTGGAAGGGAGAATGAGGAAGAGCGGTGTCACTGAGGTTGGTGTATCCTCAGTTCTGGCTCTTTTTACAGAGGTGTTTCTGTGTTATCATTTCGATTAGGTTTGTTGTTTGGTTTTTAAGAGCATTAGCAACTAAGGCCATATTGCTCCGGGAATATGTGGTGGTCATTCCCTGACCTTTCCGCATCCTCCGTATTTGGTGGTGATGGGCTTGAATCCCGGTCTAATCAAGAAGCGTGTGCTACGCACTGTTGCTCCTTCCCACCTGGCTACGGAAGCACCTCATCTCGATTAGGTAGGGCCTTGTTGGGACCCCTGAAGAAATAGGATTAAAATTACTCATATGAGTTAGATAAAAATTTCCAATGCCCTAAGTATGATCCTGTCTAGAGTATTCTTGCCCCTGTTACTTTGAATAACAGGGTGATGAGGTAACAATGTCTAGTTGATTTAAATATTTAAAGGTTTTTATAAATAGGTAAAAATTTAAAATTAAAAATATCACGCAGTCAGTTACTATGGATACAACAAAAAATAAATAACAATAATTTAATACTGGTTGATTTTTTCTTAAGGAATTTCACATGGGCTGCTTTCATAATTGCCAACTGGTCTACACAGTGTCCCAGTTATGTAAATTTTCTTACAAGTGTATGTTGCTACTGGCCGATTTTCATTTTATATACATGAATATAAAACTAAAATCCTCCCCACGCACACAATTTCATCTTTTTTTGTATTAATTTAAAATCATGAAATAAAAGTTTGATTGGAGTACATACCTTAAATAGTCATCTGTTATATAAGGAATCTCCAGCTTCACATCAAGCAAATCTTTGTTATTTCTTGACTGATGGAAAAATGCTCCAAACATGGGCTTGCTGCAAGAAGTGGCCATGTTGCCTCTGGAAATCTGAAAACAATGTTTTATTTTAGATAAACAGAATAGACTAACCATTCACAGTGACTACTGAACTTTCCTAATCTTTAAATATTAATCCTGATCATTCAATCAATTTCAGTGAAATTATTCAAACTCTAAAGCACACAAAAATGAAGGACAAAAAACAGATGACAGCCCCAATAAAAATCAATTTTGTGTTTATATTCATGGAAGACCATAAGGTAATATGAACATATTACATAAGGTAATATTAACTCGCAAGATAGAGAGAATACATGACATTATACTATATTCAGTAGCCACTTAGATTTGAACACAGAGAAGAGAAGAGAAGAGAAGAGAAGAGAAGAGAAGAGAAGAGAAGAGAAGAGAAGAGAAGAGAAGAAAAGAAGAGAAGAGAAGAGGAGTCACTCAAAGTGAAGCAATTCTCATCCCATCAATATTCCGCTTGACAGCTGTCACACCTTGATTGTTCAATTCAGAGTAGATTTCTTCTTCAAAGACCCGAAGAAGATCCCAATTTGATATTTAACCACACAAAGAGTTGAGTGTATTATCGGGGTTACAATGATGGATATTCCTCCTATCAATGAAGTTTTCTGATGCTGGGCATGTTTTGAATATGAAGCTTCAACTAAAAGGTTTCCACAACGCAACCATTTCACAGATTTTAGAGATCCTGCCAATCAACTGGCAGATTTCTGCAGAACATACAGCAGCTGAGCTGCAAAAACAGGAAAATGAGTGGTCTAAATCAGGCAACTGTAGTCCGGACTGACTGTGACAAACATTTTAATAAAAACAGCAAACCTGTCTATCCCACAGAAAAAACCGAAGAAGCAGGCAGTCCCCTGTTGGTGCCCTGAACTGACTACACTCAGGAGAAGAGTGCACCAGGCAAGGAGAAATTTTCAAAGCGCCAAAACATCTTGGCCACAAAATGAGGTGGATGCAGTGAGAGATTCTTATAGATTGTTGTTGTTATTTGGCTTAATGACACAAGGGCTACTGAGGCCAAATTGTGTCTGCTCATAGTTTATTTAATCAAAATATACTGCTGTAGATGTTAAATTAGATACTCCTATATAGGGCAATACATTTTAAATAGATTACAAGTTCTTTTATGTTTGCTTCATTTCCCAGGATATGAGTTAAATCATGTGAGAGGTTCAACCTAGAGACCGACTGAAAAGTGTTTGACCGTATGGTTGAATATAAGGGACAATCAAAGAGGAAATGCCTAACAGTAAGTTGACTGTCACAGGATGAACACTGGGTTGGATCTTCTCCCAGTAGCAGGAACTCTCAGGAATCAGTATACAGCCCTCAGAACTACTGGAAACAATAACCTTGAGGAACTGTCTACAGAATAGTGACCAACAAGCTGCCAAGAGGAGATCTTGGAAACTACTGTCAAACCAGATGGAACACCAACTCTGTGTTGGGTGGATTCTGTAAATAACATCCTAGACAGTATTATTCAGACTAAAACTAGGGATCATTCCCCCACCCAGCTAGACACTATAAAAGAAAACACTGAATATGACAACACCAATATTGAACCTCTGTTTACTAAACAAGACTTAGAAATAGCACAGTCTAAAATCTAAAACAATAAATGCTCAGGTTCTGACCTCTTAGAGGTTAAGATTATCAAAAAATTAGCAGAAATAGCACCACACAAATTAACAGCACTATATAATGACTGTATGACAGACGGTATATTCCCAAAAATATGGAAAAAGGCTGTGTTAAGATTAATTCTCAAAAACCCCAAGAAATCCCCAACTGATCCCAAATCATATAGACCAATAGCCCTATTCCCTGTACTAGGGAAAATATATGAAAGACTAATCTATAGCAGATTAGCTTAATAGTACATAGAAGCAGGTTTACATTCCAACAATCAGTATGGTTTTAAGCAGGGCAACTCTCCAGAGGATGCCATGCACCACCTACTGACAACAGTTAAAAACTCAGAGGAGAAACATATGCTGGTTATCTCTACTGATTTTGCTGGGGCATTTGACTGACTCTGGTGGTCAAGTGTCCTTAGGAGGCTACGCCAGGCAAATGCCCCGCAAAACCTATACAGCAGACTCTCGATTTACTGGGATCAGATTAACTGGGACACTTCAAGACTCCAAATAAAAAAAATTAAAAAAATAATCCAGAAATCTTATATAAAATTCAAGTAATAAATATAAAGGTATAAACATATGTTTTGAAAGTCATAAATAAGCAATAAGGCCAAGGTCAAGATGTCTTCATTTCAATTGCGATCTCCAGGGTTTCACCTATATGCCGCTGTAGCATCTGAAAAGGTGAAGGCCGGCAAGTGTATGTATGTAGGTGTGTAAGCATGTGTCTTGTTATGTTGAGTGTTGGGTGCCGGAACTGGCGACTTTGCAGCCAGAGGGCAGGGGATACCTGGTCCCCTGCCCTCTAACTCCCAATCTTGGCCATGAGGAGGCACGCCAGGGTCCACTTTCTAGCTGAGACTCTTACTGGGGCTATCAGGCAAGCCTGGGAGCCCCAAGGTGTTTAGGGAAAGGAAGTGGGGATAAGAATTGAAGTATGGGGATTGGAAGGGATGGGGAGGTTGGATAGAAAATAAGGGGAAGAGATAGCCCTCCCATGAAATAGAAGAGAAAAGTTTACAATAGTGCACAGAGTGAAAAAAAAAAAAAATATATATATATATATATAATAAAAAAAAATAAATAAAAAAATAAAAAAATATATATATACATACATACTGATACAAAAATGCAATAGTGTATTTAATGTTAGATATAAATAATAAATTATATCAGAACCGATTAATGCCATCTGTATGAGATTAAACATTAAATCTGTCTGTCTGTAATATAAAAAAATATATAAGGTATGAGGTACATTGAACTACTACCATATATATATATATATATTATGAATCAACAGGGCTTACCTTTATTTTTTGATATAGCAAAAAAACATAGCAAAAAAATCCGACAAGACCAAAAAAATATATTTCATCACCATCCCATATATCGAGCACTGGTACAATAAACTTAACCAAATATGCAAGGGAACCGACATGAAAATCATAGCAAAACTTATGAACAAACTATACACATTCTTCAGAAATCAGCCTTCAAACACCACATTCCAATCACAGCATGACCTCGTATACAGTATACCATGCAAAACTTGTGACGCTGTCTACGTAGGATCCACCATGGGAGTGGCACAGCTTCGAGCAAAACAACACGAAGCTTCGGTGCGGGCGGGTCGTTCAAATGCATCGGAACTTTCGTTCCACGCAATAAATGAACGACATACATTCGGCTTTACTGAAACAAAAATTATAAATATTCAACACAACTACTACAAACTACTTATTGCAGAAACCTTAGAGATGAAACTACATGAAATTTCAATCAATATCCGTAGGCCATTCCTATTGTCCGACGATTGATCACTTATACGCATGCGTGAAGAACAAATACTACAACATAAGGAAAGAAAAAAAAAAAAAAAAGTTTCGGATTAATTGTGAGTAACTCTCTTCCTGTGAACATAATGCCCCGAAAAGTTCAAGTCCAACTTAAGGAATGTAGAGAATAACCCCCAACCCCTACCCCCCACCCTGCCCCTTACCCAATTATTAGACCCAAAATTTAACTCAAAATTCCAGCCACAGGACCAAAAAGAAAAATCGATCCTTAATTATTAGCCCATTTAGACCTCCAAAATCTAACTTTATGACAATGTTTTGCAAAATTGATATCGCCTTCCCCATGAATTATTAGCGAGTTGGACAAGGAGAGTTGGAAAAGAAGCTTCCTATATCAAAAAATAAAGGTAAGCCCTGTTGATTCATAATATAATAGAATATAGGAATTATCGAGCACGTAACAGCTCCCTAGTATCAAATATATATATATATATATATATATATATATAACAAAAAAAAATAATAAATAAAAAAGAAATAAATAAATAAAAAGTACCTATATACAATGTTTACTATTAGCCAAGTGAGTACGATCACACTCCTGGGAGACTTAATCAGAAAACCAAAACTATAAATAACACTTCGTTACATTAATTAACACCATTTGTGGCCATTACTATTAGGCCACAGAAACCAGAGACACTTGTCCAGTCATTGTACAGGACTCAACCACTTAGCCTCTTAACTTTCTTTTTTTTTTTTTGCTGATGCTATGATTCTGATCCGACACTACCAGATTTCAGCATTAAACTCAGAGGGCAAATGGCACGGTGCTATCCATGTACAAACATAGGTAGCACCCCGTCAGCATTTTACAATTCAATATCATATTTACAACATGCATAGCCAACTTTTCCTCTGTACACAAAATCGCTATTAATATCGTGATAGTCTTTACAAGTCACATTTTGACAGAAACCACACTCTGCTCAAGAACCACTAACACAACCAACAGACAACCTCTCTGTTAATTCTACTATATCCAATTTTATATTTATAGCAAATAATCTACAAAACACAACATCACTTCCATAGTGGAACCAACATATTTACTTAAGAAAACTAAGGACTTATTTGCAGAAAACATATTTAATGGACAAAAAAGCATAATAGTTCTTGTCCTTGAACACAAACTCTGGATTACTTAGCATCACTCTTTACAGATCAACTCCAATTAGTCTCTTCCTACATGCAAACAATTTATCTGCAAAATTATAAAAAGCTAGGAAATTTTCTTTATCATTGACAAAACATGGTCGGTCACCTTCATTGTACACTTCTGTAAGAAGCTGTAGATTATTTCTTAAGTCTGTATAGAGATAGCAGTTAAATATTAAATGCCCCATGGTCTCAGGAGCACCACACTTACATAATGGAGAGGCAGCCAACCCTAGAGTGAACAATTTGGAGTTCAAGCTGCCATGCCCTGTTAGAAGAAAAAATACATTCAGACCTGGGCAAAACCAGGCCAACCGTTGCTTGTTAAATTCTAATATGTTAGGAAGGTAACTAAAAGTAACTCTACCAACTTCTGCATTGGACCAAGTTAATTGCGAACTATTAACAAACTCTCTTCAAATTCTACAATTATCATCCTTAGTTGGTATGTCTAAATTAATTGAATAGTTGCTCACCCTTGCAGGCACAGCTTTTCGACGATAATATTGTAAGTAGTGGTACATAACTTCATATTGAACAGGAAATTTTCCACTCAATACTTGGAGTGCCATTGTCGACACTGTTCTGCAATTTCTTGTGATTGCAAGAAGAAAGAAACATTGTGCTTGAGTCAAATACTTCAAGACTAAACAGTTATTAACACGATAACCCCATGCACCTGCAGCATAACAAATTATTGGTATAAAAATACACTCGTAGTATAACTTTAAAGTTGCAGGTTTAATTCCCCAAACATTTTTAGTTATTTCAATGATTTTACCAGTTAAGACTTTTACTTTGTTCAGCACATTTTTTGCGTTGGCTACAAAACTAAATCTATCGTCCATCATTATTCCAAGATATTTATACGTTCTTACAATTTTAATGGATTGATTATTAATTTTTACATCGGGGGTCTATTCAGGTTCAAATAACCTTTCAAAAGCATCTGTTTAGTTTTGTCAATAGAAATCTGTAGTTTGTGCATCCGTAGCCGAGTGGTCAGGAGCAGGAGTGCAGTGGCACACGCTCTTTGAGTAGACCGGGGTTCAAGCCCCCGACTGCTAAATACGGTCGATCTGCCAACCCGCACTGGACCAGCGTGGTAGATTATGGTCCATTTCCCTCAGCATGAATTGTTGAGGAGGCTTCCATCCTGCAGTGGGTTGATAATGGCTGCAATTTACTTTTTTTTTTTTAACACCAACCATCAAGGTCTCCCAAGATTTCGTTCACACGTTCTTCAAGTTCCCTACGAGACTCTCCAAAAACCAATACGTCTGCATATGCCGCCTTCAAAATTTTGTCGCGCTGTACCCCGAGCCACCCATCAAGAACTACATTCCAGCAGACCGGTCCTAGGACTGATCCCTGAGGGCAACCCCTTGCCCTATTAAAAGAACACCAGAATACACCAGAAGGCTACGACCATGGAAGTAATCAGAAACTAGATAATAAAGGGGAGCAGACACCTCGGCCTCTCGGAACCTCGCCAGGACAATTTGCCACCATAACGTGTCAAAGGCCCCTTTGAAGTTCACAAAGAGGCCGAGGACATACTTGGAATCTGCATTTGAGACAGAATCCATTACAAACTTTATAGCATCAACAGTTGAACAGCCTTTTGTAAAGTCAAATTGAGTGTTTACTTGTAAATTTTTAGCCTTATAATATTTCATAAATCTAGTTACAATAACCTTTTCTAAAACCTTGCCTAGCACTGGTAGTAATGCAATAGGACGATAGATGGAAGGAACATTGAGGGGTTGTTAGGATTTTTAACCACAATTTTAAGATTGGCTTGCTTCCAGGGAGTTGGAAAACGCCCATCAGCCAAACAGGAATTAAGAAGATTAACAATTAGTTGTGGTTTGATTGTCCAGATTCTTTTTAATATTGCAACTTCAAGTAAATCTAAGTCTGGACATTTGTTATCCTTCAAAGAATCAATAGCTGTGCCAATTTCAAGATTAGTAAACGGGTCCTCATCAGTTAATCCAGAATACTTGAAATGCTCCATCCTTAAATTTGTTTGTTCCGTACCCTCTTGTACACAAATGTCTTGGCAAATAATACCATCCAATATTGCATTAATCGACTCTGTCCAAGAAAGAGTCTCTTGCCCATCAGCCAAGATAGACGAAATGATCCCACCAGGGTGCTATTTCTCTGCTACAATTTTGTAAGCAAGTCCCCAGGGTTCATCCTTTAGTGTCGATTTAACCAGTTGTTCCAAAGCATTCTTCTTTTCTCTATAAATTTGATTAAAGTAGGTCTGCTTGGCCAGCTTGTAAAGGTCACCCAGACGGTCCACCTCAACCCTTGCACTATTATTTCTCTTGGCACACTGGTAGTTACACTGAGCAGTTTTCAATTCATTTCTCAGATTTGTGAGATCCTGAGACCACCAGGGCACGTGATTCTGTTTTCTCTTTTTCTTTGTGAGAGAGAGGCATCACAGACCAACCTTATTAGGTCATTTATGACTTCCACCTGCTCCATTGCCGGCAGTTGCCCAATTCTCTCGATGTTATCAGCCATGGCTTCTACGCACAGCCTATTCTCAAAAGTTTCCCAGTTTGCACCCTGAGTCCTGTACCTTGGAGAATCGTATGAGTTCCTTCTTTCAGTACAGCCTGAATCCATAACAACTTCAAACGTTATAGGGTTATGGTCACTTGCTGACCATGCAGTTCTAACTTGCCAGTTTCTAATGTTTTGTCCAAATGTAGAGTTGGACACCGTGATATCTATGAAGGATTGACCAGATGCTGAAACAAAAGTAAGGAGGTGCCCTATAGTGTTCCAAAGATGTAAGTTCTTAGTTAGGATTAACTCCTCTAATAACTTGCTTTTTTTTGATCTGTAAAATGACCGTTCCATAATGTAGATGCAGCATTTGCAACCATACACATAATAACTCTTCTACCAGCCAATCTGTGGAGAATATCCTCTATGTAATTTAGGTAAGGCTCGATCTGTTGATGTCGTTGAGGGCATTGAAAATACAATGAAACAAAATACACCTGCCCAAACGCACCCTCCAGACAGGCACAGGCAGAATATGTGGAGCACAAGCTTGTTATCTTTGTGACAATTATGACTGAATCAACTATAACCATGGGCTGCCCAAACCTTGGCCACAGCATTCCTGCCACTTCCAGTAGTTTCAGTATTAGATTGTACAATTTTTGATGATAATAGCAATCTCTTTACAACTCCTTTATATGAATACACTTCCTGAAGGGCTAAATAAGCAACAAACAAGAAGCAGTGTTTATAAATCATCAGTGGGAGATTAGTATACCTATCATCTTGTAACACCCCCCCCCGCTGTCTTCACACCTGCCACTCAAAAAGAAAAAAAAAAAAAAAAAGAGAGAGAGAGAGAGAGAGAGAGAGAGAGAGAGAGAGAGAGAGAGAGAGAGAGAGAGAGAGAGAGACCAAATGTTTAGTTTGCTTTAGTGCGTCGTCGATTGTTGTGTTCCGTCGCACCACAAAAGAACAAATTTTGTTTCATTATTTATGTCAGGGATGTCGGAATTTTTTTTTATAGTAACTATTTTTTTTTTTCTTCATTGTTCTGAGAATATTATGTGGTTAATGTAATTTTGGCATAGCAATATTTTATTAGTCATTCGCGAGTTATTACGTAAAACTTGACTTGCATAATATTTCCTGAAACATATCTCTTACGTATGTTGGGGACTTACTGTATTTTTGGATTAACCAAGAAATCGATTATCCAGGAATTTTTTTTTTTACTATCTCTCCCGGAAAATCAAGAGTCTACTGTATAAGGTAATAAACAGCTTCCTTACAGACAGAAGTGTCTCAATACACACAAGGTTCCAGGAATTGACATGCCCTGTGAATAAAGGCTGCCTACAGGATTCAATCCTTGGCCTTTTCTTCTGGAACATTGTTCTGGATGAATTTCTGGCCTTGGATCTGGGCCCCGTGGAAAGCCTGGCCTTTGCAGATGACATAATTTTCCTTGTAAAAGGTAACATGCGAGTGATTGTAGAGCAAAGATCAAATGCCGACGTCTTTCAGCAGCAGCAGGAGTGGGCATAAATGCACATGCTCAAAATATCGCCTGAGAAAAGCAAACAAATACTTTTAAAAGGCAAACTGGACAAAAGAAGACATGCACAAATCAAAATTAACATAACTAGTATAAAAATTGTAACAGAACTAAAATATCTTGGAGTGGTCTTTGATTAAAAATTAACTTTTTATCCCCATTTCACCTACTTGGCAAAGAAAGTGAGAAATTATGCAGCTATGATTGCCAGGATCAGTCAAACAGACTGGGGAGCTCAAAAGAAAGACCCCCGGCAATCATATACCATGCAATGTTCCTATCTGTTATATCACCTATGGAGCCGGTGCGTGGTTCACCTGCTCAGCCATAATAAGAAATATGAATAAATTAGAATCAATACAAAAGACTATACTAATCGCTATTACCAGAGCATATCGCACAGTAAGCACATCTGCACTAGTTGCTGGCCAAAGCTCTCCCACTTTGCCTGGAACTAGCCAAAAGAGGCTTATATTATAGACACAGAATTTCTGGGAATAGCCCTTGATACAGCCAACATCTTCAATACTGAAAGAAAAAGAATAGCTACAAAGCTCCATGAGCAATGGCAAACAAAGTGGGTGCAGGAAACCAGAGGTTTGGTTATCAAAAGGTTTCTGGCACGGGTGGCAATAGTCAGCCCAAAGCCACCTAAGTGGCATGTCCCTGGACTTTTTACATTTATACTGACAGGTCACAGTTCCCTAAAGGCGAAACTAAACTCCTTAAGGCTGAACTGCACCTGTGGCGAGAGTGAAAACTGGGCACACATTCTATATGAACGTATAATTTATGACATCCCCAGAACACAGCTAACAGCACAGATTGGCCCCCTTCCCAGGGGAGAGGAATATCTGTTCATCACAGAAGAGGAAAATCATAAAGCCTTTACATCCTTCAACACAGGTTGAATTCAAAATGCACAGAACTATCCAAAGAATGGCAATTCAGCTTCCCCAGCAATTAAACAATAATCAATAATTAAAACTGCCCAAGTTTCCCACCACACCCAGACAATCACTTAAAAACTGTCAGGATAGCAGTATTCTGCGCTCTGGCAGAAATCTAACATGATTAAACCGGACTGACCTGGGTCTGTTTGATTGACTGGATTAAACCGGACTGACCTTCCAGAACTACCTGGGGCACACCAAGAAAGTAACCATGTAGGGGAGAGAGATGTACAGGCAGCCAGGAAAGCAGATTTGCTGAAAAATATCTGTAAGCTGTTTGTTGTTATTTGGTTTTTAGGAGCATTAGCAACTAAGGCCATATTGCTCCGGGATTTTTTTTTTTTTTTTTTTTTTATGTGAACCCCAAACACGAGAGGTATTAGAACCTATAGTACTTAGTACCATGCTTGGGTTGGAGGTTGAGAAGACGAAAGAAGATATTTGTTGACATTGGACTTGAACTTCTGTAGATTGTAATTTTCAGGAAATACGTATGAAGGAAGGTTGTTCCAGAAAACGGCAGTTGAATGAATAAATGAGGAAGATGAAAAGTTGGTTCTGTGGGTTTGAAGTTGAACAGTAAATGGATGTTGGCTGGTGGCGGCACGTGTTCGGACTGTTTTGAAAGAGAGAGCGGGAATTATAGAAGCCAATTCAGAAGAACAGTGCCTATGGAAATATCTGTAGAAGAGGCATGCAGCAGAAACAGTACGTCTATGAGAAAGCGAGTGGAGAGACTCTGTTAAAGATGAATCATTAATTAACCTAACTGCCCTCTTCTGAATGGAATCAAGAAGCCTGAGAGAGGTTTTGGGGGCACCACCCCAAATGTGGGAACAATATTCCATGGCAGGGCGGATTTGCGATTTATACAGAGTGAGCAGCTGTTTGGAAGAAAAGTAACGCCGAGAGCGAAAGAGAAAACCAAGTTTTTTAGATGCAGAGGAAGCAACATTTGTAATGTGCTTGTGCCAAGAGAGATTAGAAGTCAGGGTAATTCCCAAAAGAGATATATCCTTTTGCCTAGAAATTGGAGTGTCACTAAAGATAAGCATAGGAGCAGAAGAATCCTTTTTGCGAGATATAAGACAAGACTGAGTTTTAGAAGGGTTGAAATCAACTAAGTTGTCTTTGCCCCACTGGAGAATTACCTGAAGATCGGCATTTAAGGAATTGGTAGCAGATTTTCGAGAAGTTGAAGCTGATTGAGCAGGGCAAGGTTTCTCAAAATGGAAAGTTGAATGCAATGTGCTATCATCGGCAAAACTATGGATAGGATTTCCAGTCAATGGAAGAAGGTCATTGATATACAAGAGGAAAAGAGTGGGGGAAAGAACTGAACCTTGGGGGACACCGGCATTAGTGGAGAAGTTAGAAGACAGAGAGCCATCTACCATCACCCTCAGTGAGCGATCAGAGAGAAAACTGGATAACCAATTACTAAAATCAGTTGCCAAACCATAAGATGGAAGCTTGTTTAGAAGACCTTTATGCCAAACACGATCGAAAGCCTTTGAGATGTCAAGAGCAACTACTTGGGTTTCACCGAACCTTTCCATTGAAGTAGTCCATAAATGGGTAACATAAGCCAGAATATCACCAGTGGATCGACACTGACGGAATCCATACTGGCGATCGTTGATCCGACGGGAGGTTTCTAGGTAGTTTAAGAGATGGCGGTTAATTGATTTCTCCATTACTTTAGAAAGAGTAGAAGTAATTGCAATGGGACGATAATTGGATGGGAGGGATTTGTCACCCTTTTTAGGAACTGGCTGGATATGAGCAAATTTCCAAGAAGAAGGAAAAACACCTTTGGAATAAGAAAGTGAAAAAAGGCGGCAAAGAATAGGAGTAAGTTCAGGAGCACAGATTTTGAGAACAAGTGGAGAAATACCATCAGGACCTGGAGCTTTCTTAGCATCAAGATTCATCAAAATCCTTCTGATATCCCTTTGACGGAAGACCACAGGAGGCATTGAATGGACCGTGTTGGGAATGGTGGGAGGTGTTTTACCAAGATCATTAATACATGAGCTGGAAGAAAAATGGGATGCTAGCAGGTCAGCTTTATCCTTGGCTGAAGTGACAACAGAACCATCTGGTTTGGACAGAGGTGGAAGCAGAGATGGGCAAAAGTTGCGGCCAATAGCTTTGGCAAGAGACCAGAATGCTCGGCTACCATTAGGGCAAGAAGCAAGTTTTCTACTCTTAGCCTGTTCAAACTCTAGTTTGGACTGATTAATAACTGCTTTACAATTGTTGCGAGCTTTGGTGTAGGCAGAAAATGAAACTGAAGAATTAGAAACAAGCCAATTACGATATGCAACATTCTTCTCTTGAACAGCCTTAGCACATTTATTGGAAAACCAAGGTTTAGATAAAGGACGAGATTTTAAAGTGGAGTGTGGGATAAAGGATTCCATTCCTGCAAGAATAATTTCACTGACACGATCTGAGCAAACGTTGACATCAGGAGTTTTGAAACAGTAATCCGACCAAGGAAAAGAAGAAAAGAAGTCTCGCAGGTCATCCCATTTTGCATTCTTGTAATGCCAAACAACACGAGGTTGGGAATAGCCATGAGATAAAGGTTCCATTGGAGAAGAGACAATCACCAAGTAGTGGTCTGAAGTGCCTAAAGGACCTCTCACTTCGACCGTGTACTTAGAAGGGTTGTTTGTGAGAAAAAGATCAAGCATATTGGCTGTATGATTCGGATTGTCCGGTATTCTTGTAGGTAAATGAACAATCTGTGCTAGGTCATTAGTAATTGCAAAAGCCTCAGCATCTCGACCTGCTGGGTCGGTGTGACTAGAAAACGGAAGCCAGCTGGAGTTGTGAACATTAAAATCACCAAGGAAAATTACCTCACTGTTAGGAAAGTTGGACTGGAGAAAGTCAAGTTGCAACGAGAGGAAGTCAAAGAGCTCCAAGTGATTAGTGGAGTTTGGGGAACGGTAGAGACAACAGATGAATTTGACACAATGAGGTAGAGAGATTTTAAGCCAGAGAAGATCAAAGAGAGGAGATTCCAAATTGCCAAGTCTCTGACAGGGAATATCAGAACGGACATATGCACAAGTACCACCTTTGAGGCGAAAGGAATCATACAGCGAATAATTTGGGCATCTGAAATGAGCAGTAGTTGAATCAACCGATAACTGAGATTCTGTCAGAAAAAGTACATGGGGTTTGGCAGACTGCAAGTGGAAATGGACATCATTGAGATTAGAATTGAGACCACGTATATTTGTGAAATGAATTAGGAAATCCTTGGGAGGTTTAGATCTTTTCGCAGATAAGCTTGTTCTATTAGTTTGGCAATTCATGGTGTATTCAATAGTAAGAAAAAGTGGGTGGGACATGCTGTATGAAGTAATGAAATTTTTGGATATGGCGTACATGTGGTAAGAATATACCCAGATCCTTGACATAACGTGGCCTCGACAATGCTCCCCGCATACACACTACTCGGACTCCCTCCAGTCACTATCTGGCAGAGTAGAGGTAGCAAGATTATACACTAGCTGATCCGGAAGCCTCCTAGAGAGTTACCAATAGGTTCGGTCCGGTGTACTAACTAGCGGCCGGCCTGCGAAAACCGTTTTAGAGCTGTACCCTCGAAATGTAAGGAATATTGGATCTCGCCACGACGTTCATCATAACCTCAAAAGTCATCAATCATACTGCATGATGGAAGAGATAGGGAAGGGTTGACCGGAACTTAGCTCTAGAGACTAAACATGGGTTCCACCACTTCAAGCCTCCAATAAGCAAAGTGGTGGTATTTCACCGGTTGATGAGAGTCATCTACCACCTAGTATTGCCTGGTAACATAGAGGGGCGGCATTCCTCCATGTGGTGTGGGCGCCACACCTCGACCCCTGCTTACGTTGGTTCACACCTGGGTGGTCACCCACCATGTGCTTATGCATGGAGGTTATATCCAGGATTACTAACAGTCCCACCATCGTGAAGGTGCAAGCAGAGGATTTGGCTGTCACAGACCGTCCGGACTTCGCCGAAATTGGGTCCACTTGACTTGAGTGTCACCCGAATATCAGTTCCATCAGCGTTTTAGACTCCCAGGTAGCAAGTACAGCTTGTCTGGCATATCTGAGAGAATGTCTGTGACAACCTCAAGGACCAAAGGATATGCAGTGGTCATTCCCTGACCTTTCCGCATCCTCCGTATTTGGTGGTGACGGGCTCGAACCCCGGTCTAATCAAGAAGCGTGTGCTACGCACTACTGCTCCTTCCCACCTGGCTACGGAGGCGCACATCTGTAAGCTAGTAGCAAGGGAATGCAATGTAGAATGGTATTGGTGATTATGGGCAGAAGGGCAGATAAGGACAAAATGTGCCAGGTCCTATATTATTATCCTAAAGTAATATAATTTGTTCCCTTTCTGCATCAGAGGAATTTATATATATATAAAATATTAAAGATAATAGAAAATAATAGAAAAAGTAAGTCAATCAAATAATACATTCGGGGATTTAAGAAAACGCAGAAAAAAAAAAAATTATTATCACTTTTTACCCACAATCCAGATGACTTCAACTGGGGCCAACCACCCAGACTGGAGGCAAAAAACGACAAGAGGTTCTCTGTTTCTGTAATGATCAATATATGCTAAGTAATTTAAATCTAAACCAAATATAAACCAATATAGGCCAAATATAGTAAATAGAAAGTTAAGAAATTTTAGAATCAAAGGTAAAAAAAAATAAGTAAATTATAAATGTAAGCATATATTAATCATAGTTGACCCAACAGAGAACGTAATTTAATGATTAAAACAAGATTAAATATATAATGCATACTACATATTTACTGTATCCAGGACATAATGTAATAGTCGTCAAAATAATATGTGGTGCCCCCTATGTGATGGATATGGTAAAAATAAATATAAATAAATAATTAATCAATTAGCCAATCAAATCTAAGTTAACGTAAAGAGAAACATGCAGATAGTAAGAAGAAAAACTAAAGGAGTAGGAATAATAGAACCTGAACTGCACAAAGGCGAAAAATAGTGGTATAGATAAAAAATAGTTTCTCCTACGTCCTCGGATTGCCTTAATAATTTCGGAGAAATAAAAATAAAGAGTCTAGGACAGCTTAAAGACATTACAAGATATAAGTTGTGACTCGGGTATGCCCGGGATCGCAAACCCGTTCCTATAGTAGGACCCTGAGCTGAATTTGAATGTTACCTCAGCATGAACTTAAGTAAACTTAAATGAATTTAACTATGTATAAAAAAAAAAAAAAAAAAGTTATGCACTGTAATTTGCAAGCCGGTGGGTACAAGTTTTCTACGCCGTAAGACACCAAGAGTGCAAAGTGTATCCTATGTACATATATACATGGCACAAAATATGACAATTATATTGAACCAAAGGGTTCAGAAAACAAATTTTTGAAATTAATTATGCTTATCGCTTTCCTGAAGTGGTATTTCAGGTAAGCGATAGGGAAATTATTATAAATCAACTTGTTGTACAATGCTATTATGTTTTCTGAACAGTTTTTATTATTATTGCAAATATAAGCAATCCTCAGACATTGGGATAAAATGATATTAGCATGCACTGATTTTGATATATTATTAACTTTCTTTTTATCACTAATATAAATATATATATATATATATATATATATATATATATATATATATATATATATATATATATATATGTATGTATTTGTTTCAGAAAGGTACAGAGTTCAGCTAGTACTATTTAGTTAGTTCAGTTAGTACTATTTCCAATCATGTGGGTATGCGATAACAGTTCTTGCAGTTGTGATTGAGAGTGGAAAGTACTTTTTCTGAAATGAGAATAGTGAGGACAATCTAAAAGTGACTATAAACTGTACAATGCATGCATCGAGGTGAGTCATCCCCCACAAGTAGAAACATAGGTTAGGTGGTTATGTCCTATCCTTAGTCTTGCTAGTACAACTTTTTCCTGTCTAATCTGTCTGAAGCTGGATATCTATAATGCTGGTTCTTCTTTGATTTCGAGCAATTTGTTAGTCATTTGTGACTTCCATATTTCTGACCACTGAAATGTTCACACTTTTTTTAATATGCTTAAAATTATCTATATACGGTACTTGGTAATTTGCTGGTGTTGTACTGTTTGGTTTTTTGGCTGCCTGATCTGCTCTCTCATTATCTATGATACCAGAATGCCCTGGGATCCAGCAGAATTTCACTGAATGATTCCTACTTCATAGATGGTTTATACAGGAAATGATTTGTTTTTCATGGGATGTGATATTGAAAAGTCATTGCTTAATACAGACACTGCACTCATGGAATCGGTGTATATTATGCTGCTAGCATTGTGGAAAGTGTTAATATTCTGTAAGGCTAATTTGATCACATATAACTCTGCAGTATAATGGCTACATTCAACCAGTAGTGATATGGAGACTGTAAATGAAGGAAAGACAGCTGCGGCACCACCTGTTTTTGAGCCATCTGTATATATTTGGCAGCTTTGCATATTGTTGAGGGCATATTCTTTATGTAGTTTTTTGATATTTTCATCTGCCAGGGATTTCTTTCCCCATTGCTGAAAGTGGCTATCACAGTGAGGGATATTTACAGACCAGGATGGATCAGGAATATTGGTCTCTTTAAGTATATCATCAAAATCAATATTCCAGGTATGGTCTAATGCCAGGCGGGTCTATTTTGAGTCAGTTATAGAATGCTGTCCATTCTATAACAAAAGCAACGGTCAAACAGGATGGATTGGAAGGCTTTGAATTTTAGCTGCCTAATTCAGAAGCAGCATTTTCCTTCTAAGGTGAAATGGAGGTTCATGTGCATATACATACAGACTCTGGGGATGTTCAAAACATGCCCAGAGCACTATGAAGGACACTGTGTTGGATGGTATTAAGTTTTAGTAAGGAACTTTTCCTAACTGAGTCTTATACAGCAGCACCATAATCTACATGAGACCTGATAATAGCACGATACAAATGTAATAGGGTGTATCTATCAGGACCCCATGTCATAGCAGAAATGGACCTAAGTATATTGAGTTTCTTTAAACAAACAGTTCGGGGTATGTGATATGTGAAACAAAGTTACGTTTTGTGCCCAAAATTAAACCTAGGATACAAAGATTACTGGTGAGAGGGGGTCAAATAGTTTCTTAATCTGAGTTCCAGTTCTGGGTGTAGCTTACATTTTTTGCAGAAGTGAACTGCAATTGTTTTTGTTCTGATAAACAATATCCATTCTTCAGTGCCCATGTCTCCAACTTATTTACGGAAGGTTTCAGCTGTCTTTCAATGGTATGAATATTTTGTGAATGGCAAGGTATAGTAAGATCATTAGCATACATATATAATTCTACAGCAGCGTTTCCCAAACTTTTTTAGTCATGGAGCACTTTTCATCTCACAATTTATTTATGGAACACCTACATATTAGCAAACAGTTCTTTGGCAGGAGACAAAGAACTGTTTGCTAATATGTTATTACATATGGCACACTGTACATCAGGAGCATCTTTATTTCCAACACAAAGCCAAAATTCAAATAACTGTCATCATACTTTCGTTTTGGTCATTTACTAGTTGATTCCTGTTTTTTCACTTCGGATTTTTGGGGAACAAACAGCTGCGATTGTTCATCCTCATTTTGAAGTGTGATAATATTGTGTTCATTTTCATCAACCACGGTTGCACTACTAGGAGTACTTGCTTCTCATTTTAAAGTTCCTTTTTTCAATCACAAATCCATGGTTATTTATTTTAACTGTGGTTGTTGGTTAACCCTGGTAATACTGATAATTATCAAAAAAAATTTATACAAGGAAATGAGTTTAGTTATGATATCGGTTCGCTTCCCCTCTCCTTCAACCCATGTACTCCAGGCCAAATTGCATGCGAATGGCATATCAGATCACTAATTGCTACTTTTTTGTAGATGGCATTATCTCTATGCATACTTCTCTATGCAAAAGCCTGCCAAAATAAAGTGTTCCATGGTCTATTTGATTATTAGCCTATGCCAGTATATTAATAACCGAAAAAAAATTATGTTAAAAATTATAATGACACAAAAGTAGTGTACGCTACAAATATGTAAAATGTATTTACTTTATTTTATTTTTTAATTATTAATTACGATTTTTCATGGAACACTTATTGACATCTCATGAAACATAGTTTGGGATATTCTGTTCTACAGTATTGAGAAAGTTCTGTGTTATGGTGTTCAGTCTAAGTGAAAAAAGGGTAGAGCTAAGGACTGATCCTCGCGGGACACCTTCTTGAGCGTAGGATTGAGAAAGCAAAGATTGATAGCAGACCTGAAAGGTTCTGTGTGTAGAAAAAAATTTCTAATGAATTCTAGTAAATGCCCTCGCAATCCTATGGAATAAAATTCTTGCAATATGCCATACCTCCAGGTAGTGTTGAAAGCCTTTTCTATATTGAGACTTATCATTACAAGATGTTAATTTCTGATGTAAGCATTACGGATATTAGTCTTGGCTCTCACCATTAGATCCAAAATGAATCTGTTTTGTCAGAATCCAAATTGATTGTTGTTCAACAGTGCTTTAGTTTCAAGAGCCTAAGTAAGCCATCTGTGTAGCATTCTTTCTAGGATTTTACTTAGGCAGCTGGTTAGAGAGGTAGGTCGGTAATTTCCTGGAAGTGTGTGATCTTTTCTGGTTTAGGGAAGGCTAAAATAATGGAGTGATGCCAGGAAGATGGATATGTACCTTCAAGAAAAATCCAGTTATAGAACATTAATAGTAAATTCAAAGCTGTACTGTTTATATGTTTCAGCATTACACAATATATTCCATCAGGTCCAGCTACACTGTTGTGTGATCTATTTAATGATGTTTGCAGTTCAAATAGGTTAAACGGTTGATTATAGGCAAGATAATGGGTAGTATAGAATTTTATTTTGTACCTTTCAGCCAAAGCTTTGATTTGAAGAAAGAGGTTGCCATATGCTGAAGTCAAGATGTTTGATAAAAAGTCTCTGCAAGGGCATTAGCAATTTCTTCAGAAGATATTTCCTGTCCATTTTTGGTTAAGATGGGAGGAGGAGGAGGAGGTAGATATTTGCTATTTAATTGCCAAGTCTTTTTTCAGATGAGATGACTACTAATATCCTTTGTAATAGTGGAGGCAAACTGTATCCATGATTCCTTTTCAGTTTTTCTTCTAATTTGTCTAGATTTGACTTAAGCCTTTTACACTGAATTAGGTTGTTGGTAGTTGGAAACTTCCGGAACAGGTTCCAAGCTTTATTTTTTTTCCTTTTTGGCATTGGTACAAGTTTCATTCCACCAGTGTTTACGGTTTTTGTGTTTACATGTGGAGGCTTGAGGTATTGCTTCAGAGGTTGTGGTCACTATTTGCCTAATAATATGCTCTGTGACATCATCAATGTCACAGAGCATATCAATGTCACAGAGCTATCAAAAGAAAGGTGGGTTAAATACTTTTTGCAATCTGCTTTGGAGAATTTCCATTTTAAGCAATGGTCAGGGTACAGGGTTTGAACCGTTTGGATTCTGCATAATTGAGAAGTGATCACTACTTTGTAGATCGTTTAAAACTGTCCATTCTATACTAGGATATGGGGGAACAGAGAGTAAAATCAATTGCTGACATAGATCCAGTGGGAAGGCGAGTATAAATATTTTCACCAGTGTTTAGTATTGTTAGATTCAGTTGGTCTAGTATTGTCTCTATCGAGTGTTCTCTATTGTCCATGTGGTCTAATCTCCACAATGGATGATGCACATTGAAGTCACCAAGTATACAAAAAGGTGGTATTTGTTTTATGAGGTCTACTTCTTTGAATGTGCACATCTTGCTAAGTGGAAAGTACAGAGATACTAAAGTTAGAATTTGCCCAACTGATACATGTACTGCAATAAACAGCTTCTAGGTGGGTCTGAAGTGGAATGTTTCTATAAGCCATTTTACAGCCAACTAGAATCGCGATGCATCCACGTGCGAATAATGAAGAGTTTCTATCTTTTCTGTATAATTTAAAATTTTTTATTGATGGAGTTAAATTAGTCTCTTGTAAGCAAATGGCTATCAGGAGATTAAACCATACATGTCATTGGTATTGCTGTGTAAAACTCTACACATTGTAAAACTCTACCCAGATAATGCAGCACATTGTACAATTCCATTGTACAATGTGCTGCATTATCTGGGTTTGAAGAGGGAAGGCAATTATTGTTTGTTTCTTGTGAGTGATTTGCATTGACAGTCATATTTCATTTTACCTTTTTCTAGGTAAATTGGGGCATCTGGAATCTGTACTCTCTTTTACATCATCAGTTTCACCAAGCCAAAATCCAGTCTCTATATCAACTTCTGCATGAATATTAAAGGCATATGATGCAAGAAAACAAGCATATACAGCATCATCCAAAAAAAAAAAAAAAAAAAAACCCCTTCTCATTTCACCCATTGACTCGCTCCAAATGTTTGTCTAGTTCTGCCTTGAATCTATTTAAGCTATCAACTTCTACAATGACAGATGGAAGTTTGTTCCAGAAATCAACCACCCACTGGCTAAAGGCAAACTTCCACACGTCTATCCTACAACTGTCTTTCCTCAATCTGAATT
Source organism: Mastigoproctus giganteus (assembly GCF_048544385.1). NCBI lineage: Eukaryota > Metazoa > Arthropoda > Arachnida > Uropygi > Thelyphonidae > Mastigoproctus > Mastigoproctus giganteus. Next base: position 172,424,540 of record NC_143585.1, read on the forward strand.
TATGCCCTCTCAGGCGATTATTCTGAGCAAGAGGAAGAATCCCATCAGCATTGAATATGCTCAAACCATTCAAGGCCTTATACACCTCAATCAGATCACCTCGCAGGTGCCTAGTCTCCAGACACTGTAATTTGCAAAACTTAAGCTTTTCTTCGCAAGAGCAACAATTTGTTCCATTCACTAATCTTGTTGCCCTTCTCTGTACTCGTTCCAACAGCTCTACATCCTTCTTAAAATGAGGCCTCCAGACCTGTATACGATGGTCAGGCCCACTCAAGGTGGGCCTGACCATCGCCTTATACAAGGGGATAATCACCTCCTTATCCCCGCAAGAAAAATTCCTGTATATCATTGACAAGACACCATGAGCTACCTCTTGCAGACTGTCTGCACTGGTCAGAAAACTTCATATCTGCCTACACAATTACCACCAGGTCCTTTTCATTCTCTATCACTGTCAGTGTAGTATCACAGAGTTGATACGTTACTCTGGGGTTACTGCTTCCCATATGTAGTACTTTACATTTGTCAATGTTAAACTTCATTTGCCACCTCTCAGCCCATCTGCTCAACTTTTCTAGATCCTGTTGCAGCAGGGTACTGTTATTACTGAGATCATTAAAGTCTGCCCAGGGATATCGTTCCCAGGGGAGCAAATAGATGGAGCAAACAGTTAAAAGAAACCCTACAGTAAGTTGAACTGCTACAGCCCCTAAGTTGGTGGTAAGCGGTGTAGATTGAAATGGGGTGTGGTTACCCACAAGGATGGTGGCTCCTCCACAGGCAGGTCAATCCCCATCTCTGTCTTTTCGAATAACTAAAAAGTTACACAAGTATGGGTCCTCATTTGCCTTTAAATACATCTGTAAACAAAAGCAAGTTGGCTCATGATGTCGTCACTATTACGATGGAATCAATGACAGTTGCAATGTAGAAATTTGAACTTACTCATTATTTGGATTTGATGGGTCCATCAGGTAGTTTCCAAAGGGCTGAAAGCTTGGTTTTCTCAGTTCTAGTTTTTATCTTTCTTTGGAAAGATGAATCGTTGGCCTGTGTCCATATCTTCTTTTGCAAAGATTTCCAGCACCGAGTCTGCCGATACCTCCTCATCCTCTACATCCATTGTTTTCTGTATTGCAGACAGCTCTTCTGATCTTTGTAGCTTTTCTTTACCACTTGGTTTTGGTAGTGGTGGAGTACTGGGAGGTATGGATATAGGAGTGGCAACTGACTGTTTTTTGGGTGGGCTTTTGTGAATGCAATAAATAGCGCACAATCGGAGTGAATGACTCTTATGGTGATATAGTCATTTCAGTTTGCGTACTGATAATGCACTTTGCAATAATCTTCTGGGCGTATAAAGTTTTCCAGCTATTTATTGGTTGGACGCGTTTTCTGGCTTCTGGGTAGGATATATTCAGCTCTGTTTTTGTTTTTTGAATTTCTTTTTCGTCCTTCCACCACTGGCATGCTGTAGAGGCAGGGTGCTCACCCAGGCAATTTACACAGATCGGATTGGAAGCTGAACATCCCTTGTTCTCATGGTCTTTCACACCACATCAAGCACAAGCAGGATTACCACGGCAGGCTGTTTGTGAGTGACAGTATTTTTGACATCTAAAACACCTCAGTGGGTTTGGAATGTAAATCCTCACTGGGCAGTTTAAGTAACCTGCCTTGATGTAACTTGGAGGCCGTGGGGGTGTTCATTGTTAGGATGAGAACTCGGGTAGGGACAAGATTCCCATCCTTTCACATAGATATCTTCTTGACACCTGTCACTCCTTGGTCTTTCAGTTCAGAGCAGAGCTCTCTTCTTCAGACACGTGAAGAAGGTTCCACTCTGATATGACACCTCGTGAAGAGTTCAGAGTTTTGTGGGGGGGTTACAGTGATAGGTATTTCCCTTATCAATATAGCTTTCAGGATTTTTTTCTGCCTGTTTCGCGTTTGAAGTTTTGACCATAAGATCAACAGAACGCATTGTTTTACAGATTTAGGTGATCCTGCCAGCCCTTCTAATCCTTTCTGGATGAAGAAGGGTGACATCTTTCCGATTGACTGCTGTCCGGTGGAAGGGAGAATGAGGAAGAGCGGTGTCACTGATGGGAGTTTGCCCTCAGTTCCGGCTCTTTTTACGAAGGTGTTTTCAGTGTTATCATTTCAATTAGGTATGGGCCTTATTGGAGCCCAAGAAGAAAGAGGATTTAAATTACTCATAGGAGTAAAATAAAAATTTCAGATGCCCAAAGTACCTCATCCAACACAGAGCCCTACGAGTGGACGCCCAATCATGAACTAGCAGGTACTATGTAAACGAGTGGTATGCCAATGCTGCTCAGGAGCATCATACCCACATTTCCAATAAACCTTGATCCTGACCCAGGACCAAAGGGAGGGAGACATTGGAACGCAGTTGATCCTAGCGGTAAGAAGCACCCACCAATTGATTCAAGTCGGGCGGGTCCACCCTTCTTTTCGAAGCAGAGGTCGAACTGGTGTATTAAGACTGAGCCCTTAACCACCAGGACCACCCTTTCCGAGTTTCCATAGGTTGTGGCGCATGGTTCACATGCAGGATTCCAATGATCTAACACCCATACAGGTGCCCATGTCAAGGGTGCCCACATCAAGGGGTATAATCAAGTCATAAAGAAGATTAGGCAGGCAAAGGCAGATTACAAGGAATCTTGGGCAAAGGATGCAAAGAAAAACAGCAAAACGTTCTTTACTTATGTAAACTCTAGAAGAAAGGGCATGAATCAGATTAGTCCACTTGATATCCGTGGTTCAACTGTTGATGATCCTGCTCAGGTAGATAACAAACTCAATGAGTATTTTGCAACTACATTTACACATAGGAGTTATTCAGAGAGGGGAATACCAGAGGTGGATTTAAATGTAGTACTGAGTTAAATAATTTAGTAATAACTGAGAGCAAAGTGGAGGAGAAATTGTTGAAGTTAAACATAAGGCACCTGCAGTGGAAGGGATCTATCCAGTTATATTAAAACAACCAGCAAAGGAAGTAAGCAAACCCTTAGCCATAATTATGAAAGCTTCTTTGGGCTCAGGGGAGATAGCCATGGATTGGAGATGTGCAAATGTGTCCCCAATTCACAAAAGGGGATTAAAGGGTGACACAGGTAATTACAGACCTATCAGTTATGAAGCCACAGGTCAAAGAAGCACTGCAGGATCATCTAGACAAGACTGCAGTTACAGTTCAGACACAGCATGGGTGTGTTAAGGGGAAGTCTAGTCTGACAAATTTGATTCGATATTATGGTGTGGTCACAAAGGAATTGGATGCAAAAAATAACTTTGACATCATATACTTGGATCTTAGGAAAGCTTTTCATACTGTTACACATGGAAGACTACTGTACAAATTGGAGGAGTATGGCATTAAGGGCAAAATGCTGTTATGAATAAAGGGATGGTTGAGTGGGAGAAGACAGAGAGTGCAATCAATGGACGCTGATCTTCGCAGACTAATGTTATTAGTGGAATCTCCCCAGGATTCAGTGTTGGGTTTATGGCTCACATCTAGCGAGTATGAGTTGGTGCTCCTAGGGTCCTGAGCTGCATATCATTATTCTTCTCTTTCCCGGTGATTCCCTTCTACTTTTACTCTCTCTCTCAGGTTAACACAGAATTTTTTTTTCTTTTTTGGCTGGTGCAGCAAAAGTTTCAGGTTTTCTTGCACCATATGGCTGAATATAATAATAATAATATTGATGAAGGTATATCAGGCTTTTATGTCTAAGTTTGCAGACAATACGATGGTTGACAGGGTTGGCAGTGATCACAGTGTACTGATGTGGGATTTACTTAAAGATTTAATTACCATCAGGGGTAAAAGAAAGGGTTTTTGCTTCCGTAAAGGTGAATACATGGTCTCAGAAAGTTTTTAAATTCTGTACAGTGGGATCAACTGACGATGTTACCAACAGTAAATTCTAACTGGGAAGCGTTCAAGGAATTAATCGTGGATGCTACTAAAAGTTTCATACCTATTAAGAAATATTGTTCAAGGTTTAGGCCTAAATGGTTATCTAATGAACTAATGAGACTCATAACAGAGAAGAAAAATGCATGGGATGCATATAAATTATCAAGCGACTCAGAAGCCTATGGGCAGATATAAGCTAGTCTGTAATCAGGTCACAAAGGAGGTTAGGCAGGCGAAGGCAGATTACGAGAAATCCTTGGCAAAAGATGCTAAGAAAAATAGAAAGGATTTCTTTACTTATATAAACTCTAAAAGGAAGGGGATGAACCTGATTAGTCCACTTGACATCGATAGTTCGACTGTTGATGATCCTGCTCAGAGAGCAAACAAACTGAATGAGTATTTTGCATCTACATTCACACATGAGGAATTATTAAGGTTTGAAAATGGCAGAAGGTTATCAAATTGTAGCAGGATACTTAATGATTTTGTAATAACTGAGAGCAAAGTGGAGGAGAAATTGTTGAAGTTAAACACAAGAAAAGCACCTGGGGTGGATGGGATCTATCCAGTTATATTAAAGGAGGCGGCAAAGCAACTAAGCAAACCCTTAGCCATAATTATGAGAGCATCCTTGGACTCAGGGGAGGTTCCCACGGACTGGAGATGTGCAAATGTATCCCCAATTCACAAAGGGCGATCGAAGTGTGACACGAGTAGTTACAGACCAGTTAGATTAACTTCTGTTCCGGGTAAAATAATGGAGTCACTGGTTAAAGATGCATTGCAGGATCATCTAGACAAGACTGCAGCAATAATTCAGAGACAGCATGGGTTTGTTATGGGAAAGTCTTGTCTGACAAATTTGATTGGTTATTATGACGTGGTTACAAAGGAATTGAATGCAAAAAATAATTTTGATATCATCTATTTGGATTGCAGGAAAGCTTTTGACACTGTTGCGCATGAAAGACCATTGTACAAATTGGAGCAGAATGGTATTAAGGGTAAGGTGCTACAATGGATAAAAGGATGGTTAAGTGGGAGAGGACAGAGAGTGGTAATCAATGAGTGCTGCTTTTCTGGACTAATTTTATTAGTGGAGTTCCACAGGGTTAGGTGCTGGGTCCACTGTTGTTTTGTATATTTATCAATGATATTGATGAAGGTATATCCGGCTTAATGTCGAAGTTTGCAGATGATACAAAGGTTGGCAGGGTTGTTAATGACAGTAATGGCAGTGTGCTACTGCAACAGGATCTAGATAATTTGAGCAGATGGGCTAAGAAGTGGCAACTGAAGTTTAACCTTGACAAATGCAAAGTACTGTATATGGGTAGAAGTAACCCGAGAGAAAAGTACCAACTATGTGGTAGAAAATGAAAAAGACCTGGGAGTAATTGTGCAGTCAGATATGAAGTTTTCTGAGCAATGCAGACAGGCTGCCAGGGCAGGTCATGGGGTTTTGTCAATGATATAAAGGAATTTTGCTAACAGGGAAAAGGAGGTGATTGCTGTATAAGGCAATGGTCAGGCCACGCCTTGAGTGCTGCGCACAGGTCTAGAGGCCTCATTTTAGGAAGGATGTAGATTTGCTTGACCGTGTACAGAGAAGGGCAACAAGATTGGTGAGGGGAATGAAGGGATCCTCTTACCAAGAGAGGCTTAAGTTCTGCAAATTGTAGTGGCTGGAGACTAGGCACATGCGTGGTGATCTGATTGAGGTGTATAAGGTGGGATGAGCATGCTGAATTCTGATGGGATCTTTCCACTTGTTCAGATTACGAACCTAAGGGGGCATAAATTCAAATTAAGAAAGGACAGATGCAGAATAGATGTGCGGAAATTTGCCTTTAGCCAGCGGGTGGTTAATTGCTGGAAGAAACTTCCATCTGTCGTTGTGGAAGTTGATAGGTTGAATAAATTTAAGGAGGAAATGGACAGGCATTTGGAGGGAATGGTGTGTGTGTGTGTGTGTGTGTGTGTGTGTGTGTGTGTGTGTGTGTGTGTGTGTGTGTGTGTGTGTGTTTTCTGGCTGATGCTCCATAAGCTCACACACTTGCTTTCTTGCATCACATGCTGCTACTACTACTACTACTAGTAGTCTGTGTTTCCCCCTAGCAAATAGTTTTCCAACACACCAAACACTGCCTTAATACCATCAGCATATATTCTTGCTTCCCTTCTATTTTAATTCCTGTAAAAACAAGATGCATTACACTCAATTCTCTCCCATTAACAAGTGCAGAAGACACTGAGAAAAATACTACCCCACAAGCCTTGCACAGTCTCTCCAGCATTAGCATTAAGCATTAGTAGAGGCATTTGATGCAAGAAAGCAAGCTTATGCAGCATCAGCCAAAAAAAAAAAAAAACCCACTTCCACTTCACCCCTCTGTTCATTCAAAATACCTGTCCAGCTGAGCCTTAAACTTATTTAGGCTATCAACCTCCACCACAAGGGATGGGAGTCTGTTCCACCAACCAACCACCCGCTGGCTAAAGGCAAATTTCCGCACATCTATCCTACATCTGTCTTTCCTCAATTTGAATTTATGCCCTCTCAGGTGATTTTTCTGAGCTAGAGGAAGAATCCCATCAGCATTGAGCATGCTTAAACCTCCAGGAATGAATCAATTGTAAGATTCATTCCTGGAGAGACTATCATATCAAGTATGGGCAGAATAATGATATAAAAATATTTATTATTTTATTGTTTAATATTAAAATTAATTATTTTTATAAATTTTAATTTTCATTAATTTTTTTTTCATATTTCACTTGCCTGAGAGGTAAACAAACAATTTCCATTCAAATCACTTCCTGGCGATGTTTCGAACAACTGGAAAGAATAAAATATGCATTAGTGATGTATCTAAAGATAAAGTACACAATGTGAGTTCAGGGGAAACTCTGGTCCAGAGAACAGATAATTATATAACCCATAACAGTACCCCTCTGCTTCCTGCTGCATATGCAATCTATTGCCATACAAAATATTTTAAAAAATAAATTTTTTTATATTTTCATCATAAATACCTAAAATTCAAAGAGGAAATGCTAATAGCTTATAGCATGGGAACAGGAAGAAAGCAAGAAATTTTTGGTAAAAGAAGAAAGAAAACTGGAGCATTTTGGTTAAAAAAAAAACAGGAGAAAAGCAAGAGATTTTCAAAAAAAAGCAGGAATTTTTTGAAATTATGGACTTTGGATTTAAAATTACATTTCACTGATAATACATCCATTTGATATTAAAATATAGTCTTACAACTATTTATCAGTTGAGTATGCTTTCAAACATTTGATTATATAGGACTTTTCTGTCTGTAAATTTCTGTTTGGATTGTCTGTTAGACATCTATTAAAGCAATCACTGATTGTTATTGCTTCAATAGATGTCTGATAATCACAATCAACTAATTGTGATTGCTTCAATAGATGTCTGATAATCACAATCAACCAATTGTGATTGCTTCAATAGAGATGTTGCAAATTTACTCTCTTCAGAAATGTTCACTCAAAGTTTTGAATATAACAACTGCCCTTCTGTCTAGATTCACCTGTCAAGAGCATTTACAAAGCTTCACCAAAAAAATATCTGAGCAGTCTCTTGTTTTTTTTTGGCTTAATATCCTCTCAAACTTAGCACTGCTATTATGAACTGTTAAAATGCCAAGCATGGTTTGGATAATCTGTCATACTTCAAGCTTCAATGTTCAGATGCCAGTTCTTCAACCAAAAGACACTAGACATCAATTCCTTCTTATTTCATAATGGCATCTAGTAGGTTCTCACAATGAAGAAGCCAGAAACTGATACTGCAAAATATCTATCACTTCATCTACTTCTTTATCTTATAGAAAAAGAGAAGTAATGGAAACTCATCAAAAAAAACTTCAAATTAGAAAATGATGCACTTCCAATTAATGAAATTTGTGCTTGACCTCAGCATTTCATACAAACCTAATTTTTCAATGTTAACTAGTGCACCATTGCACACAACAATAATGTGCTGCCCCACTGAATGAAAAAAGAGAATTGCCACCTGCTCATATTTCAAATTCTCTATGATCTTGATAAGAAATGCTTACGACTAAGTCAGAATCATCCTTCTGATTCTGTCTAGATTGTTTATCAACTTCCAAAATTGAAGTGGATGAATTCAGAAATGTTGGTATAACAAACTTGCACAGCACATTCAATATATCTTCAATATATCTAGGAGTAATGAGCTCAATAAATGAATGCTAGATACGGTGGGAGTTTCAAACACTGGCATAAATTTTTTTAAAAAAAGGAAGAAGAAAACTGCTTTAATCAAGCTAGAAGACAGGAACATAAATGGTATTCTGCACAAATGAGGATAATATTATTAAAATTATCAGCCACCTTGGCTTATTTAGGATTGTTTTACCAGAAGTTTGTGATTCAAAAGTTTTATTTTTAAAGAGTTTATTAATTTGACTTTCTTTCGAAACTTTTGGATCATAAACTAGATTTGGAAATGAATAAGTACTACTCACTAGTAACCAACTGTTGCACTTTTCAATTTGGTTGCTCTGACATGTGCTCATATGGCTTCTCTCACCATTTCTATTCTCTTCTTTAAATAGACTTGCCATAGGTTGCTACTGTTCTACCAGTTAAACACTTACCGAAGATAGCCAAAGCATACAGACACATATGATTCAAAATCTTTTTTTCACTTTGGCGCATGCATTAACAGAAAAACTGCGTATCTTTCCTCTTAGGATATTTTTATAGATAGCAGTAAATTTCCCAAATATTCATTCACTTACATAAGGAAAGCATTTAGCTCCCTTCTCAGCACACAAATTAATGGGATGACACAACAGCCTACTACTACCTCAATCCCCTCTTTAAATACCTTCCTATTCCAGTCTTTAGCCCTAACTCAAAAGGGCATTAAAAACACTACACTGTTTCAGCCAATGATGAACCCAAAGGAAAGACCATCTTAACTAGTTTATATTGGTTTTATGTAATTTCCAATATAAAAAAGTTCAACATTAAACATTTTCCTATTAGTTTTATTTTATGTCACAGTACATACAAGTGACAGACATATGATGGCTTTATCTCTGACCTTGGAACAGAATGTAGTGTTTTTAAACACAGATGTATTGGGTTCAACATCAATGCTGTAATCTGTGTGGTACTACACTTAAGGTGATAGAAAATGAAAAAGACCTGGGAGTAATTGTGCAGTCAGAGATGAAGTTTTCTGAGCAATGCAGACAGGCTGCCAGGGCAGGTCATGGGGTTTTGTCAATGATATATAGGAATTTTGCTAGCAGGGAGAAGGAGGTGATTGTCCCTCTGTATAAGGCAATGGTCAGGCCACGACTTGAGTACTGCGTACAGGTCTGGAGGCCTCATTTTAGGAAGGATGTAGATTTACTTGAGCGTGTACAGAGAAGGGCAACAAGATTGGTGAGGGGAATGAAGGGATCCTCTTATCAAGAGAGGCTTAAGTTCTGCAAACTGCAGTGGCTGGAGACTAGGCACCTGCGCGATGATCTGATTGAGGTGTATGGGTTGAGCATGCTGAATTCTGATGGGATCCTTCCACTTGTTCAGATTACAAACATAAGGGGGTATATAAATTCAAATTAAGAAAAGACTGATGTAGAATAGATGTGTGGAAATATGCTTTTAGCCAGCGGGTGGTTAATTGCTGGAACAAACATCCATCTGTCATTGTGGAAGTTGATAGATTAAATAAATTTAAGGAGGAACTGGACAGGCATTTGGAGGGAATGGTGTGATTTTTTTTTTTTTTTTTTTGGCTGATGCTGCATAAGCTAATACACTTGCTTTCTTGCATCACATGCCACTACTACTAATATGAGGTTCTCTATATTTGGTTAAAACAATATTATTCAAGTTATTCAAGGAGGGTTTGTTTGTTATTTGGTTTTTAGGAGCATTAGCAACTAAGGCCATATTGCTCCGGAATATGCGTTGGTCATTCCCTGACCTTTCTGCATCCTCCGTATTTGGTGGTGACAGGCTCGAACCCCTGTCTAATCAAGAATCCTGTGCTACGCACTGCTGCTCCTTCCTACCTGGCTACGGAAGCGCCTTCCAAGGAGGGGAATGCCAAACGTTTAACAAACTCTAACAGGGAGCTAAATGATTTCTCCTTCACTTTGCTCTAAGCAAAGTGGAGGAGAAATTGTTGATGTTAAACATAAGGAAGGCACCCGGGGTGGATGGGATCTATCCAGTTATATTAAAGGAGGTGGCAAAGGACATAAGAAAACACTTAGCAATAATTATGAGAGCTTCCTTGGACTCAGGGAAGGGTTCCCATGGACTGGAGGTGTGCAAATCTATCCCCTAATTCACAAAGGGGGACTCAAAAGATGACACAAGTAACTACAGACCTATTAGTTTAACTTGTGTTCTGGGGAAAATAATGAAGTCACTGGACTCAAGGGCGCCTCCGTAGCCAGGTGGGCAGGAGCAGCAGTGCGTAGCACACACTTCTTGATTAGACCGGGGTTTGAGCCCGTGACCACCAAAATACGGAGGATGCGGAAAGGTCAGGGAATGACCACCGCATATCCCAGAGCAATATGGCCCTAGTTTATAATGCTCCTAAAAACCAAACAACAAACAACAAGCAAACTGGACTCGAGTTCGAATAGCAAAGCTTAATAAACGGTACTCACCTTAGATAATCTGCAGTTGTTACATGAAGTAGGATGGATGAATAATTTTGGGGTTTAAGGGGTTTTGTATAATTTAGAGTTTAAATAAGTTAATTAGTAAGTATACGGAATTAAAATAAGGAAGTAGAAGTGCACAACTCTGTCCTTGGTTGTCATTGAAGAATTAATTGATTAAAAACTCTAAAATATATGAAACCGGTGAAGCCAAAAGTCATAACGACTGACTTTCATTTTTTAATGTCTTCAGTTGGCAATACTAAAGTGAGAAGAGAACATGTGTTTTAAAGAACTTCTATGTTCCCGCATGTTCACAAAGAGCATCACGGGAACATAGAAGTTCTTTAAAACACGCGTTCTCTTCTCACTTTAGTATTGCTATCTGAAGACATTAAAAAATGAAAGTCAGTCGTTATGACTTTTGGCTTCACCGGTTTCATATATTTTAGAGTTTTTAATCAATTAATTCTTCAATGACAACCAAGGACGGAGTTGTGCACTTCTACTTCCTTGAGCATATTTTAATTCCGTATACTTACTAATTAACTTATTTAAACTCAAAATTATTCAAAACCCCTTAAACCCCTAAATTATTCATCCATCCTACCTCATGTAACAATAACACCTGCAGATTATCTAAGGTGAGTACCGTTTATTAAGCTTTGCTACTCGAACTTGAGTCCAATCAAATCGGTACATTAAGAAATTCTATAACTTATCTAAATGAAGTCATTGGTTAAAAATGTGTTGCAGAATCACCTAGACAAGACTGCAGTAATAGTTAAGACAACATGGATTTGATAAAGGGAGGTCTTGTCTGACCAATTCAATTGGATACTATGATGTGGTCACAAAGGAACTGGATGCAAAAAGTAATTTTGATATCATATACTTGGATTTCAGGAAAGTTTTTGATACTGTTGCACATGAAAGACTGCTATACAAATTTGAGCAGTCGTTGTTGTTGTTGTTGAGTTTAACAAAATGTAGGCTGCTAGAGCCATATTGTGTCTTTCTAATGGATGGAAAATATGGAATATTAACTTCATTGTAATACCTGTTATATTTTATGGTATATTTCTATATGATTTAGGAAAGTAATTAGTTATTTTTTATTAGGATCATCTCCCAGAAATTGCAATAAATTTATCCATGACAGTGTATTAGAAACTGATTTAACAAGTTGACTGCAAAGCTAGTTTAAGAAAAAAAATTCCCCGGAGCCAAAAAATATTTCGTAAATAATTTGATTAGTAATTCAAAAATAAATATTTAAATGTCATTGTTGTGCAGTTTTTTCACTTAAAATATCAAAAAAGTGTCTTTTTTTGTGTTGCATATATGTTGCCGATGTGGCCCAGTAGGTTACTTTATTTCTTGAGATGCCATGTCAGCCACATACGTGTGGCGCTATTACGGCATATATATGAAGGTCGTTTGTGATTAGTTTATTGCACGCACAGCGCACACTGCAATAAAACTAATTGCGATAAAATAAACTCTCAAATGTCGCAATAAGTTTGTCAGTATTGTTAGAGATTGTGGGAAAACAAGTTCATCAGCACACTGTATTATCCCCATTATTATTGTGTTGTGTTTCTCAGCAAGTTATTATTTATTATTATTATTATTAATATTAGCCATATGGTACAAGGAAGCCTGAGGCTTATGCTGCAACAGCCAAAGAGAAAAAAAAAAAAAATTCCTGAGTTACCCCTTGTGTGTGTGTGTGTGTGTGTGTGTGTGTGTGTGTGAGAGAGAGAGAGAGAGAGAGAGAGAGAGAGAGAGAGAAGTAGAAGGCATCACCAAGAAAGAGAAGAATGATGATATCCAGCTCGGGACCCTGGGTTTGCCAAGCCCATGCTCACCAGATGTGAGAACCCGGGTGTGTTGTAAAAAAAAAATCTAAACAGCTAAAAGAAAATTACTAAAAGAAGAGGAACTAACAGAAAAATTGCTGAAAATCTTAGTAGTAGTTCTGAAGATGAAAAAGATTTCAACTCTGATGATTCGGTAATAGATCCTAACTGGGATATTTCTTCAAATGAAGGAGATGCTGAAATACCTGAAAATATTGAAGAAGTGCTTTAAGACTGGATGGAAGAAGAAAACATAGATGAGCGATTTGAAAATACCGAAGAACCTGAGATTGAAGTGACTGAAACAAATGACACTACTGAATGGACTGAATATGAGGGACAGCAAAAACTATTTGATTTTAGAGGCAAATCAGGACTACAAATAGACATATCAAGAAACATTACTCACCTTGAGGCGTTTTCATTATTTTTTTATTTTGAAGTAATAAATCTTATTGTAATGGAAATAAAAAGATATGACAAACAAAAAATTCAGAGTACCCAAGCTTCACGGCAGAGTCATCTAAAAAAGTGGGTTTCGACAACTGCTGATGAGATGAAAAAGTTTTTCAGGCTACATTTGTGTGGATGGGACAAGTAAGATTGGGCAGTATTGCATCTTACTGCTCAACCAAACCTATCTATAAAAATAATTTAGTAACAAAAACCATGTCTCGCAACAGATTTGAATTGTTGATGCACCTCATTCAATTTTCAGACAATGAAACCACTATTCCAGGGGACAGGCTCAGTAAGATACAACACCTGATAGATGTTCTGCAGCTGAAATATCATAAAATATTTTTACCAGGCAAAGATTTCGTCATTGATGAAATTCTTATTGCTTGGAGGGGCAGCACTAGCATGGGAATATGATGCAAGAAAGCAAGCTTATTTAGCATCAAACAAAAAAAAAAAAAAAAAAAAAAGCACACTCCCCCCTTCTCATTTCACCCATCCACTCACTCCAAATGTTTGTCTAGTTCTACCTTGAATCTGTTTAAACTGTAAACTTCTACAACCATAGATGGAAGTTTATTCCGGCAATCAACTACCCACTGGCTAAAGGCAAACTTACACATATCTATCCTAAAACTGTCTTTTCTCAATTTGAATTTCTGCCTTTCAGGCGATTATTCTGAGCAAGACGAAGAATCCAATCAGCATTTAGCATGCTCAAACCATTCAAGGCTTCATACACCACAATCAGATCACCTCGCAGGTGCCTAGTCTTCAGAAACTGTAATTTGCAAAACTTAAGCCTTTCTTCATAAAAACAACCCTTTGTCCCATTCACTAATCTTGTTGCCCTTCTCTATACGATAAGGAGGTGATTATTCCCTTGTATAAGGCAATGGTCAGGCCACACCTAGAGTACTGTACAGCAGGCCCCCGTTATAACGCGGTTCATTTTACGCTGATTCGCTATAATGCTGTTCTTATATTATAACCCGTATCTGACTATAACGCTGTTATAGATCACTATAATGCTCTTTTACAGATTGCATTTTTGGCATATTTAATGAAATCGTTTCATTTGATGGAGTGGATAGCTTGAAAATGAATATAAAAATACGGTTAAAACGTTTCGCACGCAGACCTGAGAAATATTCCCACGCTCAGTGAAATTCTCTCTCGCGCTAATTTAATTGCAGTACAGTGACTTGTTACGTTGTTTGGAGATCAACATTTTAATAAAAATGATCACGTATATTGCTTGTAATATTTGCGTTATATGCATTTATCCGAAGTCTAGTGATCACTCAGTACCGTATTAGACATCGTGCGAAACGGACAGTTTACTTGAACATTGTATCATAATTAATGCAACCAATGCAGTTACATTTTCGAAGAGATAATAATGGCCGATAAGAATGAAAAAGCAACAACATCTGAGCGCAATACGAAGACTGTAAATGTAAGGAAAAAGACTGAATTTGAAAATCAAATTAGACGTTTTGAAGCGAATAGATTCCGGTCAAAGACAAGCGGATGTGTGCCAAAATTTAGGACTTGCAAGTTTAACTGCAAGAACAATTATTAAAAAAAAATAATAAAGAATTAATTTTAGCAGCGGGAAAGATAGCTGTTTCACTGCAAGCAACTAGGGCTAGGCCGGCTATTAGGATTGAAATGGAAAGACTAACTCATTTTATTGAGGATAATATTTCAATGCAGAATTCAGTTAAGTTAAATATTATAAATAATAAAAGAGAGAGAGAGAGATTAGCCTATATGATGATCTGAAGAAAACTCACCTAAAAAAAAAAAATGGAACCATTTAAAACTAGTAAGGGCTGGTTGAATAGATTTAAAATCCAGGGTGAAGCCGCAAGTGCAGATCAAGGAGCAAAAACTTTCAAAAAAGAACTTGTTAAAATTATTGAAGAGGGATACTGTGTGTTATACTTCTCAACAAGTTTATAACATAGATGAAGCAGGACTTTTGTGGAAACAAATGCCTAAAAGAAGTTTCATATTGAAAGAAGAAAAAAACATGCCAGGTTTCAAAGCGGCGAAGGATCGGTTGACTTTATTTTCGGGTGATAATTAAACTGCGGGGGATTTAAAATTAATATCCCTTTTAGTTTATTTGGAAGAGGGCCAAAGTTCAACCCAAAATCGACACATTTTTCATAATTAAATTCATCAATTAAATTAAATCAATTTATATCAATTAAATTCATGATTTTAATTGGAATTTTAAGTTTAATTTTGATACGTAAGTAGTTACCATATAATTATATACTTTTGTAATGCAGAATATTTTATATGTACAAATATTCAAATATTAAATATTTTGACCGATATTTGTCATCTTTTCACTACTGTTTACTATTCATTAGGAAATATCCTATGGCACTGACCGCAACTCACAAATACATATGTTACCTTATGGGAATGCGGCGCTCGCTTAGCGCGGATTCACTTAGTGCTCTGTTTTTCCGGAACGCATTATCAGCGTTAAGCGAGGGTCACCTGTATACAGGTCTGGAGGCCTCATTTCAAGAAGGATGTAGAGCTGCTGGAACGAGTACAGAGAAGGGCAACAAGATTAGTGAATGGAACAAAGGGATGCTCTTACGAAGAAAGGCTTAAGTTTTGCAAATTACAGTGTCTGGAGACTAGGCACCAGCGAGGTGATCTAATAGAGGTGTATAAAGCCTTGAATGGTTTGAGCATGCTCAATGCTGATGGGATTCTTCCTCTAGCTCAGAAAAATCACCTGAGAGGGCATAAATTCAAATTAAAGAAAGAGAGATGTAGGATAATCGTGCGGAAATTTGCCTTTAGCCAGCGGGTGGTTGGTTGGTGGAACAGACTTCCATCCCTTGTAGTGGAGGTTGATAGCCTAAATAAGTTTAAGGCTCAGCTGGACAGGTATTTTGAACGAACAGGGGGGTGAAGTGGAAGTGGTTTTTTTTTTTTTTGGCTGATGCTGCATAAGCTTGCTTTCTTGCATCAAATGCCTCTACTAATGCTATACTTGTTCCAACAGCTCTATATCCTTCTTAAAATGATGCCTCCAGACCTGTATACAGTACTCAAGGTGTGGATTGACCATTTCCTTATATAAGGGGATAATCACCACCTTATCCCTGTTATAAAAATTCCTGTATATCATTAGCATTAGCAGAGGCATTTGATGCAAGAAAGCAAGCTTATGCAGCATCAGCCAAAAAAAAAAAAAAAACCCCACTTCCACTTCACCCCTCTGTTCTTTCGAAATACCTGTACAGCTGAGCCTTAAACTTATTTAAGCTATCAACTTCCACGACAAGGGATGGAAGTCTGTTTCACCAACCAACCACCTGCTGGCTAAAGGCAAATTTCCACACGTCTATCCTACATCTGTCTTTCCTCAATTTGAATTTATGCCCTCTCAGGTGATTATTGATTATTCTGAGGAAGAGGAAGAATCCCATCAGCATTGAGCATGCTCAAACCATTCAAGGCTTTATACACCTCTATCAGATCACCTCGCTGGTGCCTAGTCTCCAGACACTAATTTGCAAAACTTAAGCCTTTCTTCATAAGAGCACCCCTTTGTTCCATTCACTAATCTTGTTGCTCTTCTCTGTATTCGTTCCAGCAGCTCTACATCCTTCTTGAAATGAGGCCTACAGACCTGTATACAGTACTCTAGGTGTGGCCTCACCATTGCCTTATACAAGGGAATAATCACCGCCTTATCCCTGCTAGAAAAATTCCTATATATCATTGACAATACACCATGAGCTACTCTTGCAGCTAGTCTGCACTGCTCAGAGAACTTTATATCTGCCTGCACAACCACCCCCAGGTCCCTTTCATTCTCTACCACTGTCAGTGTAGTACCACAGAGTTGATACATTGCTCTGGGGTTGCTGTTTCCCATATGTAGTACTTTACATTTGTCAATGTTAAACTTCATTTGCCACCTCTCAGCCCATCTGCTCAACCTTTCCAGATCCTGTTGCAGCAGCATAGTGTCAGTAGTGTTCTTGACAACCCTGCCAACCTTCGTTTCGTCTGCAAACTTGGACATTAAGCTTGATATACCATCATCAATATCATTTATAAATACAGAAAACAATAATGGACCCAACACTGAACCCTGAGGGACTCCACTGATAACATTAGTTCACGATGAGCAGTGTCCATTGATTACCACTCTCTGTCTTCTCCCCCTTAACCACCCCTTTATCCATAGCAGCAATTTACCTCCAATGCCACACTGCTCCAATTTGTGCAGCAGTCTTCCATGTGCAACAGTATCAAAAGCTTTCTAAGATCCAAGTATATAATATCAAAGTTATTCCCTGCATCCAGTTCTTTTGTGACTGCATCATAGTACCCAATCAAATTGGTCATGCAAGACTTTCCCTTAACAAAACCATGCTGTGTCCGAGCTATAACTGAAGCCTTGTCGAGATGATCCTGCAGTGCTTCTTTAACCAGTGCCTCCATTAATTTTCCTGGAACAGAAGTTAAACTCACAGGTCTATAATTACTTGTGTCAGCCTTTGATCCTCCTTTGTGAATTGGGGTCACATCTGCACATCTCCAGTCTGTGGGTACCTCCCCTGAGTCCAAAGAAGCCCTCATAATTATGGCCAAGGGTTTGCTTACTTCCTTTGCTGCCTCCTTTAATATAACTAGATAGATCCCATCCACCACAGGTGCCTTTCTTGTGTTTATCTTCAACAATTTCTCCTCCACTTTACTCTCAGTTATTACAAGATTCTCTAGCTTCTGCCAGAGTTGAATACACCGCTGGCATTCCTCTCGCTGAATAACTCCTCATGCGTGAAAGCCAATGCAAAATATTCATTTAGTTTGTTAGCTACCTGAGCAGGATCATCAACAGTTGACCCATCGATATCAAGTGGACCAATCTGATTCATCCCCTTCCTTCTAGAGTTTACATAAGTAAAGAACTCTTTGCTGTTTTTCTTTGCATCCGTTGCCAAAGATTTCTCGTAATCTGCCTTCATCTGCCTAACCTACTTTGTAACTTGGTTACAGATCAACTTATATCAATCATAGGTTTCTGTGTCACGTGTTAATTTGTATGTATCCCATGCATTTTTCTACTCTGCCATATGTCTCATCAGTTCATCTGACATCCACTTAGGCCTAAACCTTGAACAATATTTCTTATTTGGTATGCAAAGCCTAGTAGCTCCAAGATAAGTTCTTTGAATGCTTCCCATTTTGAATTTGCTGTTGGTAACATCATCAGTTGGTCCCACTGAATAGAATTTAAGTACTGTCTCAGTCCACTGTGGTCACTTTTACGAAAGCAATAACCCTTCCCTTTACCCCTAATGGTAGTTACCACTTTGAGTAAATCCCACTTCAGCACACTGTGATCACTTCCACACCTAGTGGTTCATTTATCTGCAGATTCATAATGCATCAAGAATCACTACTGATAATCAAATCAAGAGTATTACTTGCTCTAGTTGCTTTCCGAACATGCTGATGTAGAAAACAATCATCCAAAAAATCCACAAAAGCCTTGCTAGTGTGTGAGTGACCAAACCACAAATTCCAGTCAATATCTGGGAAATTAAAATCCCCCGTTATGTCTCCCTGATTTATTGGCCCACTCTATTTCCCTGTACAGTTTTTTATTATACTCATCAGAGTCATTAGGCCTATAGCACACTCCTACTCTCAATTTTGATCTCCCAATGCTTATGTCACACCAAACTGACTCGACACTGCACTGTCCAGCAGTGTCGACTGGCTTCACTTCCTTGGATTTTATGTGTTTCTTAACTAATACCATAACCCCTCCTCCCTTCCTATCCTGTCTATCCTTTCTGTAGACGTTGTACTCCTCAAATTCCAGTTCTGTATTCCTTATATCTGTTACACCACGTCTCTGAGATCCCAACAATATCTGCCTTTGATGTTTTGAGCAATACCTCAAATTCATCAAATTTATTTACTAAACTCGTAGAATTGGTGTACATGCAAGTATACATGCACCTGTTTCTATTCTTAGCTAACCTAACACAATCCATGTGTTTACTTGTACAGCAATGACTCCCAGCAGTCTCTGAAATATCCTGCATCTTGTTTTTCAGGCTTCTGTTCATTCCAATAGAAGCAGTGCAAGAATCTCTTTCACCTCTGCCAGTGGACTGTTAATCTATTAGTCTTTGTCTCCCCCCAAGCTAGCAGTTTTCAGACCCACCTAACACTGCCTCGATAGCATCAGCAAATATTCTTGCACCCATTCTATTTAAGTGTATCCCATCCCTGTAGAAGCAGTTTCTCCTATTAACAAGTACAGTCCAGGCTGAAAAAAATTCTACCCCTAGAGCCTTGCACAGTCTTTCCAGGGCCGAATTGATTGACAAGGCTCTCATCATATACTCCCTCCTATTGTGTCTGGGCAGAATTGCAGACACTATCAAATTCAACCCTAATTCACGGCTTTTTTTCAACAGTGACCTATACTTGTTAAGTAATTCTGCCAGTCTCCTACTCTTGATATCAATTGTGCCAATGTGTACAACAATATCACCTTTTGTGCCCTTAAAAGATGATATCCACTCTATAACGTCATCAACCTTTGCCCCTGGCAGACATACCCTGGTTCTGTTCCACTTATCCTTTTTACAAAGCATGTTCCCCATTTCCCTGACAACAGAGTCACCAACAACTACTATATATCATTAATGAATATAGTAAACAACAATGGACCCAACACTGAACCCTATGGGATTCCACTAATAACATTTGCAGGCTGATCATTTACAAGACACCATGAGCTACTCTTGCAGACTGTTTGCACTGCTCAGAAAACTTCATATCTGCCTACACAATTACCCCAGGTCCTTTTCACTCTCTACCATTGTCAGTGTAGTACCACACAGTCGATACGTTACTCTGGAGTTAGTGATTCCCATATGCAATACTTTACATTTGTCAAGTTAAACTTCAGTTGCCACCATCTGCTCAACGTTTCTAGATCCTGTTGCAGCAGCGTACTGTCATTAGTGTCATTAACAAACCTGCCGACCTTCGTATCATCTGCAAACTTGGACATTAAGCCTAATATATCATCATCAATATCATTAATAGCCGACCGGGCTAGTCGGGTGGGTAAATTGCTTGCCTGGTAACCCAAAGGTCGTGGGTTTGGTAGTTGTTGGCGCATAGGCTTCTGTGGCCGTAATGCACCTCCCAAGGTTTTTGCAGTACTTTGATCCAAGCCCGAGGCGGGAATCGAACCAGCGACCTTTGGGTTGCCAGGCAGGCACTTTACCCACCTAGCTAGCCCGGTCAGCTCGTGGGTTTGAATCACACCTCAGGCTTGGATATTAAGATGGTGCTGTACTATCCATTTGGATCTCACGGCCACGATACACAAAGGAAGCATGGAAAACACTGGTTCCTTCGTGTATTGCTCACATCATACAATAAATATATATATATATATCATTAATGAATACAGTAAACAAAAATGGACCCAACACTGAACCCTGTGGGACTCCAATAATAACATTTGCAGGCTGATATTCCAACAGTATGTTCCAAATAAAGCACACAGGTATGGAATCAAACTGTTCAAGTTATGTTCCACTGAAGGATATACCTGGTTTAGCAAAATCTATTCAGGTAAATCTGAAAATTATATGAAATCCATAGGTTTAGCTGCAAAGGTCTGCAAAGAGTTATCGCAAGGACTTCTAAATGAAGGTCGCACCTGGTACATAGATAACTTTTATACCAGCTACCATCTGGCATTATTGTTTTTTCATAAAAAAACTCGAGTTGTTGGTACATTACAAGCGAATAAAAAATGTATGCCCAAACATGTACTCAAAGTTAAATAAAGGGGAGATGGTCAACAAGGAAGAAAAAAATGGAATTATTGTTCTAAAGTGGCAAGATGCTCGAGATGTGAGACTACTAACAACAAGGCATGCTCCAGAAATGGTTGATGGATCCTCCACCAGTAAAGGAAAACGGAAAGAAGCAAAAAAAAAAAAAAAAAAAACCACTTCCTATTCTAGCTTATAATAAGGGAAAGGCAGGCATTGATCTGTCGGATCAAATGGGTTCGTATGCCACAACACTAAGAATGGGGGTAAAGTGGTACTGGAAATTAGGATAGAATATATACTCGGAATATCAGTTGTCAATGCATACGTGATATACAAGAGTGCTATGCGAAAACAAATAAAAATAAGAAGCTTTTGGGAAGAGGTAGTTATGGATTTCCTAAATACAGAACAGAAAGAGAAACGTGAAAAGCCAAAATGTGGTAATACTTATATACTAACGACAAAAATCGATGCAAACAACAAGAATGTTAGAAGGATGTGCGTTTTTTGTTACACAAAATTGAAAGAGTCAGAAGGAAGATCAGTTGCTAGTGGAAAGGGGAAAAGAGTTTCGATATATTGCCCAGACCGTATTCATCAGCCTTTCATGTGTTTGGAGTAAATTTCCAACACCATAAATCAAAATAAATATAATTACAATTTTATAATTTTGTAATTAAAAAATTTGTAATAATAAAGAATTTTTCAATAATGACCAGTTACTCGCTTTTTTTTCTCATAGCAGCATGCAAATTTCATCACATGTAACACCGAAGGCCATGCTTTTCAAAAATAACATAAATTTCCAACAATCATCAGCGCTATACAGCCGATGCAGCTCCCACTGAAACAGTGGGTGTTGGCAATATATATCCAATGCAGTGCCTCAAAAACGTAATGGTGTCGGTTGTTGTTTGTTTGTTATTTGGTTTTTAGGAGCATTAGCAACTAAGGCCATATTGCTCTGGGATATGCGGTGGTCATTCCTTGACCTTTCCGCATACTCCGTATTTGGTGGTGACGGGCTCGAACCCCGGTCTAATCAAGAAGCATGTGCTACGCACTGCTGCTCCTTCCCACCTGGCTACGGAGGCGCCCAATGGTGTCGGACATATACGGCAGATATGGCTGTCAACGTGTTAAAGGTGTTTAAGTGGATATCTTGAAAGTGGGGACAATCCATTAACAAATGGCCAGTTGTACTTGACAGGGCATGCTGTCATTAGTTAATAAATAGAGGTGAGTGAGGTGAGTATGCCCAATCCTTAGCCTTCCTAAAATTGTTTCTTCTTCTCTGCTTTTCTGGAAGCTAGAGAGCCACAGCTTTGGTTCTGGTTTTATTTGGCAACTGTACCTTGACCCATTAACCATACATAAGCACGTATCATATGCTCCACTTGCTTCTCTATATGTGAATATTCTGTATTTCTTATTTTCTGTAATGCTTTATTTCTGCAAGCCTGCATGTTAATGTGACTGATACAATCGCGTTTGATTAGAATGCAAATTCCTACAAGCAACTTGCTGTTCAGAAGCAAAAGTCAAAATGTAAAATAAACATTTACAGTGAAACTTCCGTTTAACGGACAGCCATGGGGAATGAAAATTTGTCCGTTAGAGAGAAGTGTCCGCTAACAAGAAGTCTGAGGGAGAAAAAAAAAAGAAAGAAAGAAAAATCGTTAAACGTTTAATGTAAAATTAAATTAAATTATATACAGATTTTGCACAATATTTTTGTAAATAATATACATACAATTGTGCTATGCATATTATGACTTTATCTTAAGAAAAATACATACAGTAATCACTTATTTTCTTCTGCACCTTCTTCCGGCTGATAATTTTGTTTTCAACATTTGTTTGGAGTGAAGAAACCATCGAAAGTCCTTCAGTATCTTCTTCAGCGGCGAAAAACATTTTTAAACGATTGATTTGTATGAGCGCATCTTCTATTTTCATCGGTGGTTCGTCGTTAATATGTTCTTCGACAGAATGACCTCCTTCCATTTCTTCATCCTCATGAGGAACTTCTTGAAAAATATCGATGATAATGTCGTTGATATCTAGAGCACCATCTTCTGTAGTGAGGTTCGAGTCTATATCTTTGTAGCCAGGGTCACTTGTAGCTGAAGTATAGTACATTATCAATAGATGTGGAAGTTCTTGTTCTTCTTGGTGCTCCACATTGCTGTTCACAACTTCAATTTTTGCGTTTGAGAAGCCAGACTTTACAAAACAGTTCACGACAGTTTGTTTTCTAATTGCGTTTACTGAAGAGGAAATCCACTGAATCGCATCTAGGATGCTGATTTTCTTTGCAAGGTCACTCGCACATGTTACATCGTTCATGTTTGCAATGAGATGTCTTAAAACACACGTTTTCTGTAATGAAGTTTAAAATTTTTTATTATCCCTTGATCCAAGGGCTGACACTCTGCAGATGTGTTTGGTGGCAGAAAAACGATTTGAATGTTGGACAATTCAATGTGCGGGTGAGATGCAGCATTATCCATGAAAAGAATAATTTTTCTGTTTTGACGAATCATGTTTTGGTTAAAGTGACTTATCCATTCGCTCATGATATCTAGTGTCATTCACGCTTTTTTATTAGACTTCCAGTCAACATTCAAAAGATATAACTTTATGCCCTTGAAACAATGAGGATTTTGTGGTTTTCCTATAACAAGAGGTTGTTCAAAGTCTCCCAGCATATTTGTACACAATAGTACAGTCAAGCGTTCCTTAGAAAATTTTCCGCCCTGGCACTTTTCGTTTTTTGACTCATTGTTTTTTCAGGAAGAGCTTTAAAAAACAACCATGTTTCATCACAGTTGTAAATATCCTTAGCTTCAAAACCACTACATATATCTTCCAATTTGACAGTCCACTCTGTTACAACCCCAGTATCAACAGATCCACCTTCACCACTTACGGTTTTCCAAGAAATTTTATGCCGAGTTTTGAACTTGTCTAGCCATCCCTCAGAAGCTTTGAACTCATTTACTCCCATAGATTTCGCCACCTCCAAAGTCTTTTCCCTAATAATAGGCCCATTAATGGGAATTTTTTTAGCACGTGCGCGACATAACCACTTATACGTAACATTGTCAATTTGAAGTCCAACAGTTTTCGGGAATGATTTTTGAACCCGATCATTTCCGTGTTACCAAAATTGTTTGAGCAGTTCATTTTTTTTCTTTAGGATGTTGCTTACCTGCGTCTTCCCGATTTTGAATTTTGCAGCGAGATTGCGAACACTATTTTTTTGCCGATCATACGCATTAATGAGTTCGACTTTATCTTTTAAAGTTAAATGTTTACGAGAATACATTGTGCTCTTCACACGACACTGAACAAAACTGAAAACTGAAACTCAAAAGACGAAAGGCTGACCAAATTCCCCTCCCCCCTGCACACACCGAATTCATCAGAAGTTTTACACGTGATTTTTTTATTTTATTTTTTTTATTATTATTTTTTTTTTGGCTGATGCTGCATAAGCTCATACAATTGCTTTCTTGCATCACATGCCACTACTACTACTACTACGTGCCTTAAAATTCTTGAAAAAGGGTTTAGAACCGCGACGTAAACCTTGATAAAATTCAGAGAATCGGAAATAGAAAATAAACACACGATTGAGGCAATACGTGGAAGAAAAGTTCCTAGAAAAAGGGCCGTGAGCTCTCCCGCAGTCCGTTATGGGGAGATCAAATTAAGTGCTAATCTAAACGAAACAGTGCAGATTGCCTATCCGCGTCCGTTACAGAGAATGTCCGCTAGACAGAAGCTGAAAACACGTTAAAACCAATGGAGGTGAGTTGGGGAATTTGAAAATGTCCGTTGTAGAGAGATGTCCGTTAATGAGAGGTGTCCATTAGGAGAAGTTTCACTGTATATACATATTATAAAAAAAAAAAAATACTGTAGGGTGATTCCTTCAACATTAAAAAAAATACATGGCTTCAATAAGGAAACAAACCCATTTTACAATACTTTGTAAAATGCGTTTGCAAAAAATTTAAACATGCATCAAAATTTTAGCCAATGTCTTGTTTTAGAAACAATGTCAAAGATTGGTGCATTTTACTGAACGAAAAAAACTAAAAAAAACTTTTTACAGAACAAAAACAACTAAAAAAACTTTTTACAGAACAAAAAAAACTGAGTTATGTAAGTGCCTCCAAAACAAAAATTCCAACTCAAAAGGTACATGCTGACACAACTGTGTAATAGTGCTTTATATCCAAAAATGTGTCCAGTGGGCAACAATACAGAATTCTGTTTTTGAATTTCAATATAACAATATGAGAATGAATCCCTCATACATATAATAAAAAAGTATTCTAAAATGAAAATCTACTTACAGCAATATTTTCTGAAGAAGGAAAAACTGAAATTGGAATTACTTGCTCAAACACTTCCCTAATTAACATAAAAAAAGCAATTCATTATGCCGAAAATTTGTTTTATAATCAAACAGCTAGAAGAAAAAAAATTCATATCACAAAATGAAAAAGTCATATTGGCCCACTCCATTTAAACTCCATTTAAAAGTAATAACAGCTATTGTTCTAAAGTAGAGCTTTGATATTATAATTTTAATGGGTGGCATTAAAATTATTTCGAACCATCCAAACTTCAAATTAACCCTTTTTTTTTTTCTTTTTCAAGTATGTAGTTTCTAGTTGGGCATAATTTTCCAGGTGTGATCTCTATTGGAAATATGTTATCAAATCTGTTGATTTAGTAGTTTTTTTTTTTTTTTTGAGCATCTTAGTTATTCATAAAACTCTTGGATGGAGATGTTAAGGTTAATTAATCATTGGTGACTGTGACCAATCCAATGAATGGCATTTATGTATTCCATGAATACTCATTACAAATTACAAATGAATGAGTTTATCAAACCACATTCAGAAAATTTTAAAACAATGAACTTTCAAAATTGTCTATAAAAGCTGCTATTATAATTATTATTGTTGCCCTTATATTATTTCTCCCTGATTGAGGGATTCCACTCCGTGACAACTGCTACCAAGTACACAGGGTGGTTGAAATGTCTGGTGTTACTGTTGGTTGACGAACTCTCTGACTATACTACAGGTATGTTCAGGATTGCGACATTTCGGAGTTCCTTGTAGGTGTTGTTTTTTTTTTTTTTTTTCTTGTTAGTTGTTGGCACATCAGCTTCTATGGCTATAATGCACCTCCCAAAGTTTTTGAATTTTACTGTGATCCAAGCCCGAGGCGGGAATCGAACCCGCGACCTTTGGGTTGCCAGGCATGCACTTTACCTACCTGGCTAGCCCGGTCGGCCCTTGTAGGTGTTCTCTGGGAGACCTATTGCTGCTAGGCTGCTATGTAGAGTCTTTGGCAACATACCGGTAGTTGACACAGTGATCGAGATGGTCATTACTTCTTGCATATGCCACATCTCCTTGACCTCATGTCTCAGGTTCGTGTACTTCCTAATTTTTTCCTCATGGATTTTCTGGACATTGTTAATGTTGGGCATTGCTATGTCAATCAGGTAGGTAACCTTATCCATCTTGTCCACAAGGGTTATGCCCGGTTTCTTGTGTGGGATGGCCTTATCCGTTATTATGGCGTGGTCCCAGTACTGCTTGTGGGTTGGGTTGGGTTTTTGGTTTTGGTATTATTGGCGCATTAGCTACTAAGACTATAATGCGCGGTTGGGGTCTCTAGTACTGCCTGGGATTTGTACTTGTAATATGGTACACTTTCTTTGGTCACCTGATATTTCCTCACTAGCTTCTGATGTATTATCCTGGCTACGTATTCGTATCTACGAGCGTACTCAGTCTGGGTGATCACCTTGCATCCCCATGTGATGCGTTGGATCGTTTCTGAAGCCAGGTGGCATTGTCGACATGTGTCATCTGACATTCCAGGCTCCTTTGCGATGTATTTTCTATAGTTTCTGGTGTTGATTACCTGGTCTTGGATAGCCAGCATGAATCCTTCAGTCTCGGAGAAGATCATCCCACTTGTGAGCCATACATTGGAAGCAATGTTATTGATGTGATCTTGATGGTAGTGTCTGCCAAGGAGTGTCTTCCTTGCCCATTTTTCTAGCTTCGTTTCCTGTGCTGTCTGGGCGGGAGGGGGGGCTCCTCGCTTAGGTTGAATGGAGTATACCACTTATCTCTCTTCCTTATGGCCTGGTGGAGTGGTGCTTTGTTATTCTCAAAGTAATCCTTCAGGTTAACTATCGCTGTTTTCTGTTACTCTATAGGTATACCAGGCTCCTTCCTCCCTTTTCCAGAGCTATTGTTAGTCTCTCCAATGCTGACTTTGGGTGGTGTTGGCGGCTCTTGGTCATCATTGTCCTTGTCTTTTGCTTGATATCCTCTAGCTCAGTGTTAGTCCAATCTATGACCCCAAAGGAATATGTTAGTACTGGAGCTGCATAGGTTTTTATGACTTTAACTGTGTTCACTCTGTTCAATTTTCCTTTCAGCAGGCTTCTGAGTCTCTGATGATATTTTTTGGTCAGACACTTCTTGATTTCCTTGTGCTCTAACTGCTGAGCCTGCATCAATCCCTAGGTATTTGTAGGTCTCTCCTTCTGTCATAGCTTCAATCTCTTTACCAGTCAGCAGCTGGTAGTTTCGGCCGACTAATTTTCCCTGGTGCAGTGCGTGGGTCTTGCATTTGTCTAGACCAAATTATATCCTGATGTCCTTGCTGAATTCTTCGGTGATACGGAGTAGTTGCTGGAGTTGCTTCTCGGTTGCCGCATAGAGCTTGATGTCATCTGTGCACAGCAGGTGGGTGAGGGTGTACAGGTTCTTTTTTCCTTCTTTGAGGTTATATCCATACTTGCTGCCATTAAGGTGCCTCCATAGCCAGGTGGGCAGGAGCAGCAGTGCGTAGCACATGCTTTTTGATTAGACCGGGGTTCGAGCCCGTGACCACCAAATACAGAGGATGCGGAAAGGTCAGTGAATGACCACCGCATATCCCTGGAGCAATATGGCCTTAGTTCCTAATGCTCCTAAAAACCAAATAACAAACAGCTGCCGTTAAGCATGGTGGATAGCGGGTTGAGTGCTAGACAGATCCACAGTGGGCTCAGAGCATCTCCATGAAAGATTCCTATTCTGATGGGTATTGATCTGGTTGTGATGTTCTCAACCTTAATGGTAGTACTCCATTTTGCCATTGTTGTTCCTAGGAAGTTTCTAACTATCAGATTGATCTTGTAGATCTTCAAGGTCTCTATTAGCCAGCTTTGAGGTACAGAGTCGAAGGCCTTGCAGTAATCGATGTAGGTCATGCATAGGTTGCAGTGCTTCTTATAGGCTTACTCCATAACTGCGGCATCTATGGTTAATTGCTCCTTGTATCCTTTGCTCCTCCACTTGCATCCTTTCTGCTGTTATAATTATGTTCTGACATTATGTTCTGACTCTAAGTGGTCTGATATCTTCTTGGTTATACAGCTGGTCAGGATCTTGTACATCATTAGGAGGCAGGTGATTGGTCTGTATTTCGCCGGGTTTCTTGTATCTTCGTCTTTAGGCTTCAGATATGTGACTCCTTCAGTGAGAAACTTCAGGATTGTCTCCGGGTGCTTTATCATTCGAGTTAACTGCTCTGCTAGGTGGTTGTATGTGGAAGTGAGCTTCTTGTACCAGTAGTTGTGGATGTTATCAATTCCTCGGGTTCGCCAGTTGTGGGTGTTCCTGATCGACTGTTTTACTACTTCTCGAATCTCCCACTCTCTCATCTCTTGTACTTCCTTGGTTTTTTTCTGTTCTACTTCTATCCAGGGGGCTCGGTTGTTAAGTCTTACTTCACTGCTCCAGATATGTCCCCAGAACTCCTTGATCGTCTTCTTCTCAGGTGGTCCGTTTCCTGCTTTCTCATCTTCTCCCAGTTTCCTGTAGAAGGTTCTGTGGTCCTTATCGAAGATTCGGTTTTTATTTTCCTCTGAGAGCTATCTTTTTATCGGCGTAGTCTCTTCCCGAGTGCGAGGAGGTTCTGCTTCAGTGTGTCCAAGTATTTTCCTATTCTCTGATTTCTGGTCTCAAGGTTGCTGTGGATGCCATCTCTCTTTAGGATGCTCTTCACCTTTACAATCAATTTTTTACTTCTATTACCCTGTTGGTAGTGGGTCAACTGACCTATCTTGACTCTTAATTCTTCTATCTTCTGCTGAAGTCTTCTTTCCCAAGCTGGCAGTTCCTTATGTTTTTGGTTCTTCTGCTGCTGCTGGTCTCTCGTTTCTTTCCATTAATCCTAGTGGCTGCTATGACAGCACAGTATACGGCTGTGTGGATAGCCTCCAGCGTTGCACCATTGTTGTCAAGGTAATGTACTATTATTTGCCGATTGAGGTGGTCTCTTACTCTCCACAAGATTTTATTTGGCCTCTACTTAGGTATCACGTTAGGGCCTTCTTCCACTCATCTTCTACTCTGAATATCATGACCTTGTCTCTTTCCACTTCAGCTGTTGTAGGTTGTATTTCTTCTTGCTCATCCTCCTCTGGTTCCATATTATTATTATTATTAGCCATATGGTGCAAGGAAACCTGAGTCTTATGATGCATCAGGCAAAAAAAAAAGAAAAAAAATTGTGAATTACCCTGAGAGAGAAAGAGAAGAAAATCACCAAGAAAGAGAAGAATGATGATATCCAGCTCAGGACCCTAGGTGTGCCAAGCCCACAGTCCTGAGCTGGATATCATCATTCTTCTCTTGGTGATTCTCTCTCTCTCTCTCTCTCTCTCTCTCTCTCTCTCAGGGTAACTGATCATATTCTTTTTCTTTGTAGTTGATTGCTCACATCCTGCTTGATTTTGTCCAAGATAGCAGGAGCTATTATTATTATTATTGTTGCTCTTACATTATTTCTCCCTGATTGTGGCAGGTACTGCTACCAAATTGTTATTTGGTTTTTTAGGAGCATTAGCAACTAAGGCCATATTGCTGCGGGGATATGCAGTGGTCATTCCCTGACCTTTCCGCATCCTCCGTGTTTGGTGGTGACAGGCTCGAACTCCGGTCTAATCAAGAAGCGTGTGCTATGCACTGCTGCTCCTGCCCACCTGGCTATGAAGGCACCCTGCTACCAAGTACACAGGGTGGTTGTAATGTCTGGTGTTACTGTTTGTCGAGGAACTCTGAATATCCTACATGTGTTCAGACTTTCTAGAGTTCCTTGTAGGTGTTCTCTGGGAGACCTTTGCTGCTAGGTAGGGTCTTTGGCACCATACCGGTGGTTGACACGATGATCGGGATGGTCTTTACTTCTTGCATATGCCACATCTCTCTGACCTCATGTCTCAGGTTTGTGTACTTACTAATATTATTATTATTATTATTATTATAAAAAATTTTCTCTCAGAATATACTATAGGTGGTATCAGCATTTAGTTTACTTGACTCTTTAAAAGCTTTATGTAAGGTACATTCAATATGTTATACTGAAAGAACCTTTCTTTATACAGGTAGCCCTCGTTTTGCACTGGTCTGATTTGCGCTGATTTGCAATAGCACTGATTACTGACCACAACGGCATTTTTATTTTTATTTATTTATTTTTGCAATTTTTTATAAATTGAAAGTTTAAAATCGTCAAACAAAATTTATCGGAATCATGCACTGTTCATGTGATTTAGGACAATCTGAGCCAATCAGCAATTAGGGCATCCATATCAGAGATGAGAAAGATTCCCACCCTCAAAGTAGCTACTAGTGGATGCAGAAGGTAAAGGTCAATGCAGTGAAGCATTCAGTTGGTTGTTGTTTACGCTATTTACGTATGTTTGAAATTTATTACGCTAACATTTTTTTATTAATTGTGTTATTAATAAATTAAATAATAATAGTGATAGCTGTGTGCAGTTTTTGCCAATCATGTTATAAAGTTTTTAATTTAATAGAATAAAGAGCCGCCATATCTAGTAAAAAGGGGCTCACACTTGGTGAGTATGGGCTTGGCTCACCCAGAGTCCTGAGCCGGTTATCATCATTCTTCTCTTTCTTGGTGATTCCCTTCTCTCTCTCTCTCTCTCTCTCAGGGTAACTCAGTTGTTTTTTTTTTTTTTTTTTTTTTGGCTGGTGCAGCATAAGCCTCAGGCTTCCTTACACCATATAGCTAATATTAATAATAATAATAATAATAATAAAGAAAATCAAGGACGTACAAGAAATGAAAGGGTGGGAGATATGGGAAGAACGATCAAGAACTCTCACAACTGGCAAACTCCAGGAATAAATAACGTCCACAACTACTGGTACAAGAAGCTTACTTGCACACACAAGCACCTGGCACAGCAGTTCACCCAAATGACAAGGCATCCAGAGACAATCCTGAAGTTTCTCACTCAAGGAATCACATATCTGAAGCCTAAAGATGAAGATACAAGAAACTCAGTGAAATATAGGCCAATCACCTGCCTCCCAACAATGTACAAGATACTGACCAGCTGCATAACCAGGAAGATATCAGACCACTTGGAGAGCCAGAACATAATGGCCAAACAGCAGAAAGAATGCAAGTGGCTGAGCAAAGGATGCAAGGGGCAATTAACCACAGATGCGGGTATAGAGCAAGCCGACAAGAAGCACTGCAACATGTACACAGCCTACATCGATTACCGCAAGGCCTTCGACTCTGTGCCTCATAGCTGGCTAATAGAGGCACTGAAGATCTACAAAGTCAATCAATCCGATAGTGAAAAACTTCCTAGGAGAAACGATGGTAAAATGGAGTACCACCATTAAGGTCGAAAACATCACAACCAGGCCAATCCCCATTACGAGAGGAATCTTTCAGGGAGATGCCCTGAGCACATTGTGGTTCTGCCTAGCACTTAACCCGCTATCTACCATGCTCAACAGTACCAAGTATGGATATAACCTCAAAGAAGGAAGAAAGAATCTGTACACCCTCACCCACCTGATGTACATAGATAACATCAAGCTCTAAGCGGGAACTGAGAAGCACCTTCAGCAACTACTCCAGATCAAAGAAGAATTCAGCAATGATATCAGGATGGAGTTTGGTCTAGACAAATGCAAGACCCATGGATTGCACCACGAAAATTAGTCAAGCAAAACTACCAGCTGCAGACTGGTAAAGAGATCGAAGCCATGGCAGAGGGAGAGGCCTACAAATACTTGCAGATGATGCAGGCTCAGCAGTTACAGTACAAGGAAATTAAGGTCTGCCTGACCGAAAAATACCATCAGAGGCTCAGAAACCTGCTGAAAGCAAAGCTGAATGGAGGGAACACAGTTAAAGCCATAAACACCTATGCAGCCCCAGTACTAACATAGTCCTTCGGGGTCATAGATTGGACTAATACCGAGCTGGAGGATATCATGAGAAAGACAAGGACAATGATGACCAACAGCCGCCAACACCACCTGAAATCTGCCGTGGAGAAACTGACAATTGCCCGGGAAGAAAGAGGAAGGGGCCTGATAGAACTCATTGAGCAACAGAAGACAGCAATAGGTAACCTGAAGGATTACTTCCAGAAACACACAGCAGTACTCCACTATGCCATAAGGAAGATAGACAAGCGGTATAAATTTAAATAAATTTTCTGTTTATACTCCGGGACGACCGAAAGGTCAGAGGAGTTTACAAGATACACAGAATACAAGAAACAGCACCGTATTCAGCAGTCACGGGCTTGAACCCCGGTCACTCAAGGCACGTGTACATATGCACCCGCGCGCCTGACCACTAGGCTACCCCACTCAACCTAAGCAAAGAGTCTCCCCCCCAACCAGGAGGTAGAAACGAAGCTAGAAAGATGGGCAGAGAAGACACTCCGTGGCAGACACTACAATGATCTCCATCAAGATCACACAGATAAAACTGCTTCCAATGCATGGCTCACGAGCAGGACGCTGTTCCCCGAGACTGAAGGATTCATGCTCGCCATCCAAGACCAGGTAATCAACACCAGAAATTATAGAAAATACACCGCCAAGGAGTCCGGAGTGTCCGATGATACATGTCGACGATGCCACCTGGCCTCAGAAATGATCCAACACATCACCGAGGGGTGCAAGGTGATCACCCAGACTGAGTACACTCATAGACATGACCAGATGGTAAGGATAATGCATCAGAAGCTAGCAAGTAAATACCAGTTGACCAAAGAAAGTGTACCATACAACAAGTACAAACCACAGGCAGTACTAGAGACCCCAACCCACAAGCTGTACTGGGACCGCGCCATAATAATGGATAGAAAAATCAAGCACAACAGACCGGACATAACCCTTGTGGACAAGAAGGAAAAGACTACCTATCTGATTGACATAGCAGTACCCAACGCTGGCAACCTGCAGAAAACCCATGGGGAAAAAATCAGGAAGTACATGAACCTAACACAGGAGATGAAAGAGATGTGACATGTTTATCATCGCGTCAACCACAGGTATGGTGCCAAAGACCCTACATAACAGCCTAGCAGCAATAGGTCTCCCAGCAAATACCTACAAGGAACTCCAGAAAGTCGCATTCCTGAGCACCTGTAGGATAGTCGGAGGGTTCCTCCACCAACAGTAACACCAGACACAACAACAACAACCACCCTGTGTACTTGGTAGCAATACCCGTCACGAGGTGGAACCCCCAATCAGGGAGTGCAATATTCGGAGGATGGAATCTGGTGAAAGCCATCCTAATGTGTGTAGGGCTATGAATATGCCTCCATCGACTATTACTACAACCGTGAAAAATGCTAATAAAATGAAACAATCGATGCAAAGTGGTAGGTAAAATGTTTGGTGCCCGGAACCTAATGGAGTGATTTCCAATTTACTCCATTAAAGGGTTGCATTTGCGCCTGTCCCCCCAGGAACCTAATCCCGACATAAATCGAGGGCTACCTGTATTCTGTAATAATAAATAAGTGTTCTACAATAAAGAGAAATAAAAATATCTTATGATAATATTTACTTATTTTATTAATTTTATGCCCAAAAGGAATCTGCAATAAATTATGTTTTTTCTAATCCACTCTGTAAAGATAACAAACTGGTGACTCCTTTAGGGTAAGTTTCACGATATAAGTGCCAAAAATGAGTTAGCATTAGCATTAGCATTAGTAGAGGCATTTGATGCAAGAAAGCAAGCTTATGCAGCATCAGCCAAAAAAAAAAAAAAAAAAAAAAAAGTAACATAAATAAATAAAAATAACCACTTCCACTTCACCCCTCTGTTCGTTCGAAATACCTGTCCAGCTGAGCCTTAAACTTATTTAGGCTATCAACTTCCACGACAAGGGATGGAAGTCTGTTCCACCCACCAACCACCCGCTGGCTAAAGGCAAATTTCCGCACATCTATCCTACATCTGTCTTTCCTCAATTTGAATTTATGCCCTCTCAGGTGATTTTTCTGAGCTAGAGGAAGAATCCCATCAGCATTGAGCATGCTCAAACCATTCAAGGCTTTGTACACCTCTATCAGATCACCCCGCTGGTGCCTAGTTTCCAGACACTGTAATTTGCAAAACTTAAGCCTTTCTTCGTAAGAGAACCCCTTTGTCCCATTCACCAATCTAGTTGCCCTTCTCTGTACTCGTTCCAGCAGCTCTACATCCTTCCTGAAATGAGGCCTCCAGGCCTGTATACAGTACTCTAGGTGTGGCCTGACCATTGCCTTATACAAGGGAATAATCACCTCCTTATCCCTGCTAGAAAAATTCCTATATATCATTGACAATACACCATGAGCTACTCTTGCAGCTCGTCTGCACTGCTCAGAGAACTTCATATCTGCCTGCACCACCACCCCCAGGTCCCTTTCATTCTCTACCACTGTCAGTGTAGTACCACAGAGTTGATACGTTGCTCTGGGGTTGCTGTTTCCCATATGTAGTACTTTACATTTGTCAATGTTAAACTTCATTTGCCACCTCGAAGCCCATCTGCTCAACCTTTCCAAATCCTGTTGCAGCAGCATAGTGTCAGTAGTGTCCTTGACAACCCTGCCAACCTTCGTATCGTCTGCAAACTTGGACATTAAGCCTGAGATATACCATCATCAATATCATTTATAAATACAGAAAACAATAAAGGCCCCAATACTGAACCCTGAGGGACTCCACTAATAACATTAGTCCACGATGAGCAGTGTCCATTGATTACCACTCTCTGTCTTCTCCCCCTCAACCACCCCTTTATCCATAGCAGCAACTTGCCTCCAATGCCACACTGCTCCAATTTGTGCAGCAGTCTTCCATGTGCAACAGTATCAAAAGCCTTTCTAAGATCCAAGTATATAATATCAAAGTTATACCCTGCATCCAGTTCTTTTGTGACTGCATCATAGTATCCAATCAAATTGGTCAGGCAAGACTTCCCCTTAACAAAACCATGCTGTGTCCTAGCTATAACTGAAGTCTTGTCTAGATGATCCTGCAGTGCTTCTTTCACCAGTGCCTCCATTAATTTTCCGGGAACAGAAGTTAAACTCACAGGTCTATAATTACTTGTGTCAGCCTTTGATCCCCCTTTGTGAATTGGGGTCACATTTGCACATCTCCAGTCAATGGGTACCTCCCCTGAGTCCAAGGAAGCTCTCATAATTATGGCTAAGGGTTTGCTTACCTCCTTTGCTGCCTCCTTTAATATAACTGGATAGATCCCATCCACCCCAGGTGCCTTTCTTGTGTTTATCTTCAACAATTTCTCCTCCACTTTGTTCTCAGTTATTACAAGATTCTCTAGCTTACTGCTAGAGTTGAATACACCTCTGGCATTCCCCTCGCTGAATAACTCCTCATGTGTGAATGTCGATGCAAAATATTCATTTAGTTTGTTAGCTACCCGAGCAGGGTCATCAACAGTTGACCCATCGATCTCAAGTGGACCAATCTGATTCATCCCCTTCCTTCTAGAGTTTACATAAGTAAAGAACTCTTTGCTGTTTTTCTTCGCATCCCTTGCCAAGGATCTCTCGTAATCTGCCTTCGCCTGCCTAACCTCCTTTGTAACTTGGTTACAGATCAACTTGTATCTATCATAGGCGTCCGTGTCACGTGTTAATTTGTATGTATCCCATGCATTTTTCTTCTCTGCCATATGCCTCATTAGTTCATCTGACAACCATTTAGGCCTAAACCTTGAACAATATTTCTTAGTTGGTATGTAAAGCCTAGTAGCTTCCACGATAAGTTCTTTGAATGCTTCCCATTTTGAATTTGCTGTTGGCAATATCATCAGTTGATCCCACTGTATAGAATTTAAATACTGTCTCAGTCCATTGTAGTCGCCTTTACGAAAGCAATACCCCTTCCCTTTACCCCTAATGGTAGTTACCTCTTTGAGTAACTCCCACTTCAGCACACTGTGATCACTGCCACCAAGTGGTTCATTTATCTGCAGATTCTTAATGCATGAAGAATCACTACTGATAATCAAATCAAGAGTATTACTCCCTCTAGTTGCCTCCCGAACATGCTGATGTAGAAAACAATCATCCAATAAATCCACAAAAGCCTTGCTACTGTGTGAGTGACCAGCCCCCAAATTCCAGTCAATATCTGGGAAATTAAAATCCCCCATTATAAGACTCTCTGATTTACTGGCCCACTCTATTTCTCCGAACAGTTTCTTATTATACTCATCAGAGTCATTAGGCCTATAGCACACTCCTACTCTCAATTTTGATCTCCCAATGCTTATGTCACACCAAACTGACTCGACACTGCACTGTCCAGCGATGTCGACTGGCTTCACTTCCTTGGATTTTATGTGTTTTTTAACTAATAGCATAACCCCTCCTCCCTTCCTATCCTGTCTATCCTTTCTGTAGACATTGTACTCCCCAAATTCCAGTTCTGCATTTCTTATATCTGTGTGACACCACGTCTCTGAAATCCCCACAATATCTGCCTTTGATGTTTTGAGCAATACCTCAAATTCATCAAATTTATTTACTAAACTCCTAGCATTGGTGTACACACAAGTATACATGCACCTGTTCTTTTTCTTAGCTACCCTAACACAACCCATGTGTTTACTTGTACCCCAATGATTCCCAGCCGTCTCTGAAATATCCTGCATCTTATTTTCCAGGCTGCGGCTCATTCCAATAGAAGCAGTGCAAGAATCACTTTCACCTCTGCCAGTGGCTACTGTTAATCTATTAGTCCTTGTATCCCCCCAATCTAGCAGTTTTCCGATCTAGCAGTTATAAAAATCTTAATTTGATTTTTGAAACTAAACTAATTTCTAATATAAATTACAAAAATTATGATAGAACTTAATATCTTAATATCAGTGATTTACTCTATTTGATAGATAAACTGTCTGTCAACTGGTAAATCCAAATGTTACTTGTAACTCAGAAATGTTACGTTATTATGACAAAATGCAAAATTAAAACTGTACTTAAATAATTGAAACTACTTACCTTGGGTAATGCATGAAATGATGACTACTTAAAATCACTCTTGAATCTCCAAAAAGAAGAGGTCCACAAGGCAAAATACAGCAATTTCCCTAAGTGCATTGAAATGTATTGAGATTCTTGCAAATCACCAATAATGACTTTCAAAAATTCCACAGCTATGTATACATTTTAAGGAAACATCTATTATAATCTATACTTGCCAAGCTTTCTAGTTCTTCCAGAATATTTCCAGTATTCTCATGTTTTTAACGTTTTACAAATTAACTTTTCTTCTACGTTCTATTCAAATTTCGGAGATTCTGCTTCTCTGTTTTTTTTTTTTCTTCGCATTTTGTTAGTTTTCAAATACATACATGTGTTGTAGTTTATTTATCAATATGGACTTCAATTCCTTTGATCTTAGGACGTTTCAGTTTTTCAATAGCAGTGAGTCTACAGAGCCCAATGCCATTGAAAATTTTGTGAATTTTTAAAATCTGCAAAAACCAAAAATTATCATGTGTGCTTTTAAATATTGATATGTTCTTATTATGAATTGACTGCTCAACATTAAAGTGAAATAAATTTCAAAAATTAGAGTAAAAATCATGAAAAAAATTAATTTTTAAAAAGAAACGATTGGATATGGTTTGGATTTCAATTTCATTGGTGCAAAAGCAACTAAGACTAAGTTGCACCAAGACTATGGCATAAAAATACAAATAAATAAAAGATATATTGTAAACTTACAGAAAGGTTACAACTGAAAAACGGTAAATACATAAAATTGGGTAAAACACAGTGGCTAAAAATTAATGCTCGATACTATATATATATCAGTAAATATATGAACAGTTTGTAAAAATTAAAAAAAAAAAATTTGACACATGGTCATTGTCTGATAAAATCTGACTGAGTGTTAGTCAGATGGGTAAAAGCAGTAAAACACATATCATTAAAATCTGGGCATTCTATTAAAATATGTTTCACGGATAACATGTCACAGGACTCACACATAGGAGGGTAATCAGTCCTCAGCAAATACGAAGGGGTCAGATGACTGTCCTTTGTGGGTCCGGACAAGAACAACTTCCTCTTAACGATTCCTGTTCAGACTAGACTGCCACAGTTCAATTACAGACTATATATCATGTAATTTGTTTGCAGTCTATCTATCCTATGAATCCTGCCTCTGGATCATTTGGTGTATTATTTGCCTGTAGTCTGTATAGGGTACTGAAAGATTCAGATTCAGATGTCTAGTACCATTGTTGCAGGCACCAGGATTTCCACCATTGTCCACTGAGTCCTCAGTACTGGGCATAGCTCAAGCCGTTACTTCCGGCCAACAACAAAACATATTCTGCCATTGGCCAGACCCAACTGGCATATAGCAGCCAGGGAGCACCATACACCAGGTCTAGTGCCCCCTGATCCCCATTGCAAGGTGCGTGGAGGCACGCCAGGTTCAACTATCAATGATCCTTTACTGGGGTCACGTGGTAGCTGGGGGCCGCAAATAGTAAGTGAAAGGAGGGGTGGTGGGATCATAATCATCATCATCCATTTTGAATCCACTGCAGGGTGAAGGCCTCTCCTTCTGTTTTGTGCTACAGCCATCCATTTACTATCCACAAACAAAAATTCTGTTTTGTGCAATGGCCATCCACAAACTGATTAATTTGATCTGTCCATCCCCATCACTGTCTTCCAGGTTTTCTTCTAGCTCCTCTTGGGTACCATTCTGTTATTTTCTTAGTCCGTCTGTCATCGTGTCTTCGAGCTATGTGTCCTGCCCAAGACTACTTTAATTCTTTATTTTGAAAGAAAGCCCTTTACTTGAGTTTGTTGCCTAATCCATGTGTTTCTCTTCTTATCTAACAGTCTGATTCCCAATATAATTCGTTCCATTCTTCGCTGTGTAGTTCTCAACTTCTCTTCCATTCTATTGGTGAGTGCCCAAGTTTCACTTCCATAAGTCATGGTGGGGAGTATACATTGGTTCATTATTTTACATTTCAGACAAATTGGGATATTGCTCCTCAGTATGTGACTATATTTCCTGAATGCTATCCATCCAAAATTTATTCTTCTCTTGACTTCCAGCCATTTATCATTATTACAGCTAATAACTTGTTCCAGATAAGTATATAACTCCACCTTTTCAATTACTGCTCCTTCAATCATTATGTCCCTTTCTGTGTCATACTTGTTCATCACTACTTTTGTTTTAGCCATATTCATCTTTATTCCAAAATCCTTATTAACCTTACTAAAATCCTTACAAAATCCCTGCATAACTGATTAAGATTTTCCTCTAATTCTTTGGGATCGGGGCTTATGACCACAATGTCATCTGCAAATCGTAAATGGTTTAGGTACTCTCCATTCACATTGACTCCTTTCTGCGACCAGTCTGATCTTCTGAAAGTTTCCTGAAGGGCAGCAGTAAACAGCTTCGGAGATATTGTCTCTCCTTGTTGAACTCCTTTCTCAATTTTAAATTTACTACTGTATTTGTCTAGTCTAACAAAGGAGGTAGCATTCTCATATATTCTCTTCAAAATCATAATATATGGGGTATCTATGCCTTGTCTTTCCAGTGCCCGAAACATTGCTTTATGCTGTATGGAGTCAAATGCCTTTTCATAATCCACAAATGCCAGGCATAATGGTGTTTTATATTCATTGGCTTTCTCCATTAGCTGTGACATTATGTGAAGGTGATCCATAGTTGAGAATCCTGTCCTAAAGCCAGCTTGCTCTTTTGGTTGATTCTCATCAAGTATACTTTCTAATCTGTTAGTAATGACTCTTGTAGATGTGGGATAACAAACTAATTGGTCTATAATTTCCAATTTCTAATTTATCTCCTTTCTTATGCAGCAAAACTATGATTGCATTATTCCACTCCTTAGGCATCACACCTTTTCTAATGGATTTTGTGAAGAGTCTTGCCAGTTTTTGTATCATGTCTCTTCCTCCCAATTTAACAACTCTACAGTAACTTCATCTTCCCCGGGGGCTTTGTTATTCTCATTTTCTTCAATGCATGTTCTACATCATCAAGAAAGATATCAGGTATATATTGTATGTGTTACTAATTTGCAATCCACCTTCCCCACTGCTGGCATCATTCACTCGCTCCTTGTATAATTATCTATAGTAGTCTTCTGCTATTTGAATTATGCCTTCTCTGATATTTATAAGTACACCATCGCTATTCTTCAGTTTCAATATCACTTGTCTTTTTGTACTACTGCTCATGGTTTCTGATTTAAATCCTTTGTTTTCCCTTAATGCTTGTTCTACTTTTCTTGTGTTAAATCTTCTTATGTCCTCTCTGAGTCTCTTTCTAATGGCTTTGCATAACTCAGTATACTCAATTTTTTCCTTGTCAGTGTTTATCTTGCTCTTCATTTTTCGCCTTCGGTTCATCACGACAAGTGTTTCTTGACTGATTTTTTCTTCTTTTGATTTCTTTTTCCCTATAGGTTTCTTGGGCTTTATCACTTCCAGAAAGTTGTAATATTCCTCGTCGATATCTTGGTCCTGAGAAGTGTGCAGAAGCTCAAACTTGTTCTTAAGTTCCAGTAAATACTGCTTTTTCACCTCTTCTGTTATCTCAAAGACCTTTGTATTATTTATTTAAGTCAGTTTTTTCCTTTCCTTTCTTACATCTGCACCAAGTGTGCATCTTACCATTTGGTGATCACTTCCAACGTTTACCTTGTTCAGTAACATCATTCACGATATATCTTCTGTTAGTGAGGATGAAGTCGATTTCATTAGTTGTTAATCCATTTGGACTCTTCCATGTCCACTTCCTGTTCACCCTTTTCTTGAAAAAAAGTGTTCATTACTGACATTCTTCGAGATTCTGCAAATTCCACAAGTCTTTCACCTCTTTCAGTTCTTTCACCAATTCCAAATTTTCCTATAGTTGCCCTTTCTGTGCTGTTTTTTTCTCTTTCCAACCTTAGTATTGAAGTCCCCCATAATGATAGTGTAGTGAGTTTCGGAGGGTGTTAAGAGGATAGTACATTGGGAATGGGAGAAGATATTCCCTAGAAAACTAAGTGATGAGAGTAGTAAAAGAATACAGATTGTAGTGATGGACAGTGAGTCAATCCCATCCTGGAAATGGGTCAGCAAGTCTACCTAGTGGTGGGCTACTGGAGGGGATGATATCCTACTCTAAGGGTTAGCAAGTGGTTCTCTGTTAGGCAGTCAACCAGGCCGAGGCCTGTTGCCACTCAGCATTACTGAGTCAGACTGTGTAATCTCACCGCAATATGGGGTTAGCTGTCATGGTCTGGAGTGCCTTCCAAGTTTGGTAGTCATTGTCAGTGGGTTCCTCTTGTCAGGAATTCTGCTAGGATATGGTGGAACCCTCAGGCTGGTCATGTCGGGGCAGGATCCTAGTTCGGATGAGCCATCAGATGTCGTTGCCATTTGAATACACGTTCTGTGAATTCATTGAATGCTGAAAAGTATTCCTTTGTTTGTGTAAGTCGAGGTGCCTGTTCCACTGCATATGCCTCCATGAGTTTGAAGAGGCATTCACAGGTCTTGGTAAATCGGACAGGTGAAGGTAATGTGTGTGTATGTGGTATGGTTGTTTATTGGCACATTAGCTGCTATGGCTACAGTGCACATATTCGTAGGAATATCAGAAAATCATTAAGAATGTTGTTGTTGTTTTTATTTGGTTTTTAGGAGCATTAGCAACTAAGGCCATATTGCTCCGGGGATATGCTGTGGTCATTCCCTGACCTATCCGCATCCTCCGTATTTGGTGGTCACGGGCTCAAACCCCAGTCTAATCAAGAAGCGTGTGCTAATGTGAAGCGTGTAAAACAGAGCTTAATTCTTACGCACTGCTGCTCCTGCCCACCTGGCTATGGAGGTGCCAATTAAGAATGAAACCAGTTCAGTTTCACTTCAGTTGTGAAACCTATTCATAAAAGATTATACACTCCAATTTCTTTTCAAAAAAGCAGAAAAGTTCATTAATATTTGACTCCTTTCCAATGATATGATGTAATGTCAACGGTTCTAGAAGATTAGCCAAATTTTTAAGTATTGAAGTTCGATGTAGTTAATAGTGCAGCCAGTCAATCAAATTATGTTTAACTGTTAGATGTTCTAAGCAGTGTGGACACTGAGGAGGATCATCGCCCATGAGTAGATGGAGGTGAGTCAGATGGGTATGACCTATTCTCACCCATGCAAGTACCACTTCTTACGAAAGCACTGTCTGATTGCTCGAGTGCCAGAACTTTGGGTCTTGTTTCAACTGGAAAAGTTTGTTATTCCTTTGGTTATGCCATAGCTCTGTCCACTGTGCATGGCATGCTGCTTGAATTAAGATATTATAATCAGGCGCTGGAATACGAACAGAGCTTAATTCTTAAGTTTACTGACTATTGGCAGATATATCAGCTAGTTCATTTCCTTTCATGCCTAAATGAAAGGAAATGAAATGAATTTCCTTTCATGCTGGAATCTAGCAAAACTTCATTAGTTATTGATGATGATCAATGTGCAACAGAAAATTCCTGATTTTCATTAAAATATAGTGATTCTTTTGAGAGGGATTCTCCATTGCTTTAATTGAGCTGAGAAAGTCAGTGTAAACTATATATTCTGCAGATGGGTGTAGAGTCAAATTTTCTAGAATTAATTGTATTGCATATAGTTCTGCTGAAAAGTTGCTGTACTCAGGTGGAAGAGAAGCTGATATGATAGCAGAGGGAAACATTGCTGCTGCTGCTCCAACAGTTGAATGAGATTTGGAACCATCCGTATATATCAGCAAGAAGTCAGCACAGCTTTGAATATGGCTAGCATGGAGTTGTTGCACATTCAGTGTCAGTTGACAATTCTTTTCCCATTTAAGAAAATAAGTATCACAAGCCAGTTGAGGAAAGGGGGTCCATGGCAGATGAGAGTAATTCTTTATCTGTTGCCTATTGTAGCAACAGATAAAGGAACATTACAGTTCTGTAATATTTCAAGGAGCCGTAGGCCAGCTGGTTGTATTTTATTTGGTTTATTTCTATAGAGATTGAGTAGCGGTTGATTAAAAAGGTACAGCTGAACAGGATGCGAAGAGCAAGTCTGTATTTTGGCTGCATATTTAAGTAATAGCATTATTCTGCGGAGATGCAGAGGGGGCTCATGAGCTTCAATGTACAGACTGATTTGGAGATATCCTATATGTAATGATTTCAATCCGCAGTGCATTATGTTGAATAGGATCCTGCCAGTTTAGTACATTCTGTAGGGCAGAATTATAAACTGGAGTACCATAATCTAGATGGGATCTAATCAGTGCTCTATATAAGAGCAGCAAAGTCATACGATCTTCTCCCCAAGACAGGGCTCTTAGCATGTTGATCTTTTTAAGACAGGTAGTACGTATTAATTTAACATCCTCAAAGAAGTTTAGCTTACTGTCCAGGATTAGTCCCAAGAATCTAATATTGCTGGCAATCAGAATGGTGGAATTTGATATCCAAAGTTCAAGATCTGTATGCAATTTGCGTTGACTGCAAAAGTGAATCGCAACTGTTTTCTTTTGGGAAAGACGATATCCACTGAGTTCAGCCCACTTTTGTACTTTACTGAGGGACATCTGTAATTGCCTTTAGATAGATCCCATGTTCTGAGAATGGCAAGAAATAGAAAGATCGTCGGCGTAAAGGTAGGCCTCTATAGTATTTAGTTCTTTTGTAATGGAATCAATTCTAAGGGTAAACAGGGTTGCACTCAATACTGACCCTTGCGGTACTCCTTGCTGCGAGAACGTTGCAGAAAGTAAATTTTGATATCAGACCTGGAAAGATCGGCTCTTGAGGAAGTTCCTAATAAATATAGGCAGGTTGCCTCGTAGACCATGATAATGGAGGCCACGGAGAATGCCATAATGCCAGGTAGTATCAAATGCCTTCTCTATATCTATGGAGACCATAACTAGGCGTTCATTTTTCACAAAGGCATTGCAAATTTCAGATTCAGCCTTGATCATCAGATCAAAGGAGGTCCTATTTTGGTGAAAGCCA
The DNA here is from genome assembly GCF_048544385.1 of Mastigoproctus giganteus. Lineage (NCBI taxonomy): Eukaryota > Metazoa > Arthropoda > Arachnida > Uropygi > Thelyphonidae > Mastigoproctus > Mastigoproctus giganteus. The sequence goes on from NC_143585.1 coordinate 172,468,843, forward strand.
TACTGACTATTACTTAGTAGATGTTCGCTTTCAATGAGCCAAGTGAATCGACTGTGGATCATTTTTTCAAGAATTTTAACGAGGCAACTTGACAGAGAAATTGGTCTGTAACTATTAGGACTGGAAAGATCTTTTACAGGAAAGATCTTTTTCAAAAAGGCCAGAACTGTAGCATGGTGCCAAGAAGTCGGACAAACATTTTCCAGGAAGATTTGTATAAAGAAGACTAGCAGCAGTTGTGAGTTTTTCTCATCATGGTGCTGTAACATGACATAATATATTCCATCTGGCCCAACAGCACTGTTGCGTGTTGTTCTGATGGCTTGCAAAAGTTCACAATATTGGAGTGGCTGGTTATATTATTATTATTTTTATTATTATCAGCCATATGGTGCAAGGAAGTCTGAGGCTTATGCTGCACCAGCCAAGAGAGAGAGAGAGAGAGAGTCAGAAGTAGAAGGGAATCACCAAGAAAGAGAAGAATGATGATATCCAGATCAGGACCCTGGGTGTGCCAAGCCTATACTCACCAGATGTGAGCCCCTGGAGTTATGGAAGTAACAGTCAGGTTTGAAAGTTGATGGGACTCTGTTCTGTGGTGGTCTTAGTTCTCTGAAACTCTGGAGTGTAGGTGGAAGCAGCTGAGATGTGAGCAAAGGTTTTGCCCAAGGCATTTGCTATATCTAGAGGAGCAGAGTGTTTTAGCCCATTGCAGGAAAGAATTGGGGAAGGAACAGTTGGAAACTTCTTGAAAGCCGCCTAATTTTCTTCCTTATTAATCTTGGTTTAGTGGCGCCTCCGTAGCCAGGTGGGCAGGAGCAGCAGTAGTGCGTAGCACACGCTTCCTGATTAGACTGGGGTTCAAGCCCATGACCACCAAATATGGAGGATGCGGAAAGGTCAGGGAATGACCACCGCATATCCTCAGCCCGGATAAAGGGTGAGGGTTGGCTTCGGGAAGGGAATCCGGCCGTAAAAAGATTTCATGCCAAAACAGTAAAAACGCTGACCTCATATATAATGGGAAAAAGGCGAGGACAAAAAAAAAAAATAAATAAATAATCTTGGTTTAGTGTTTCTATTAATATTTGATGCAAACAGAGTCCAAGAATCTTTCTTGGCTTGTCTTTGAATGAGAAATGCTTTTGCCCTTGGCTTCTCGTAGTTCATGAGATAAACTGTAGTTGGAGTTTGACAAAATAAATTCCATGCTTTCTTTTTTTCTTTTTTCGCTTTTGTGCATTCCTTGTTCCACCAATAGTTGAAGTGTCTTCAGCTCTGGGGATTCAATAATGGAATTGAGCATTTAGCTGCAAATAAAAGGTGGGATGTGATATAATCGTTAACTTCATCTATGGGCATATAATTTTTTTGCACAGAGTGATTGCTGACTGAAATTTGTCCCAACTAGCTTTAGAGAATTTCCATTTCCTGCAGAGTTGGTCTAATGATGGTTGTTTAGTCATCAGATTACAAAAAATTGGAATATGATTGCTGCCCATAGGATCATCCAGAGCGGACCATTGCATGACTGAAAACAGTATCGGGGAGCAAATCGATAGATCAATTGCAGAAGTCTGTCCGGTAGGTAACTGTACATGGGTGTGTGAGCCACTATTAAGAAGAGTGAGGTTTTGTTTTTTCAGTAAAGTTTAAATCAGTCGGCCGCATCTGTCTAATTTATATGATCCCCATAAAGGGAGGTGGCCATTGAAATTTCCTAGCAGGCAGATAGGGGGGGAGTGGGGGGAGGGTAGCTGTATTAAAAGTTCTGCAAACTCATTATAAGAGTAGGTACGATTTGGTGGGAGATAGACTGAGATGAGTGTTAAAGCAACCTAAGTAATCAGATGCACAGCAACGGCTTTGATTTGGGTTTGGAGAGTGATATACCTAGCCAGAATCTTTTGAGTTAATTAAAATAGCTACACCACTATTCTGATCTCATCTATAGATTGAGTAGTTTTTTATGGAAATGGAAATTTGAGGAGTTAAATAGGTTTCTTGCAGGCAGAAACCCACTGGAGAGTAGCCGTTAATTAAGTATTGAATGTCGTCAATGTTGCCATGAAAGTCTCTGCAATTCCATTGCAAAATATAAGGCATTACTTTAATTTAAAAGAAGCTGTACCTGATGGCTGTCTTATGGCGCTCAGGCTTTAGTTTGTCTCTTTCTGGAAAGGTAGGGCGACTGGTGTCCATATCTTCTTCTGCAAAAATTTCCATAATCAGATCTTCCTGTTTGGATGAGCTCTGTATCCATCAATGTGTCCTGAATAATCTTTTTCGAAGTAGGAATATGATTATTTGAAGTAGTAGCAATCACTGGCAGAGGAGAAGATTTCACCAGTATTGTAAGAGGAGTATTACTTGCTTGGTCTAAGTGCTTAAGGGGGATTGGAATGTTGCTGAGAGAGGACAGCCCAAGCCATTGATATGTTTGATGGAACGGTAACATCAGTTTGAGTGGCTATTGTTTAAAATTTTTTAGCAATATCGGCATAGGTAGGTTTAGGTATAGTAGGTACAATTAATTTTCTTGCTTCCTGATAACTAACTTTGTTTTCAACTTTATATCTCACAATTTTTTTCTCTGTTTTCCATCTCTCACACGTCTTAGAGTAGGCAGGATGGTAGCTTTGCAATTGAGACAGATCATTTCTTTTGGAAAACAATTACTTTGAATGTGAACAGAGGATCCACAGCTGGGACAAACTGAGTTCCATCTGCATGTTGTTTGAGAGTGGCCACACTTTTGGCATTTATAACATCTCAACAGATTGGGTATGAAAGGACGAGTGCAGCAAATTGGATATCCTGCTTTTACTGATGAGGGTAGGTTTGGACTGTTAAAGGTGAGAATGATATTTCTGGTAAGTGTGAGTATATTGTCTCTTTTGATCATAATTCTTTTAAAAGCAATTACATTTTTTTCCTGCAGCTCTTCTTTAATTTCTTCCTCTGTCACATTCATCAGGTCCCAACTAGATATTAAAACCTTTGATGTATTTAGAGTTTACTGGAATACCAGCAAAATATGTCATTTTTAGCAGTTTTTCAGGATGCCTGCAGTTTAGAGTTTCAACAAGTAGGTCCCCTGATTGCAGTTTCTTAACTGTCTTGGAAGACCCTGCAATAGTTTCCATGTGTTTTTGAATTAGAAAGGGGATAGCTTACTGAGAGGCTGTTCTGATAGAGAGTGCATTATCAAAAATACAGGTAAGTCTGTCGCCGAGAAATTGGTTTTAAACCTCTTTGTTTGTGAGGAATCGTGGTCATTTTCTGTCTCTGGCTGACAGCTTGTCGACTCAATAGAGGGAAACATACTTTTCTGCCAAGGTTACCACCCCACCACAGGGAAGCAGGAGCAGTGCCTGGTGAGACCAAGCGAAGTTAGTAGGAGTTAGTCTATAAAATATGAAAAATAAAGAAAGGTTACTTTCTTTCCATGCTCTCTACCAGTACTTTTGATAAAAGAGCTGCTATTAAATAAAAGGATTCATTAAGGAGTGTAACATAAAAGATAACTAAAATTCACCTTTTAGAAAATCATAATGAAAGCACAGAGAAATCACTTGGCACCTGGAACCGGTGAAGGTAATGTGGTGGGCTGTCTCTGACATTCCACAGGTGCAGGACACGCTTCTTGATTAGACCAGGGTTCGAGCCTGTGACCACCAAATACGGAGGATGTGGAAAGGTCAGGGAATGACCACTGCATATCCCCGGAGCAATATGGCCTTAGTTGCTAATGCTCCTAAAAACCAAATAACAACAACAGGTGCAGGCAGCGTTTTGTACCAGGCATGAAGTTTTGTGTTGAGGCTTCCATGTCCAGTTAGTAGAAAAGTCGTGCATAAGTTTGGTATGAACTATTTGTTGAACTGTTTGGGGTGTTGCTGGACTACTGGCATGTAAATATGGGTGGTTCTTCCAAGTGGGTTCACAGCCCATGAATTCTGCCAGATGGAGATCAGTACACATCTAATTCTTTTCTTCTCTTCTTGGATGGTGTTGTTCAGGTCCAATACTATGTTGTTGCTGCTGATGCATGTGAGGTTCCATCTCTTATGGTATATTAGATAATGGTATGCCACCTCAAGATGAAGAGGTAACTTGCCGGATAGGACCAGAAGTGCAGGAGTAGCAACTGTTCTGCAGGCCCTAGAGGTCATCAGGAAGATGGTGCGATGTGCTTGGTCTAGCTGTCTTTTTACTACGGTGTAGTTAGCTCTATGGCCCCAGGCACCGGTCCCATTGGTGGCTATTGGGAGAAAATACATTCATAGTAGAGCTTTAAGGTTTGCCCTTTCAGAACCCAGTTCTTCCTGGTGATCCTCAGGAGTTTGCCAGAATATTTTTTGATCTTTTCCTTGATGTGGTTGGCGTGTTCTCTGAAGGATAGCTTCTCATCCAGCAACTCCAAGATATTTGTAGGTAGGCTCAAGCTTTATTTATTAGTCTCATACTTAATCCATACTTAATCTAGGGGGACCTGGTTAAGTATCCTTTGAAGAGCATCTGTTGAGTTTTAGTAGCTGAGACTAACTCGTTTGTGGTTTTCACACCACTGTGAGAGATCTTCTAGAATGCTGTTGGCTGCTTCTTCCAACTGTAGTCTGGAATCCTCATGCAGGACCATAGCTTTGTAATATCGGGGTGGTGTTTTGATAGCCAGGTGTCTAATGCTGCATTCCATGACAGTGGATCCTTGTGGGGAACTCCTAGTCGAAGCTCTGGTAACTTCCTCGGTGGGTGTTTTGACCATGAGGTGGCAGTCATCCAGGTAGCTGGACACTAGGCAATACATTGGTGCAGATACTACTGCCTCTCAGAATCTCTCCAGGATGCTTTCCCACCAAAGGGTGTCAAAGGCCCTTTAAAATCCACAAAGAGGCCGATGACATATTTCCTCTTGGTGTTGCTGGCTAGCATCACAGCTGGAATGGCATCTTTGGTGAACTTTCCTTTTGTGAAGCAGTAGTGTTTTTCAGAGTGGAGGCCCTTTGAATGATAGAGTGCGAGGAAACTTCTGGCTATGACCTTTTCCTGTACTTGATCTATAATGGGTAAAAGGGCAATAGCCTATATGAGTCAGGTTGGCCGGGCTGCTTTTCTATGTTTCTGATAATTATCTTGAGAAGGGCCATTTTCCCTTGGGTTGGAAAGACTAAGTCCCTAATGCAAGCATTCAGCAGGTTTACTATGACCTCTGGTCTTGCAGCCCATATTCTTTTTATGAATTCGGCTTCAGGCACGTCAAGGCCTGGGAATGTTCTGGATTTGGTGGACCAGATGTCCTCTCAATTTTGCCTTTGGTGATAGGTTCCTCATATGGTATGCCTGCATGTGCAAGGTGGTCAAGCATAAGGTTGGCCCAGAAAGTGTTCTCATGTGGGGGTGCTTTGATGGGCAATACCGCCAAGTACGGCTTCTATTGATTCAACCCAGATTGTTGGCTCTGTCTGGTTTAGACAATAGGTGGAGTAGTATATACACTGCTGTTCAAAGAAAGTGCATCACCTAGGAATTTCACTTTAGCATTAGCAAGGGCACATGATGCTAGAAAGCAAGCTTATATAGCATCAAACGAAAAAAAAAAAAAAAAAAGTGCACCCCCTTCTCATTTCACCCATCCACGTGCTACAAATGTGTTTGTCTAGTTCTGCCTTGAATCTGTTAAATATATCAACTTCTACAACGATAGATGAAATTTGTTCCAGCAATCAACGACCCGCTGGCTAAAGACTAACTTCCAAACATCTATCCTACAACTGTCTTTCCTCAATTTGAATTTATGCCCTCTCAGGCAATTATTCTGAGCAAGACGAAGAATCCCAACAGCACTGATTATGCTCAAACCTTTCAATGCTTTATACACCTCAATCAGATCACCTCGCAGGTGCCTAGTCTCAGGAAACTGTAATTTGTAAACCTTAAGCTATTCTTCGTAAGACCAATCCTTTGTTCCATTCACAAATCTTGTTGCCCTTCTCTATACTCATTCCAATAGCTCTACAACCTTCTTAAAATAAGGCCTCCAGACCTGTATACAGCACACAAGATGTGGCCTGACCATTGCCTTATACAAGTGGATAATCACCTTATCCCTGCTAGAAAAATTCCTCCATATCATTGACAAGACACCATGAGCTACACTTGCAGACCATTTGCACTGCTCAGAAAACTGCATATCTGCCTGCACAATTACCCCCATGCCCTTTTCACTCTCTACCACTGTCAGTGTAGTACCATACAGTTGGTATGTTACTGTGGGGCTACTTTTTTTTTTTTTTTTTTCTTTTTTATGAAACCCCCAAACATGAGGTAATAGAACCTATAATACTTAGTACCATCGCCCTCAGTCAACGATCAGAGAGAAAATTGGATAACCAATTACAAAAAACAGTTGGCAAACCATAAGATGGAAGCTTGTTTAGAAGACCATGCCAATCACGATCGAGAGCCTTTGAGATGTAAACAGGAACTGCTTGTGTTTCACTGAACTTTTCCATTGAATTGGTCCATAAATGGGTAACATAAGTTAGAATATCACCAGTAGATCAAAACTGATGGAATCCATACTGGTGATCGTTGATCAGACAGAAGGTTTCTAGGTGGTTTAAGAGTTGGCGGTTAATCGATTTCTCCATTATTTAGAAAGAGTAGAAGCGATTGCAATGGGACGATAATTGGATGGGAGTTATTTGTCACCCTTTTTAGGAACTTGCTGGATATGAACAAATTTCCAAGCAGAAGGAAAACCACCTTTGAAACAAGAAAGTGGAAAAAGGCAACAAAGAACAGGAGTAAGTTCAGGAGCACAGGTTTTGAGAACAAGTGGAGAAATACCATCGAGGCGTGGAGCTTTCTTAGCATCAAGATTCGTCAAAATACATCTAACATCCTTTTGACGGAAGACCACAGGAGGCATTGAATGGAGCTTATTGAGAATGGTGGGAGGTGTTTTACCAAGATCATTAATACATGAGTTGGAAGAAAAATGGAATGCTAGCAGGTCAGATTTATCCATGGCTGAAGTGAAAACAGAACTATCTGATTTTGATAGAGGTGGGAGCAGAGATGGGCAAAAGTTGTGGCCAATAGCTTTCGCAAGAGACCACAATGCACAGCTACCATTAAGGCAAGAAGCAAGTTTTCTACTCTTAGCTTGTTCAAAATCTAGTTTGGACTGATTAATAACTGCTTTACAATTGCTGCGAGCTTTGGCATAGGCAGAAAATGAAACTGAAGAAATGGAAATAAGCCAATTACGATATGCAACGTTCTTCTTCTGAACAGCCTTAGCACATTTATTGGATTCTAAACCTTGGTTTTCCAAGGTTTAGATAAAGGATGAGATTTTAAAGTAGAGTGTGAAATAAAGGATTCCTGATTTTTTTTTGATTTTGGTAGTTGTTGGTGCATCGACTTCTGTGGCCATATTGCACCTCCCAAGGTTTTTACAGTACTTTGATCCAAGCCCGAGGCGGGAATCGAACCAGCGACTTTTGGGTTGCCGGGCAGGTACTAAAGGATTCCATTCCTACAAGAATAATTTCACTGACACGATCTGAGCAAACATTGACATCAGAAGTTTTGAAACAGTAATCCGACCAAGGAAAAGAAGAAAAGATATCTCACAGGTCATCCCATTTTGCATTCTTGTAATGCAAAATAACACAAGGTTGAGAATAGCCATGAGATAAAGGCTCCATTGGAGAAGATACAATCACCAAGTTGTGATCTGAGGTGCCTAATGGACCAGACACTTCGACCGTGTACTTAGAAGAGTTGTGTGTGTGTGTGAGAGAAAAAGATCAAGCGTGTTGGCTGTTTGGTTAGGATTGTCCGGTTTGTTTGTTTGTTATTTGGTTTTTAGGAGCATTAGCAACTAAGGCCATATTGCTCCGGGATATGCGGTGGTCATTCCCTCACCTTTCCGCATCCTCCATATTTGGTGGTGATGGGCTCGAACCCCGGTCTAATCAAGAAGCATGTGCTTCGCACTGCTGCTCCTTTCCACCTGGCTAAGGAGGCGCCTGGATTGTCCGGTATTCTTGTACGTAAATGAACAATCTGTGCAAGATCATTAGTAATTGCAAAAGCCTCAGCATCTTGACCAGCTGGGTCGGTGTGACAAAACGGAAGCTAGACTGGAGTTGTAAACATTAAAATTACCTCACTGTTAGAAAAGTTGGACTGGAGAAAGTCAAGTTGCAAAGAGAGGAAGTCAAAGAGCTTCAAGTGATTAATGAAGAATTTGACACAATGAGATGGAGAGATTTTAAACCAAAGAAAATTGAAAACAGGAGATTCCAAATTACCAAGTCTCTGACATGGAATATCAGAATGGACATATGCACAAGTACTAACCTTTGAGGCGCCTCCGTAGCCAGGTGGGAAGGAGCAGCAGTGCGTAGCACACGCTTCTTGATTAGACCAGGGTTCGAACCCGTCACCACCAAATACGGAGGATGCGGAAAGGTCAGGAAATGACCACCGCATATTCCGGGAGCAATATGGCCTTAGTTGCTAATGCTCCTAAAAATCAAATAACAACAACAACAACTAACCTTTGACACGAAAGGAATCATATAGCGAATAATTTGGGCAACTAAGATGAGCAGTAGTTGAATCAACTGATAAATGAGATTCTTTCGGAAAAAGTACATGGGATTTGGCAGACTGCAAGTGGAAATGGACATCGCTGAGATTAGAATTGAGACCACATATATTTGTGAAATGAACTAGGTAGTGTTTGGGAACTTTATATCTTTTCGCAGATAAGTTTACTCTATTAGTTTTACAATTCATGGTGTATTCAATAATAAGAAAAAGTGGGGGGGGGGAGACATGCTGTATGAAGTAATGAAATTTTTAGGTATGGCATACACATGGAAAGAACATACCCAGATCCTTGACATAAAGTGGCCTCGACAATGCCCACCGCATACACACTACTCGGACTCCCTCCAGTCACTATCTGGCACTAGCCGATCCGGAAGCCTCCTAAGAGTTACCAATATGTTCAGTCCAGTGTACTAACCAGTGGCTGGCCTGCGAACACCGTTTTAGAGCTGTACCTTCGAAATGTAAGGAAGATTGGACCTTGCCATGATGTTCACCATAACCACAAAAGTCATCAGTCATACTGCATGATGGAAGAGATGAGGAATTTTTGACTGGAACTTAGTTTTGGAGACTAAACATGGGTTCCACCACTGCTTCCCATATGCAGTACTTTACATTTTCTGGCCCTTTTTTCATTTCTAACCTTTACATTTCTACAATAGTTTACATTTCTAACCATTTCTTGCGATGGTATGTTACATTAATGACTAGCTACACACAAATATAAATTATGAAACAACAGGGATTACCTTTATTTTAGATACAGGAAGCTTCTTTTCCAACCAACTCTCCTGGTCCAACACACTAATAATTCTTTGGGAAGGCGACATCAATTTTATAAAACATGTGGGACATCTTCCCCACTGTCAGAACCATAGTGTTCAGACCCCTCGGTCTCAACCTTGAGCGCTCAAGACCTCTGTCTTCAAACACCATACTTCTGGAAGCAAGGAAACCATTACGGGGATTGACATAAAATTAAACTTTTAAGGTCTAAACCGCTTAATAAATATGGACCGATTATTTTCTTCGGTCCAGTAGCTTGACATTGGAGTTAAATTTAGGGGTCTAAAAAAGTTTAATGGATATGGGGGGGGGGGATTATTCTCTACATTCCTTAAGTCGGACTAGAACTTTCCGGGGCGTCATGTTCACAGGAATAGAGCAACTCACAATTAATCCGAAACTTTTTTCTTATATTGCAGTGTTTTGTTCTTCACACATGCGTATAAGTGACCAATCGTCGGACAACAGGAATGGTCTACGGATATTGATTGAAGTTTCATGTAGTTTCATCTCTAAGGTTTTCGCAATAAGTAGTTTGTGGTAGTTGTGTTGAATATTTATAATTTTTGTTTCATTAAAGCCGAATGAATGTCGTTCATTTATTGCATGGAACGAAAGTTCCAATGCATTTGAACGACCCGCCCGCACGGAAGCTTGGTGTTGTTTTGCTCGAAGCTGTGCCACTTCCAGTAGATCCTATATAAACAGCATCGCAATTTTTGCATGGGATGCTGTATACTATTTGAGAATCTACTAGTTAATTCATTTATTTCTGTCGTTAGAGAAATCTGGGTGGAAGAATATTTAAAGGCGTTAAGAAATTGATTCAGCATGACCGATTTTTTGTATGGTTGGGGATGATAACTGTGGAAATGCAAAAGCATCCCCTTATTAGTGGGTTCTCTATATATGCTGAAATTTAGTTTTTGGTCTAATTGTGTATAACTAAAATCTGGGTAAAACTAAAGAAATTTATGGAGCGGGTTTCTGCTTCAATTTCTAATTCAAATTTTAATCTCTGATGGATGTTATTAAAAACCTGTAAAATATTGTTTATGGTCAAATGATCTGTGATAATTAGGATGTCGACCAGATATCTTCCATAATATGTGATCTGTGGTATAAATGGATCAAGATGGATCTTTTCTAATTTGTCTAAGTATAGTTCAACAATGAACTATACTTAGACAAATTAGAAAATTTTATTTATTATTTTATTTAAAATTTTATTTTATTCTTGATTTTTTAAGGAATCCTTATGTGCTGTAATGTAATAACCAGATCTTATATATAGCTTAGCTTAATTTTCAGCACTCACCTCATAGTAATACACTTAGCTGGTGGAGAGTTTTACCACATACATAGTGGTTATAGGATTCTAATAACTTACTGGGATTATGGGTTTAAAACTAAGTTATGGGCAATAAAATTTTTTTTAAGAAAGGAAAGTGCACCTTCCATTCTATGGTTGCCTAATTAAATTAAATTAAATGGAGAAAAATAGAAGCTAATAGTCGCGCACGAGCAACTTTCGAAATTCGCCTTCAGTTAGCTATAGTGGGGGGGGGGGAGAGAGGCCGCTTGTGTTATATACAGGCTGGGTTCCCAAAATGCATTTCAGTGCACATGGAAACTTAATACGTGCAAAATTCCGAATGGGGGAGAAATTGGCAGAAATCTTTTTGTTTAACACGTTGAGTGATGTATGGCGCTTAAACCATTCGATGACGAGGGCTTCGTTTACAAGGATTTTGTAGCTAGAATTTAATTTAACTACTGTGATGGCTGAATCGATGAGTGGGTTGTGATTTTGAGATTGGACATGTTGTGTTAGTTCTGTACTTGCTGAATTAGTTTTGAAGCTATTAACGTGGTATGCACACGTGTTGGAAATTTTTGATGTCCCGAATTTTGCTGTTGTACTGCCTATGTAACATGCTTGGCAATCTGACTGGCATCTGATCAAATATATAATGTTGTTGTAATCTTGTGTCTCGTACTCGTGTGTTGTCTTGTATGAATTGAATTTGGAACTTAATTTGTTATAAGATGTGAATATTAATTTGATATCTGTATTTTTAAAAATCTGTTGAAGTCTTCTAGCGTATTGTTGATGATATGGGAGCACGATAAGGGGTTTATGTATCTTATTCTTGTTCACGTGGTTAATAATTTTGTTTGGGTTATTAGTGTTATTATGAACTTTGGGGATGGTTTCTTTTATTAGTTGTGATGGGTATTTTCTGTCAATGAATTTTTTGGTGAGGTATTGCAATTCTGCAGATAGGTCTGTTTGTGTGTGGCTAAATTTTACAGCATTGTATATTTTTTTTTTTTTTTTTTTTTTTATGTGAACCCCAAACACGAGAGGTAATAGAACCTATAGTACTTAGTACCGTGCTTGGGTTGGAGCTTGAGAGGACGAAAGAAGATATTTGTTGACATTGGACTTGAACTTCTGTAGATCGTAATTTTCAGGAAATATGTATGAAGGAAGGTTGTTCCAGAAAAAGGCAGTTGAATGAATAAATGAGGAAGATGAAAAGTTGGTTCTGTGGGTTTGAAGTTGGACATTAAATGGATGTTGGCTGGTGGCGGCCCGTGTTCGGACTGTTTTGAAAGAGAGAGCGGGAATTATAGAAGCCAATTCAGAAGAACAGTGCCCATGGAAGTATCTGTAGAAGAGGCATGCAGCAGAAACAGTACGTCTATGAGAAAGCGAGTGGAGAGACTCTGTTAGAGATGAATCATTAATTAACCTAACTGCCCTCTTCTGAATGGAATCAAGAAGCCTGAGAAGGTTTTGGGGGCACCACCCCAGATGCGGGAACAATGTTCGATGGCAGGGCGGATTTGCGATTTATACAGAGTGAGCAGCTGTTTGGAAAAAAAGTAACGCCAAGAGCGAAAGAGAAAACCAAGTTTTTTAGATGCAGAGGAAGCAATATTTGTAATGTGCTTGTGCCAAGAGAGATTAGAAGTCAGGGTGATCCCCAAAAGAGATATATCATTTTGCCTAGAAATTGAAGTGTCACTAAAGATAAGCATAGGAGCAGAAGAATCCTTTTTGCGAGATATAAGACAAGACTGAGTTTTAGAAGGGTTGAAATCAACTATGTTGTCTTTGCCCCACTGGAGAATTACCTGAAGATCGGCATTTAAGGAATTGGTAGCAGATTTTCGAGAAATTGAAGCTGATTGAGCAGGACAATGTTTCTCAAAATGGAAAGTGGAATGCAATGTGCTATCATCGGCAAAACTATGGATAGGATTTCCAGTCAATGGAAGAAAGTCATTAATATACAAGAGGAAAAGAGTGGGGGAAAGAACTGAACCTTGGGGTACACCGGCATTAGTGGAGAAGTTAGAAGACAGAGAGCCATCTACCATCACCCTCAGTGAGCGATCAGAGAGAAAACTGGATAACCAATTATTAAAACAGTTCGCAAACCATAAGATGGAAGCTTGTTTAGAAGACCTTTATGGCAAACACGATCAAAAGCCTTTGAGATGTCAAGAGCAACTACTTGTGTTTCACCGAACCTTTCCATTGAATTAGTCCATAAATGGGTAACATAAGCCAGAATATCACCAGTGGATCGACACTGACGGAATCCATACTGGCGATCGTTGATCACACGGAAGGTTTCTAGGTAGTTTAAGAGTTGGCAGTTAATTGATTTCTCCATTACTTTAGAAAGAGTAGAAGTAATTGCAATGGGATGATAATTGGATGGGAGGGATTTGTCACCCTTTTTAGGAACTGGCTGGATATGTGCAAATTTCCAAGCAGCAGGAAAAACACCTTTGGAATAAGAAAGTGAAAAAAGGCGGCAAAGAATAGGAGTAAGTTCAGGAGCACAGGTTTTGAAAACAAGTGGAGAAATACCATCAGGACCTGGTGCTTTCTTAGCATCAAGATTCATCAAAATCCTTCTGATATCCTTTTGACGGAAGACCACAGGAGGCACTGAATGGATCATGCTGGGAATGGTGGGAGGTGTTTTACCAAGATCATTAATACATGAGCTGGAAGAAAAATGGGATGCTAGCAGGTCAGCTTTATCCTTGGCTGAAGTGACAACAGAACCATCTGGTTTGGACAGATGTTGGCAAAAGTTGCGGCCAATAGCTTTGGCAAGACACCAGAATGCTCGGCTACCATTAGGGCAAGAAGCAAGTTTTCTACTCTTAGCCTGTTCAAACTCTAATTTGGACTGATTAATAACTGCTTTACAATTGTTGCAAGCTTTGGTGTAGGCAGAAAATGACACTGAAGAATTAGAAACAAGCCAATTACGATATGCAAACATTCTTCTCTTGAACAGCTTTAGCACATTTATTGGAAAACCAAGGTTTAGATAAAGGACGAGATTTTAAAGTGGAGTGTGGGATAAAGGATTCCATTCCTGCAAGAATAATTTCACTGACACGATCTGAGCAAACGTTGACATCAGAAGTTTTGAAACAGTAATCTGACCAAGGAAAAGAAGAAAAGAAGTCTCGCAGGTCATCCCATTTTGCATTCTTGTAATGCCAAACAACACGAGGTTGGGAATAGCCATGAGATAAAGGTTTCATTGGAGAAGAGACAATCACCAAGTTGTGATCTGAAGTGCCTAAAGGACCTCTCACTTCGACCGTGTACTTAGAAGGGTTGTTTGTGAGAAAAAGATCAAGCCTATTGGCTGTATGATTAGGATTGTCCGGTATTCTTGTAGATAGTATGAATCAGAGCTGTAATACTCAATATGTTCTACGTTGATAATAATATTAGTAAATTAATAAGAGGAGTTTACCTCAATATAGTACGTGGAACACTTCCGTATGATACCCTCCAGAAATTAAAACGGAAAAAACGAAAAAATCGACAACTTACCGGTACATTAAAGTAAAATATAAATAATTAAAGTAAAATATAAATAATTAAATAATCAATTTAACACAATTCAAAATCAATTCAAAACAATTAAAATTCAAATTAACGCAATTAAAAGAATCTAACGAAAAAATCGTTTTGAATATTTTCGTTAGATTCTTTTAATTGCGTTAATTTGAATTTTAATTGTTTTGAATTGATTTTGAATTGTGTTAAATTGATTATTTAATTATTTATATTTTACTTTAATTATTTATATTTTACTTTAATGTACCGGTAAGTTGTCGATTTTTTCGTTTTTTCCGTTTTAATTTCTGGAGGGTATCATACGGAAGTGTTCCACGTACTATATTGAGGTAAACTCCTCTTATTAATTTACTAATGGTATTCTTGTAGGTAAATGAACAATCTGTGCTAGGTCATTAGTAATTTCAAAAGCCTCAGCATCTCGACCTGCTGGGTTAGTGTGACTAGAAAATGGAAGCCAGCTGGAGTTGTGAACATTAAAATCACCAAGGAAAATTACCTCACTGTTAGGAAAGTTGGACTGGAGAAAGTCAAGTTGCAAAGAGAGGAAGTCAAAGAGCTCCAAGTGATTAGTTGAGTTGGGAGAACGGTAGAGACAACAGATGAATTTGACACAATGAGGCAGAGAGATTTTAAGCCTGAGAAGATCAAAGAGAGGAGATTCCAAATTGCCAAGTCTCTGACAGGGAATATCAGAACTGACATATGCACAAGTACCACCTTTGAGGCGAAAGGAATCATACAGTGAATAATTTGGGCATCTGAGATGAGCAGTAGTTGAATCAACCGATAACAGAGATTCTGTCAGAAAAAGTACATGGGGTTTGGCAGACTGAAAGTGGAAATGGACATTGTTGAGATTAGAATTGAGACCACGTATATTTGAGAAATGAATTAGGAAGTGCTTGGGAGGTTTAGATCTTTTCACAGATAAGCTTGCTCTGTTAGTTATCTAGTTGTATAGAACTGCTTTTTTGATATATAGAGGGTGGTGCAAGTGGTAATGTAAGAATTTACCTGTAAGTGTGTTTTTTCTGTATATTTTGGTGCCTAAAGATGTGCTTATTTTGTATACAGTGAGGTTTAGAAAATTAATTTTATTATCGGTTTCTACTTCAAGGGTAAATTTGAGTCTTTCATGTGTTGTGTTAAAGGTGTTCAGTAAAGTATCGATGGTGGTTCTGTTGCCTATTAAGAGGACGTCATCTGCATAAAAGGGGCAGAGATACCGAGGCCCATGGGAAGGCCAAAAATTTGTTCGTAGATGTTATTTTGGAATTTAAATTGTTTGGCGTCAAGTAACAGTGATGTGAGTTCTAAAATATCATTAATGTTTAAGTCGGTACATTTTGTTAATGTGTCATCTTTAATTAATAGTTCTTTAAGGGCCAGTAGCATGGATTCGATGTGCATGTTTGTGTATAGGGAGACGACGTCGAAGGACGCGAGAATATCGTTTTCAGATATGGTTATGGAAGTTATACGTTCGTGTGCTTGTTTAGTATTGTAGACCCTGAACCGAGAAAATCTCATTAAAGGTGTCTTCCCCCCCACTATAGCTAACTGAAGATGAATTTCAAAAGTCGCTCGTGCACGACTATTAGCTTTATTTTTTTTCCATTTAATTTAATTTAATTAGGCAACCATAGAATGGGAGGTGCACTTTGCTTTCTTAAAAAAAATTTTATAGCCCATAACTTAGTTTTAAACCCATAATCCCTGTAAGTCATTAGAATCCTATAACCACTATGTATGTGGTAAAACTCTCCACCAGCTAAGCGGATTACTATGAGGTGAGTGCTGAAAATAAAGCTAAGCTATACATACGATATAATTTTATTTTATTTATTAAGTGGTTTAGACCTTCAAAATTTAATTTTATGTCAATCCACGTAATGGTTTCCTTGCTGCCAGAGGTATGGTCTTTGAAGACAGAAGTCTTAAGCACTAAAAGTTGAGAACGAGGGGTCTGAACACTACGGTTCTGACAGTGGGGAAGATGTCCCACATGTTTTGTAAAATTGATATCGCCTTCCCAAAGAATTATTAGCGCATTGGACCAGGAGAGTTGGTTGGAAAAGAAGCTTCCTATATCTAAAATAAAGGTAATCCCTGTTGTTTCATAACATAATAGAATATAGGAATTATCGAGCACTTAATGGCTCTCTATTATCAAATCTATTAAATACAACAGATTATCGACTTTACACTTTGCTTCTCCCTCTCTGATCAAAATTCAAAATTTGATTGCCACCTTTTAGAACTCTACTTCAAGCATACATGTATACTGACTTAAGTTACCATTCAAGTTATACATTAATATACAACACCATGGCTGAATGATTAACAGGGTTAAAACTATACTTAGACAAATTATACTAGAATTACATTGAAATATGCGGCCCAAAAATCTCATATCCAGTTTTTAAAACAATGTCTTTCTGAAAATTTAATACCGAAATTTGCTAAATTTCGGCTAGGTTTGAAAATCCAAGGAATACAAAAATTAGTTCTTACTACGTCAAGCAACATAGTTAAACTAGCTTTAAAATCTCGATTTAATCTAAAAAAGATATATTTTAAACAGATTCAACGATATCACAATATTTTTAGAAAACACCTAAACAGTATTGATTGGAATAATCTAAAGCAAGCCATTCAATTAAAAATTGACGCCCAATCACCACATTAGAGAATAGACCTAACCTAAAATTACAAGCCCTTAGGGGTTTTCCTCATAACAGAGGTCATTATTCATCACACAATCGTTTTGAGAATCAGAGTGCATACCGATACACCAAAAACACAGATAAAATTTCCACACCTTTCCCAATAGAAATCTACCACATATTAATGACTTCCAGGTGAACAAACAAACAGACAATGTCTATTTACACACTGGTTCCCATAACGATACTAATTCGTCAGATAACGTAAAGAACTTATCATCTGTTATGCTAACTTCTCCGCAAATAGTCCTATTAAATAAAGGTTTAAATTATAATTTATCGCCGAGATTCCCACCCAAGAAACAAATGATTATTGATCTTGAGTTCGCTCTTGACTTGCCTCAAAAAAACGTATTAATCCAACAGACTAATCGAATCATAAACCAAACTATCCCCTCAATATCAAAACGACATAGAGAAGAAGCTAAAGCTTTACACTCACACTTAGACAAAACCGCGATATCATTATTCAAAAGGCCGCCAAAGGCGATACAGTAGTTATTCTCAATAAAGGAGACTATAAAAATAAATTATACATCATCATTTCAGACACAACGACATACAATGAGGTTGCACCATCAGAGTTCAATAGCCTAGTTAACAAATATAACAAAATGCTCACCACCTATAGGAAAAATGACCACACCACTATGGCACAACTTAAACAAATTAAAACCAGCACACACAAAATATCCCAACCTTATTCGGCCAAGTAAAATTACACAAAACAGGATACCCAATAAGTCCAATCAGGTCATATAAGAATTCAGCTTTTGCTTCCTTAGAACCTTAGAATTTTGCTTCCTTTTGCTTCCATGTTCATCTACCCAATTCTAAAACCACTTTGAGAACTCCTAACATATAACATAAAAAACTACGATGCTTTATTCATGAACCTTAAAGATCTCCATACCAAGGAGGATATGAAGTTATATTCACTGGATGTGACTTCACTATATACTAAGGTAAATGTACCTTACGCCTTAGGTACATTAAACGATGATAACATAAAAATTAATAATACCAGACTCCCCAAAGGCAGAATCTTCGAACTAACAAAACTATTAGTAAATGTTAATTACATTCTCTTTCAAGGAAAAATATACAGACAGATTTTCGGCCTCCCAATGGGCCTAAACATCAGTGTACTCATTGCTGAACTATACTTAGACAAATTAGAAAAGATCCATCTTAATCCATTTATACCACAGAGCACATATTACAGAAGATATCTGGATGACATCCTAATTATCACAGATCATTTGACTATAAACAATATTCCACAGGTTTTTAATAACATCCATCAGTGATTAAAATTTGAATTAGAAATTGAAGCAGAAACCCACTCCATAAATTTCCTTAATTTTACCATACACAGATTAGACCAAAAACTAAATTTCAGCATATATAGAAAACCCACTAATAAGGGGATGCTTTTGCATTTCCACAGTTATCATCCCCAAACCATACAAAAAATCGGTCATGCTGAATCAATTTCTTAACACCTTTAAATATTCTTCCACCAAAATTTCTCTAACAACAGAAATAAATGAATTAACTAGAAGATTCTCAAATAAGGGTTACCCGCTAACCTATATAAACAAAGTTAAAACAATACTCTGTGAAAAAATAAATAACAACAACCTCGCAACAAACATTGCACAAAAATCCGACGAGACCAAAATACATTTCATCACCATTCCATATGTCGAGTACTGGTACAATAAACTTAACCAAATATGCAAGGGAACCGACATGAAAATCATAGCAAAACCCATGAACAAATTATACACATTCTTCAGAAATCGACATTCAAACACCACATTCCAATCACAGCATGACCTAGTATACATAATCCTATGCAAAAATTGTGACGCTGTTTATGTAGGATCTACTGGGAGTGGCACAGCTTCGAGCAAAACAACACCAAGCTTCGGTGCGAGCGGGTCATTCAAATGCATCGGAACTTTTGTTCCACGCAATAAATGAACGACATTCATTCGGCTTTAATGAAACAAAAATTATAAATATTCAACAAACTACTTATTGCGGAAACCTTAGAGATGAAACTACATGAAACTTCAATCAATATCC
Source organism: Mastigoproctus giganteus (assembly GCF_048544385.1). Lineage (NCBI taxonomy): Eukaryota > Metazoa > Arthropoda > Arachnida > Uropygi > Thelyphonidae > Mastigoproctus > Mastigoproctus giganteus. The sequence continues at coordinate 172,487,992 of NC_143585.1, forward strand.
GTAGACCATTCCTATTGTCCGACGATTGGTCACTTATACGCATGCGTGAAGAACAAACGCTACAACATAAGACAACAAAAGTTTCAGATTAATTGTGAGTTGCTCTATTCCTGTGAACATGATGCCCCAGAAAGTTCTAGTCCGACTTAAGGAATGTAGAGAATAATCCCACCCCCCATATCCATTAAACTTTTTAGACCCCTAAATTTAACTCCAATGTCAAGCTACTGGACCGAAGAAAATAATCGGTCCATATTTATTAAGCGGTTTAGACCTTAAAAGTTTAATTTTATGTCAATCCCCGTAATGGTTTCCTTGCTTCCAGAAGTATGGTGTTTGAAGACAGAGGTCTTGAGCGCTCAAGGTTGAGACCGAGGGGTCTGAACACTATGGTTCTGACAGTGGGGAAGATGTCCCATATGTTTTGTAAAATTCAATTAAAGCTTCCTATATCTAAATTAAAGGTAATCCCTGTTGTTTCATAATATAATAGAACATAGGAATTATCGAGCAGTTAATAGCGCTCTATTATCAAATCTAACAAATATAAATATAAACAAAAGATATTTATAAACAGTTGAGGCAAAGCTCAGTAATATTTGACAGATGCTCTCCAAAATATTCCAAAATAAGCATTTGCAACCGTTATACAACAGTTTTGGTAAACACAACAATTATGGCTGAAATGTTATCAGAAGCCCTCAATTTGCTTCAGTTTATCATTTTAAATGGAAAACAAAATGAAAAGTTCACCAGGTGCAAACTAATATTTAGTTGAACTGTCTCTGGCCCTGATGGCAGAAACACACTGTCAAGGCATTGTGAATTATGAAGTTCACAAAGGGTCTTTGGTTTCTTTCTGGCAACTGCAGAATCCACATGATGCCAACAGTTCTCTATAGGATTCAGGTCCGGGCTGTTTCCTGGGCAGCTAAGAGTTGTAATGGACTGTTCTTCCAACCATTTTTTTCACTGTAACAAATGTAAACACATTACTGTCTAACCTCTAATGCAGAAATGAAGCTAAACTACAGAAGTGCCTACTTTCACTTTTTGCCTGATGACAAGGAGCAGAGTCATCCTGAAAGATGCAGTTACTTGGCAGGTTGAAATGGTCTCTAATGGTGGGTAACAATATAGCCAGGTATCCATTGGCCTTTATGGAACCTTTTATAAACTGCAGGGGTGACCTACTCCACGATACGAAATGCACCCCCATATCATTTGGTTGGTAGGGAATTTCACTGTAGGCACCATACAGTCTGGATGGTATTCTTCCCCATGTCTACGGCGAATTGTTTGTCTCCCATCAGATTCATGCAGGTTGATTTTCTTCTCATCCAAGAATTTAACTGACTTCCACTGCTCGGGGGGGGGGGGTCCATTTGATATCCTCCTTACATAAAATTAATCGGGGCCTTTTTCAATTTTTGTGTAAGGAGGGGATTCTTAAGACAATGGGCTACAAATCCATTTTTGAAGAGGCATCTTCTGACTGTAACTGCACTTGCTACTACTACTCCTGTATGTTCTTCCCATTCTCTTTTCAGCTCAGACAAAGAAGCTTCATGGTTTTTAAGGAATAAGAGCTTCAAAATGCGATACAGTTTTGGCATAGAGACTGATCCGGTTCCTTTTATCCTAACACCAGAACCAGTATTCTTGAGTTTGGAAAGAAATCTACTCACTGTCGACTGACTACAAGACACTGTATAAGCAATATGACGGGAAGAACATCCTTCCTCACGTAAAGCAACAATAGCACTCTTTCTTTGTGGTGTTAATTGCAAGCAACTTGCCATTCTGACACAAGCAAGATTGACTGCAACTCTTGCAGAGCGTACTCATATAGCTGAAAGTAACAGCTGATGCAATATTAAGTCATCACCTATGCGTGTAAATCTTAACTGATACGATCTGTAAGAAATATTGCCATACACTTACGTTATTCAGACAAAAATTACAATTTTAAGGGGTGATGCACCTTCTTTGAACACCAGTGTATCTCCCGGAATAACCTTGTCCATTAAAAATTCGCTCTACAACGTCATCACCCTTTGCCAGGGGCAAAGGTTGATGACGTTGTAGAGCGAATATCATCTTTTAAGGGCACAAAAGGAGATATAGTTGTACACGTTGGCACTAATAATATTAAGAGTAGGAGACCGGCAGAATTACTTAACAAGTACAGGTCACTGTTGAACAAAAGCCGAGAATTAGGGTTGAATTTGAAAGTGTCTGCAATTCTGCCCAGACACGATAGGAGGGAGTATATGATGAGAGCCTTGTCGATCAATTCGGCCCTGGAAAGATTGTGCAAGGCTCAAGGGGTAGAATTTTTTTCAGCCTGGACTGTACTTGTTAACAGGAGAAATTGCTTCTACAGGGATGGGATACACTTAAATAGAAAGGGTGCAAGAATATTTGCTGATGCTATCGAGGCAGTGATAAGTGGGTCGGAAAACTGCTAGCTTGGGGGGAGACAAAGACCAATAGATTGACAGTAGCCACTGGCAGAGGTGAAAGAGATTCTTGCACTGCTTCTATTAGAATGAGCAGAAGCCTGAAAAACAAGATGCATGATATTTCAGAGACTGCTGGGACCCATTGCGGTACAAGTAAACACATGGGTTGTGTTAGGGTAGCTAAGAATAGAAACAGGTGCAGGTATACTTGCGTGTACACCAATGCTAGGAGTTAAGTAAATAAATTTGATGAATTTGAGGTATTGCTCAAAACATCAAAGGCAGATATTGTTGGGATATCAGAGATGTGGTGTCACACAGATATAAGGGTTGCAGAACTGCAATTTGGGGAGTACAACGTCTACAGAAAGGATAGACAGGATTGGAAGAGGGGAGGGGTTATGCTATTAGTTAAGAAACACATAAAAACAAAGGAAGTGAAGCCAGTCGACATCGCTGGACAGTGCAGTGTTGAGTCAGTTTGGTGTGACATAAGCATTGGGAGATCAAAATTGAGAGTAGGAGTGTGCTATAGGCCTAATGACTCTGATGAGTATAATAAGAAACTATACAGGGAAACAGAGTGGGCCAGTAAATCAGAGAGTCTTATAAGATTTTAATTTCCCAGATATTGACTGGAATTTGGGGGCTGGTCACTCACACACTAGCAGGGCTTTTGTGGATTTATTGGATGACTGTTTTCTACATCAGCATGTTCGGGAGGCAACTAGAGGGAGTAATACTCTTGATTTGATTATCAGCAGTGATTCTTCATGCATTAAGAATCTGCAGATAAATGAACCACTAGGTGGCAGTGATCACAGTGTGCTGAAGTGGGATTTACTCAAAGAGGTAACTACCATTAGGGGTAAAGGGAAGGGTTATTGCTTCCGTAAAGGCGACTACGATGGACTGAGACAGCATTTAAATTCTATACAGTGGGACAAACTGATGATGTTACCAACAGCAAATTCAAAATGGGAAGCATTCAAAGAACTTATCTTGGAAGCTACTAGGCTTTACATACCAACTAAGAAATATTGTTCAAGGTTTAGGCCAAAATGGATGTCAGATGAACTAATGAGGCATATGGCAGAGAAGAAAAATGCATGGGATACTTACAAATTAACACATGACACAGAAGCCTATGATAGATACAAGTTGATATGCAACCAAGTTACAAAGGAGGTTAGGCAGGCGAAGGCAGATTACGAGAAATCCTTGGCAAGGGATGCAAAGAAAAACAGCAAAGAGTTTTTACTTATGTAAACTCTAGAAGGAAGGGGATGAATCAGATTGGTCCACTTGATATTGATGGGTCAACTGTTGATGATCCTGCTCAGGTAGCTAACAAACTAAATGAATATTTTGCATCGACATTCACACATGAGGAGTTATTCAGCGAGGGGAATGCCAGAGGTGTATTCAACTCTAGCAGTAAGCTACAGAATCTTGAAATAACTGGGTGTAAAGTGGAGGAGAAACCGTTGAAGATAAACACAAGAAAGGCACCCGGGGGTGGATGGGATCTATCCAGTTATATTAAAGGAGGCAGCAAAGGAAGTAAGCAAACCCTTAGCCATAATTATGAGAGCTTACTTGGACTCAGGGGAGGTACCCATAGACTGGAAATGTGCAAATGTGACCCCAATTCACAAAGGAGGATCAAAGGCTGACACAAGTAATTATAGACCTGTGAGCTTAACTTCTGTTCCAGGAAAATTAATGGAGGCACTGGTTAAAGAAGCACTGCAGGATCATTTAGACAAGACTTCAGTTATAGCTCGGACACAGCATGGTTTTGTTAAGGAGAAGTCTTGCCTGACCAATTTGACTGGATACTATGATGCAGTCACAAAAGAAATGGATGCAGGGAATAGTTTTGATATTATATACTTGGATCTTAGAAAGGCTTTTGATACTGTTCCACATGGAAGACTGCTACACAAATTGGAGCAGTGTGACATTGGAGGCAAATTGCTGCTATGGATAAAGGGGTGGTTGAGGGGGAGAAGACAGAGAGTGGTAATCAATGGACACTGCTCATCGTGGACTAATGTTATTAGTGGAGTCCCTCAGGGCTCAGTGTTGTGTCCATTATTGTTTTCTGTATTTATAAATGATATTGATGATGGTATATCAAGCTTAATGTCCAAGTTTGCAGACGATACAAAGGTTGGCAGGGTTGTCAAGGACACTACTGACACTATGCTACTGCAACAGGATCTGGAAAGGTTGAGCAGATGGGCTGAGAGGTGGCAAATGAAGTTTAACATTGACAAATGTAAAGTACTACATATGGGAAACAGCAACCCGAGAGCAACCTATCAACTCTTTGGTACTACACTGACAGTGGTAGAGAATGAAAGGGACTTGGGGGTGGTTGTGCAGGCAGATATGAAGTTCTCTGAGCAGTGCAGACGGGCTGCAAGAGTAGCTCATGGAGTATTGTCAATGATATACAGGAATTTTTCCAGCAGGGATAAGGAAGTGATTATTCCCTTGTATAAGGCAATGGTCAGGCCACACCTAGAGTACTGTATACAGGTCTGGAGGCCTCATTTCAAGAAGGATGTAGAGCTGCTGGAACGAGTACAGAGAAGGGCAACAAGATTAGTGAATGGAACAAAGGGGTGCGCTTACGAAGAAAGGCTTAAGTTTTGCAAATTACAGTGTCTGGAGACTAGGCACCAGCGAGGTGATCTGATGAGAGGTGTATAAAGCCTTGAATGGTTTGAGCATGCTCAATGCTGATGGGATTCTTCCTCTAGCTCAGAAAAATCACCTGAGAGGGCATAAATTCAAATAGAGGAAAGACAGATGTAGGATAGACGTGCGGAAATTTGCCTTTAGCCAGCGGGTGGTTGGTTGGTACAACAGACTTCCATCCCTTGCAGTGGAGGTTGATAGCCTAAATAAGTTTAAGGCTCAGCTGGACAGGTATTTTGAAAGAACAGAGCGGTGAAGTAGAAATGGGTTTTTTTTTTTTTTTTGGCTGATGCTGCATAAGCTTGCTTTCTTGCATCAAATGCCTCTACTAATGCTAATGCTAATCTACATTCACACATGAGGAATTATTAAGGTTTGAAAATGGGAGAAGGTTATCAAATTGTAGCAGGGTGCTTAATGATTTTGTAATAACTGAGAGCAAAGTGGAGGAGAAATTGTTGAAGTTAAACATAAGAAAAGCACCTGGGGTGAATGGGATCTATCCAGTTATAGTAAAGGAGGCGGCAAAGCAACTAAGCAAACGCTTAGCCATAATTATGAGAGCGTTGTTGGACTTAGGGGAGGTTCCCACAGACTAGAGATGTGCAAATGTATCCCCAATTCACAAAGGGGGATCAAAGGGTGACACGAGTAATTACAGACCAGTTAGTTTAACTTCTTCTCCGGGTAAAATAATGGAGTCACTGGTTAAAGATGCATTGCAGGATCATCTAGACAAGACTGCAGCAATAATTCAGAGACAGCATGGGTTTGTTAAGGGAAAGTCTTGTCTGACAAATTTGATAGGATAATATGATGTGGTTACAAAGGAACTGGATGCAAAAAATAATTTTGATATCATATATTTGGATTTCAGGAAAGCTTTTGACACTTGCACGTGGAAGACTATTGTACAAATTGGAGCAGAATGGTATTAAGGGTAAGTTGCTACAATGGATAAAAGGATGGTTAAGTGGGAGAAGACAGAGGGTGGTAATCAATGGGTGCTGCTCTTCGTGGACTAATGTTATTAGTGGAGTCCCAAAGGGTTCGGTGTTAGGTCCACTGTTGTTTTGTATATTTATCAATGATATTGATGAGGGTATATCAGGCTTAATGTCGAAGTTTGCAGATGATACAAAGGTTGGCAGGGTTGTTAATGACAGTAATGGCGGTGTGCTACTGCAACAGGATCTAGATAATTTGGGCAGATGGGCTAAGAAGTGGCAACTGAAGTTTAACCTTGACAAATGCAAAGTACTGCATATGGGTAGAAGTAACCCCAGAGAAACGTACCAACTGTGTGGTACTACACTTAAGGTGGTAGAAAATGAAAAAGACCTGGGAGTAATTGTGCAGTCAGAAATGAAGTTTTCTGGGCAATGCAGACAGTCTGCCAGGGCAGGTCATGGGGTTTTGTCAATGATATATAGGAATTTTGCTAGCAGGGAAAAGGAGGTGATTATCCCTCTGTATAAGGCAATGGTCAGGCCACGCCTTGAGTACTGCGTACAGGTCTGGAGGCCTCATTTTAGGAAGGATGTAGATTTACTTGAGCGTGTACAGAGAAGGGCAACAAGATTGGTGACGGGAATGAAGGGATCCTCTTACCAAGAGAGGCTTAAGTTCTGCAAATTGCAGTGGCTGGAGACTAGGCACCTGCACAGTGATCTGATTGAGGTCTATAAGGCCTTGAATGGGTTGAGCATGCTGAATTCTGATGGGATCCTTCCACTTGTTCAGATTACAAACCTAAGGGGGCATAAATTCAAATTAAGAAAAGACAGATGTAGATTAGATGTGCGGAAATTTGCCTTTAGCCAGCGGGTGGTTAATTGCTGGAACAAACTTCCATCTGTCGTTGTGGAAGTTGATAGGTTGAATAAATTTAAGGAGGAACTGGACAGGCATTTGGAGGGAATGGTGTGATTTTTTTTTTTTTTTTTTTTGCTGATGCTGCATAAGCTCTTGCCCTTGCTTTCTTGCATCAAATGCCACTGCTACTACTACTACTAGACGACTCAGTCTTGGAACTCTTTGCAGAGGAAATGGACATGGGACAGCATTCATACTTCCCCAAAAAAGATAAATCAAAGACTGACAAAAGTAAGCCCTCAGAATGATGGTGGGTCCATCAGGTAGCTGATGGACCCACCAAGCCAAAATAATGGTTAAATTCCTACAGTAGAATTGTCGTGGATTCCGAGAAAATACCGACGATATCAAGGCTCTCCTGCAAAAGCATGAGCCAGTTTACTTTTGCTTACAGGAGATTTAACTAAAGGCAAATAATGACCTTATGAAAAATTGTGATGTTACGCATCACAATTTTTCATAAGGATAGAACTGACATAGTGTAAAAAAATACGGAGGTCCTAAAGTCTCGAAACTTTATTAGCCAGTTAGACAGACAACTTGAGTAGTTGAGACCCGCTAATTTTCGTAAAGTCGGACAAATGTAAATAATTTATTGTAATTTTTCCTTGTAGTGTTTCTGTGATCTCATTATGGATTTAAGATAAACTTGATGAATTTTTTCCAAAAAAGGATAGTATAGCCTATTAGAAATATTATATATTTCTCGAGAAATATATAATATTTCTTGGAAATATTATAGAAATATTTCCAAGAGCTACAACGGAACAGGTCTTAAAAGACCTAAGCCAGACCGAGTTCATGATCATGATGATGAAATAAACATTTCCAACATGTAACTCTACCTAAAAATAAAAAATAGTTCACTACATCAAGCTTCTAGATAACTGTCTCTAATTAGCATGTGATATTTCCATTATGTGGCGAAGAAAAAGTTGGCCACTACTGTTCTAATGATTAACACAACCTGGAAAAGCCTGGGCTCCATCCCCTACTCCACCAAACACACACACACACAAGGGAAGCTTTGACTTTCTCAGGCAAACTGGGCTTTTCAATTATTTCTGATTTTCTTTTGATTTAGAGAAAACTCATGTCTTAATATAATAAGTGAATAGGCACATTATAGCCTTAGCAGCTGATGTGCCATTAAACCTCCAGAGCAACAACAACAACAAGGGAAGCATATGTATAATAGTCAAACAGGAATGTTTAGCTATTATCAGTAAGAATCAAACCAGGTGTAAAAAAAGGAAATTAGTTAATTGAGAGGCAATACAAAAATTAGTTATTAAATATCTTACTTTTTCTACAGCAATTTTAGGCAATAATTTAGCCTGTCCTAAGGAAGAATGAGGAACCTCCCCTGTACCTACTAAGCACATCAAGAATTGTAAGCATGATTGAATATCACCTGAAATGGAAACAACTTTTAAAACCATGTTTATCTTACTTATATCAAATAAAACAACATTAATTCTGATCATCTCTCTCTCTCTCTCTCTCTCTCTCTCTCTCTCTCCATTTAGCTGGCATGTCAATTTCATGCCTGAAAACAAGCAGATCCTTACAAAAATTGTCATTTTATAACCAAAAAATAGGCAATGCATTTTTGTATCAAAAACATATTTTCAACAAATTTTTATAAATGTAGACACCAACTGGCATACTTTATACAACTGCCACCAATCACATAACAGGCCTAGTTTAGCATAGTGAAACCAGCATACATCAACAAGTGGATGAAAGGCAGCCAATGGCTATATTTAGCAACACATTCACAAGTTTTTGAAGTGTAAGCATCTTTGGTGGCACCTACTAAATTTCAGATGGTAGTAAAATTAATTTGTCATGATTTTGTGCCACAGACATTATGTCATTTGATATCATTTCTGTTTCACAACAAAGAAAAACGGAGTCAGGAGAGAAGATTGCGCAAAGGATCATGGGGAGGTGATCTTGGATGTGCTCAGAGCTGGCATAAACCAGCTGGTTGTGGAAAAACGTTTATGTACGGGGCATATAACTTAGATGGCTTTGGGCTAACCATTGCCACCAGTGGCAGAAACCTTTCGGTAACCAGAGAAATGGATATCTTGCAAAATTTAAAGTAAAGTGAAGCGTTTAAAGCAAAGGATCGTGGAAAGTGATCTTGGATGTGCTCAGAGCTGGCATGAACCAGCTGGTTGCAGAAACACGTGAGAAATGCAAAAAAGAAATTTCAGCTTACTTGGGACGCGAATAAAATCCAATTTAACATCTATCGTAAACCTACAAATACAGGTATGCTTCTGCATTATAACAGCTATCACTCGTTCACCTACAAAAGATTGATTATTCTTAATGGATTTCTCAATGCTTATAAATATTCAACAACGGAATCTGCTTTGGGCTCAGAAATACAAATACAAATATTAACCAGCAGATTCTTAAACAGGGGTTACTCACTTCCCATAATCCTTTGATCACCTCCCATGATCCTTTGTGCGATCTCCTCTCCTGACTCCATTCTTATTATTATTATTATTAACCATATGGCTAATAATAACCAAATTATTATTATTAGATTATCCCCATCGCCTGTCCACAGACGATGCTATATTTTAGAGACAACTGATTTCATCGAAGTGACAGTGGTTAAGTTGCTTTCGCATATAAACTCAGGAGAGGGGATATTCAAAATGCTCTAGTGGCAATGCAGAAGGCTTGAGGGTGAACTGGGTCTAGCCATCATAGTACACTTTTTCCTGCAGATGTGTACACTATGCGCCCATAATCTTATTTAAATCAGACAAGTGCATGATAGAGGCGAAGTAAAGTACAGTAGTCTGCTCCACATATAGTGGAGTAGATGGCACGTAGGAGGTTCAATCCCCTCGTGCACTCTGGCTGGAGTTGACGAATATGGGGTAGAAATGTAAACTTCTTAGCAAATACAAGTTTCAAGAATTTTGTCTTGGGTACTACTGGAATGATGTTCTGTCAGAATTTGAGTTCTGGTTCAGGGTGAAATTTATGTTTGTGACAAAAATGTATGCAGACAGTCTTGTGAGAGGAGAATCTGAAACTGTTAGCCACATCAACTCTTGAGCAATGGCTAAGTGTTTCAAGTTCTATATGATGCAAAAAAGCAAGTTTCCAGCATCAGCCAAAAAAAAAAAAAAAAAAAGGCTTCCATTTCACCCACCATTTGCTCCAAGAGTTTGGAGCAAACTTCCTTCATATCATTTGCAAACTTGGATCTTAAGCCCGATAAACCATCATCAATATAACTGATAAATATACACTGGTGTTCAAAGAAAGTGCATCACCTAGGAATTTCACATTTCTAACCCTTTTTGCAATGGTATGTTACATTAATGACTAGCATCACAAATAAAAATATAAACAAAAGATATTTATTAATAGCTTAGACAAAGCTAAGTAATATTTAACATGTGCTCACCAAATATTCCAAAATTAGCATTTGCAACCTTTATACAACAGTTTTGGTAAACACGACAATTATGGCTGAAATGTTATAAGAAGCCCTCAGTTTGTTTCAGTTTATCATTTAAAATGGAAAACAAAATGAAAAGTTCACCAGGTGCAAACTAATATTTAGTTGAACCACCTCTGGCCCTGATGACAGCAGCACACTGTCTATGCATTAACAAGATAAATTTCTGAAGATAATCAACTGATAGTTCATGGTTCCAAACCCGAATTATGCCTTCCTTAAGTTCACAAAGGGTCTTTGGTTTCTTTCTGGGAACTGCAGATTCCACACGATGCCAACAATTCTCTATAGAATTCAGGTTTGGCCAGATAAGAGATGTAATGAACCGTTCTTCCAACCATTTTTTAACCTATAACAAATATAAACACATTACTATCTAACCTCTAATGCAGAAATGAAGCTATACTACAGAAGTGCCTACTTAGAATTTTCACCCGATGACAAGGAGAAGAGTCATCCTGAAAGATGCAGTTATTGGCAGGTTGAAATGTTCTCTAATAGTTGGCAGCAATTTGCCTTCCAATATAGCCAGGTATCCATTAGCAGTTACGGAACCTTTTATAAACTGCAAGTGACCTACTTAGCAATACAAAATGCACCTTCAAATCATTTGGCTGGTAGGGAATTTCACTGTAGACACCATACAGTCTGGTTGGTATTCTTCACCACATCTACGGCGAATTGTTTGTCTCCCATCAAAGCCATGCAGGTTGAATTTCTTCTCATCCGAGAAAATAACTGACTTCCACTGCTTGGGGAGTCCATTTGACATCCTCCTTACACCTAATTAATCTGGTCTTTTTCATTTTTTGTGTGAGGAGGGACGACTTCTTAGGACGATGGGCTACAAGTCCATTTTTGAAGAGGCATCTTCTGACTGTAACTGCACTTGCTACTACTACTCCTGTATGTTCTTCCCATTCTCTTTTCAGCTCAGATGAAGAACCATTATGGTTTTTAAGGCATAAGCACTTCAAAAGGAATTTGGAAAGAAATCTACTCACTGTCAACTGACTACAAGCCACTGTATAAGCAATATGATGGGAAGAACATCCTTCCTCACATAAAGCAACAATAGCACTCTTTCTTTGTGGTGTTAATTGCAAGTAACTCGCCATCCTGACAGAAGCAAGATTGACTGCAACTCTTGCTGAGCATGCTTATATAGCTGAAAGTAACAGCTGAGGCAATATAAGGTCAATCTTATCTGATGCAATCTGTAGGAATAATGCCATATACTTAAGTTATTCGGATGACAATTACAATTTCAAGGGATGATGCACTTTCTTTGAACACTGGTGTAGAAAACAACAATGATCCTAACACCGAAACCCCATGGGACTCTACTGATAATATTAGTCCACAAACAAGTGTCCCCTGATTACCATGCTCTGTCTTCTCCCACTCAACCATCCCTTTACTATAGCAGCAAACTGCCCTTAATGCCGTTATCTAATATAATGCCATATTGCCCAGGTTGTACAGCAGTCTTCCAATGTGCAACAGTATCAAAAGCTTTCCCAAAATCCAAGTATATATCAAACAAATTTTTTGCATCAGGTTCCTTTGTTAAACATAACATAGTATCTAATCAAAGTGGTCAGACAAGACTTCGCCTTAAGAAATGCATGCTGTGTCTGCATTTTCCAAGAAAATTTTAAGTTTTCAAAATTGCAACACCTGAAGAATGGCCACATGTGAGGTGATCTGATTGAGGTGTATAAGGCCTTGATTGGGTTGAGCAAGCTGAATGCTGATGGGATTCTTCCTCTTGCTCAGATTAAGAACCTGAGGGGGCACAGATTCAAACTGAGGAAAGACAGTTGCAGAACAGATGTGCGGAAATTTGCCTTTAGCCAGCGGGTAGGTGATTGGTAGAACAGATCTCCATCTCTTGTTCTGGAAGTTGATAGCCTAAATAAATTTAAGGCTGAGCTGGACAAGCATTTAGAATGAATGGAGGGGTGAAATGGGAGGGTTTTTTTTTTTTTTGGGCAGATGCTGCATAAGCTTGCTTCTTGCATCATATGTCTCTACTAATGCTAATAACTGTAGTCTTCTCAAAATGATTCTGCAAAGCTTCTTTAACCAGTGACTCCATGATTTTCCCTGGAACACAAGTTAAACTAATAGATCTGTAATTACTCCTGTCACCATTTTATCCCCCCTTGTGAGTTGGAGTTACATTTGCACATCTCCAGTCTATGGGTACCTCCTCTGAGTCCAAGGAAGCTCTCATAATTATGGCTAAGGGTTTGCTTACTTCCTTTGGGGACTCATTTAATATAACTGGATACATCCCATCCACTCCAGGTGCCTTTCTTATGTTTAATTTCAACAATTTCTCATGTTATTACAAAATTATTTAGATCCCTGTTAGAGTTTGCTAAACTTCTGGCCTCAACTTGTCAACAGAATTCTTCATGTGTGAATGTAGATGCAAAAATACTCATTCAGTTTGTCAGCTATCTGAGCAGAATCATCAACAGTGAAACCAGTGATAACAAGTGGACCAATCTGATTTATCCCCTTCCTACTAGAGATTACATAAGTAAAGAATTCTTTGCTGTTTTTTTCTTTCCATCCTTAGTCAATTTTCTTGTAATCTGCATGAAATGGAAAATTTAACAATCTGGTCAAGTGGCTTTATAGCATACAGTTCGGCAGTAAGATACCACATTCAGCTGGTAATGAAGAAGTAACCATGAATGACGAAAAGACTGCTGCAGCACCTACCGCATTGTCAGTTTTCAATCCGTCTGTGCATATTAAACAAGCATTGGAGTTCAGGGTAGCGTGAGCATGCAACTGTCTGATATTGGAGGAAGATAAAACATTCTTTCCCTATTGGTGAAAGTAATCATCATGCGAAGTGGGAGCATAAATTCAGGGCTGAAGAGAGAGTCTTATTCTCAGAAATTTTACTTAAATCAATATTCCAAGTTTGTAAGATTTCTCTTTAGTGTGAGTGCTGCAGGTCAGTTTTCATTTGGCTTACTATCATAAAAAGAATCCCGACAGGTATTATACAAATACTCAAAACAAGGATGTGATGGGAAACTCCGGATCTTAGCTGCATAGCAATACAGCATTTTTTTCTTCATAGATGTAATGGAAGGTTGTTCACTTCAAAGTACAGGATCTGTACTGGAGAAGTCCTGAAAGCTCCCAGGGCTGTCCGAGCACTGTGCTGGATGACATTTAGCCATTCTAATGTACTTATCCTAGCTGAGTCGTATACTGGCGAACCATAATCTAAGCATGAATGGATCAGAAATTTGAAACAGTAAAGTAAGAAGTACCGATCAGCTCGCTCCCCGTGACATGGAACTGACTGACCGAAGAATGTTCCAACTGTTTTAGACAAGCAGTTCGTAGATGAGTGACGTGCTTGGAAATTTAGCATGCTATCTAATATCATGCCTAGAAATCTGATACTGTTTACTAGTGGGATCGGACTATTGTTCAGCTGTAGTTCAGGATGAAGGTAGCGAGCACAGCACTTACAGAAGTTAGTGGTGGTAGATTTCTGTTCAGCTAGTCGATATCCATTGTGTGGGG